>NC_073697.1:96187629-96490290 GCF_023634085.1 Falco cherrug
CAGCATCCCAGGGATGGCTTGGACCAAATACTGCATGGTACGAGCTGGGACAGCTGCATCCACACCAGCCATGGCATGAGCTAGAGCATGTTGGTGCTGCAAAGACAGTGCCCGGGGAGAGGAGCACGGAGGGAATTAGGCTCTCGGTCGCATTCTGCAGCAGTCACTGCCACCAGAAGCAGAGCCTGTGCTACCCGGGATGTGCCTGCTCACACAGGCAATGCTGGAGGAATATGTGACTGTCATATCTTCATAGTTATCAAACACAGATCAAATCAAACTGGCTGAAAACCATCTGGTGGATAATGTGCAATACATTCCAGCAGCTCAGTTCAGTCTCCCATGTAGAAATCTCCACCTCCTGAGACCAAATGTCTTCAAGTGATTCAATCACAGCAAACCAACTAAAAAAGCTTCAGCTGAACAGCCAACAGAACTGGAATTCCCCTCAGATGCAGGGGCCCTCACGTGCCTTGGAAGAGTCACAGTGTTTTCAGAGAACGGAGGCTGCTACTTCCATACGCTGCAGCTTTCATCCAGGAGCCCTGGATATGCCAAGAGAGGCTGGAGTCCATTCCCACAGGTTTTTTTACAGATTTTTCCCCAGCTCAGGAGCTACCTCAGACAACTGAGATCCAAGCAGGCAAGACAGATAACGCAGAACTGATCTGTCAGAGTAACACAACTAGCAACTTCTAAAATTCCAATGAAAGCAGCTGTATTTTAACAACAATTACAAAGCTTCAAACATCACTAGATTTGCAGCAAAGTACAAGAAACAGATGTCCATTGTGAGAACGTGACCCGATCCCCTTAAATACGTTTGATTTTAAAATTTGTCTTCAATCAGCTGAAATGCAATTAGGGAAAAGCATGTATTCTAACACAGTACAGAACAGATTTTACACTGGCAATGTCCATTTTTATGTAAAGTTTTGCCTCCGAGAATCTCATCTTTTCTTCTATGTTAATAACACCCAAAATAAAGCATTTCAGGCACACACAGGCAAACATTATCTATGGAGGGTTCTTCCATTCTCATCCCCATAGATTTCTTTTTTTTGTAATGATTGTAAGTTAAAGGGTTTCCTTCCACTGGTGATTAGCAATGAACAGCATTTTAAGTGTATGGCTAACAAACATTATCTAGAAAAGCAGTTAATGAATGATCTTACAGGATATTATAGTGATGCTTTTGACTCAGTAGGGACAAGGCAAATGGGTGACCAGGTATGGGACAAGTGAGACAGCATTCACAGCTTCTAGGATGACTCAAAATTTAAACCAGTAGCTCTCCTTAACGCCGAAAAACCATTCCATCAATAAACTCAATGGAAAAATTCCTGCCGATATCAGTAGAAGCATGAGCTCTGATATAAGATGACTCACAACAGAAGAATCCCTTGTTCTCCTCCCTTAAATCAGAAGATTTTAAGATGGCCTTCGGTCAGCATAAAACCATGTGACAGAACCACCCTCTGCATTTAGACAGAAGTGGACATTTATCTGTGTGCAAACCCAGAAGTTTGGGGTTTTTTTCATTAATAATTAGCATTAAGAAATGCTTGCATTTTAAGAAACACCGACTTTTACGAAGAGCACTGAAGTGGCAAGGAAGGAGAGTTTTAAATATTAAGATAAATTCCCCCCAAGACAATCTCAGAAGCCTGGGCTGGTCAGCTTACATGACCTCTACTTAATATGTTGAATTTGAATACGTTGATTAATTAGAAACTATCTAGCACAGTACAGTAGAACTTAGGGGGTTTTATACAGCTCTAATGCTTTATTAAGTTGTTTCTGATTCAACTTGCAGTTCCCCATTTTTTTATCTACCTCAGAAACTGCCAAAACAGTACCATAGGATTCTGTTTCAAATCCTTTTCTAGTAGAAGACAATAGGGAAGACTCTGCTGTAAATACCAACCTGAAAAATCCCCTTCCCCCATTCAGAAAAAAAATAATTCTCCACACCATGACATGTAAATGTTGCCCAAGCGAGGAATTTCAGCTGGCAAGCTGTCTTGCAATTGCAGTGAACTTAACACTCACAAAATAAGAGTTCTTTAAAATGCCCTACGAGGGAAGAAATGCATGAACTCTTGCTTAAAAATAAGGAAACAATGAGACTTAATTACAGCTACAAAGTGTATGGGTGATAGCACCAGAAGCCGGACACAGATTTTTTGACATACCACCGTACTCTGCACATAAAACCCTCGTTTCCACCCTCTCATCTTTCACTTGTTTTGACATGTAGGGACAAGGAACATTTCTGGCTAGAGTTGGCTCTCTATCTCAGGAGAAGTTATTTTTTCCTGTTGCACTCAGATAGCACCTCGCCTAGATCTATCGTACATGGAATTTAAACAAACCTCTGAGCGCTGCAGCTCGGATTCCACAGGCCTGACCCTGACGCCCAAATATATATTTCCAGCAAACACAGCAAAGATACCTGGAAAAGCAGCTACTGCAGACCTGCAGGAATCACTTCTCATATAGACCATAGGCATCTTGTGTACTATAGTTGTAAGCAAATTATTTTGTTTTCAAATGTGCATTTTGTAAATTCAGTTTACAGGAACAACCTAAAGAAATGAATTCTGTTTTCCTTTTTAGTTAACAGATTCACATTACCCTTTATGGTATTACTTACAGGTGCTAAAAGACCTCTTTTTTGCCTTGTTAACTCTTGCCTCAAAATCTAACTCCTCTGTGCCTTCCCAGATCCCTTCCTGTACATGATCACACCATTTTTTGAGGAGGACTAAGAATTTTCCTTTTATTTCAGGTGATGGTAATAAGGCTCTTAATTTAAGCAATAGAAAAAAAAATCTGATTTGATATTACAGTAGCTAAATAGATCAGCTCTTTCAGCAACACAGAAAAGGAACTTTTTGGCTTCTCCCCAGCATATTTTTTTTTTGAAGGCATGGTTTTAGTTTGTTTTCTAATCTCCAATCTGTTTTGTTAGGGAGTTGGGCCTGTCAGCTCAGCTCTTCAAGAGCCAAAACTAACAGTATTTCCCCAAACAAAGGTTCATTCAGAGAATCAGATTATATGCATTGTGTGCTGGAGCAAAGAGGCAGGCAAGTGAAACAAACATTTCTACACTGAGTGAGTGCATGTAGGACTTGCGAGGAGGCCACACTTTAGCATCTTACTATTCATACCTACAAAATTAATCCCAGCTGCAGCCCTAGGATACTAATCCCAGGCAGTGCTTATTCTAAAAGCAAGCATTAGGGCAGCTCATTTTCTTGGTTAGCTAGTTCATCCTCCTTACCTGAAATCCTCCCAAGGCAGCAGACTCCAGGTTTGTGAAGGGATGTTATATTGCCCATACTCCGCAAGTGACAGGGGGAGTTAAGTACAATAAATAACTTTGTGCTGGAGTTAAGTACCAAACCCTCCCCACTGTTTGATTCATCTCCTTTTAAAAATAATACTTCAATCTTGAGGACAGCGATACTAATTTTAGTCCATTTGGACAAACATTTTTTCCTCTATCATATTAAGAAGTGTTAGAAAAATAAAAAAAAACCCCAAAAATCAAAGTTATCCACTGGCAAACTGGAATCACAACACATGCCCAAAGAACCTGTTATCTAGGTTGATTTCAGCCGGGAAGGCTGAGGTATAGGTCTACTGGAAAGTAAAAGAGCAGTAGGTACACCAGAGGCAAACATTCCTGCCAACGAATGCACTATAAACCTTCATTTATTTATTTTACAGACTGAACATTATTTTAAGCAAAATTTGGAAGTTTAACTTCATTTGCATAACGGAACGTTCGCAGCGTGTGGGGCTCTTGCTCTGACAAGGACCGTGTCTACACTAGCAACATGTGAAAGGACCCAGTAAGCGTTGTGGCATGCTGAGCACTACCATGGCTTATACCAGCAGACCCGTGCTTTGCCAAGGCAAGGTACCACAGCCTCCCCAGAGAAAAGCAAGAGCTGAAAAACTCGTGTTTTGAAAGCATTATCACTACACTGACAGATTTTCATGCCACCATTAAATCAATCAAGGAAAGGAGTTTCGCCCTGTAGTTTTAGCATGGCCAAGGTCTACTCCATGAAGAAGAAAGCTTGCAACAGCTGGGAAGGACCACTGGAGAAATGCTTTCAAGAGAAGCAAGGTTTCATGTAAGTTACAAAAGGGTAAAAAGCCCTGAAACATCACAGAGCAAAGGGGAACGTAACAGTAAAAATACCAAGGAGACTTGGAGGCTACAGTGTCCTTCAGCCAGTATCCATTTAAAGACTCAGAATATTTAGACAGTTTCTGATTTCCACACAGAAATCAAAGAATATTTCCAGAAATGTTCCTGCTTTTCAGACATTTTTCTTGACTCACTTTACTACAGAACTGAAACAACAAGAAACCAGAAAAAGCTTCCTAAGTAATGCCACCAATATTTCGGTCAAAGGCTGAGAAATGGGCCTCACCATCACCGTCTACCACTAAATCTCAGGCAAAACCTCTCCTTGATGCCTGCTGTCCTTGTGTTTGCCCATCTACAAAGGTCACACACTTTGTAATTTTACAAACATTAGAACTTCATAAAATGTCATATACTTCAACTGCCAAAAATCAAGAGCTTCTTCAAAGAACTACCAGATATACCATAATGAAGACACTGACATACAGGACTTCCACAATTCTGTGAGATCCAGGACCAGAGGCAAGATACCACCACTTTCACTTGCCCAAGTCTGAAATACCAGGACGGAAAGCAGCCCCCATGGCCACAAAGCATGTCAGTGGCAAAGCAAGGACAGACCACCAGCCGATCATATCCCAGTCACACGCCCCATACTAGAAATGCAGCAAGAGTCGGTTTTAGCAAGGATTAGATTTACATATTTCAATTTACACATTCCCCAGCTCTTGGTGAATTTACCAGCATGACAGAATAATTTATTAAGTATTTTAACATGCTCAGTATGAAAATAGTATGAAGGGAACACTGTAAAAACTGAGCTGACCTGCACCTGCATTATCATTTTATTTGGCATCGCTGTTTCTCAGCTCATGTTTGGTCAATGAAAAAGAAGAAAGCAGTCTTAACTTTTCTCCCACTTGGCTACAGAATTCAAGACAACATAGAATCTATTTTTATCTCCATGGTAAAAGCGTTGTCTGTTTACAAATAAACATTAAATAATTCGTATTTTCTAAACTACTTCTGAGGTCTGCTAGGAACACATCTGTGGGTCAGATATCACTGTGGGCAAAAATGTCAGGTCTCCTCAAACCTTCCATTAGAAGAAAGCATCATTGCAAACACTGTCAGTTGTTAAAAATCTTACAGTTAAGAGAGCTACAAACTTCTGCAGTAATAGAGGCTTGCTATATAAAAAATAAACTCCACAGGGAATTGTTCTGATTTTTGTTTAAATAAACACTGCAAGTCAAAGTTTCTATTCTGGTATAGAATATTAAAAGACACAATCTGTAGTTTTCCTGGAAGATTAGATGTAGACGTGGAAAGCATACAAAGTGAAAATTATCACAATTTCTAAGTAACCCATTAACCAAAAAAAACCAAAAAAAAGGGGGGGTGGTTCCTTTAAGGTAAGAACTAGTGATTTAAGCATGGGCTTGAACCTACACTGTATAAATTTAGCACAGACTCTATACAGGGGAGTTCAAATCTCAGCTGAAGTGAACAACAATGCATGTTTAATTCTGAATTAAATCCTACATAAAAGGAAAAATATCACTACAAAAGGCAGGAAGCACCTGAATTTATATGTAGGTATGTTTGCACATTTTTTATTATGAAAAGCCTTTATTAGAGGATCAAGCAATCCGTCCATATCCTAAGCCTCCATGCACAGAGTAAATGGCATGCAGCGCATCCTGAATATTTGGCACTTTCATTGACAACCTCCCATGCTTTTAGCTTTTCGGTGCTCACACCTTGATTTACAGATGATCACTTAATCTTAACAAATTCCTCACAAGTTTTCTGCAGTGCTTTCACCCTCATTTTGCGGGTAGGAAACAGAGGCATAGACGCACTAACATTTCATTACCCAATTCTCTGATCTGGCCTGTGTGAGATGACATGCCTGCCTTTGCCTGCAAAACTGCATCCAGTTCCCCTTCCTGATCTCCCACCATGCCAGATGGACCTCCGGCCGATGCTCTGACCACCTCTATAGTCACTGCTTTGACTACTTGCTACCTCCAGTTTCCTAGAAAATTATAATTTCACCAAGTTTAAAAACAGTTTCGCAGGACAGCGCACTCCACTTGAACACGGGCCACCACCTCACTGAATTTCAAGGCCCTGCTCTGATCCTTAGGGTAATATAACCTTTAAAAATGATTGAAACATTGATTATTTATTTTTAAACTTAGGCAATATATTTTTTTCCAGTTTTATTAGTGGAACAGACCAAATCACTTTTAACTGCTTATGAACAGCTTCTCATCCAAAAAAGCATAGGTTCAGACATGGGAAAGTTCAGATCAAAGTTAAAACTATCAAAAATACAGTTACGCAGTGGGGATTTTGTGGGCCACTTTAAGTACAGGAGATGTTACCAGTGCTGCCTACAGAAAGTGCTGGGTAAGAGGGTAGGAAGTCAATTCTTTTTAATGTTTTCTGCAGCGTAGCTTAATGCCTCCTGTTTTAAAGGACTCACCCTTGTAACAAAACGATCATGTTATCTCTGTGTTCAAAGCAGGAAGCATGAAACCTGCTCACAGAATGCCAGACAGCTGTTCTCCTCCAGCAAGCTGCAGCCCAAGAATTGAAGTCAAGCTACCAGAGATGCAAAATTCCAAATCCAACCCCCTCTCCAGTTCCCCTTCGCTCTGGTGCCAGGACTGCAAGGTTCATGTAGCCGAGTCAGTGTCGTGCCCTGGGTCAGACTGACCGAAGATGAGTCTTCAGCATCATCCACAAAGTTGTCAAAAATATTTTTAACACAACCAGCTTGAGAAATTTCATTTAGGGAACGCATGCTCTATTCTTTGCCTGAAAGGAACTGAAGACAAACATTAGCTTTAATATACGTTGTGACTTTGTAATTCGCAATGGTGCACCAGTAACTAACACCATGATCAGCAGCAGTGAGAGCTGTGAGTTACAAGATTTTCTTCACTGCATCATCTTTACCAACAGCTTTCTGTTCAGCTCCCTCCCCGCTGCATGCTTCCCTTTCAGAAAACAGCCACCACACTTCAATGCACCCCTTCTCCTCTCCAGTACTTCCTCCTCCTCATCTTGCCTCCCTGCTGCTCAAAGGTCAGAACATTTTGGTGAGGCAAAGGAAACATATATATATACACACATATATGATGTTGCAAGTAGTGTTAAGTTCTACTGCGATCTTTTCTTATGAAACCTCTGCTAAGGAGGAAGAGGAACTTTCCTACTGCTATCAACTGTTATGATGCTGAGCAACACGTCGTATTAATAAATGTATCAACAAAGTAGTTCACATCAGATCAATACATTTGGGGTTTGTAGTTTTTGAAGTGTTTCCTGTGTGCTGTCATGCATGGTGAGAAGTAAAAAGCGTCATTTTAAGAGCAGCTTCAATATGAAGGGAAGTGCTCCTACTTGCTTATTTCACAGTCTCTTGAAATTTTCCACTTCTTCCTAAAACTCGATCTCTGCTGCTGGCTTTCTATCAGCCTTCTCAGAATCAGAATATTCATCCAAAAGCTGTTTTCCGATACAGATGATCGGGAACTGGTATGGCTGCCCAGTGCACCTTCCTTCTCATTTAAAAGGACAACTGTTGACAAGGGCCTCTTGTACAGCGAGCTACGAACACATCAGGATCCTTTTGAATGTTAAGGCCTTAGCCTAGATTAATAAACTGAGCAAGACGTGATGAGTTGGGACTTTGTTTTTAAGCACCTAAATTATGGTTCAAAGACTTTTTACACACAGAGCTTCTGAAAAACCTAAACAAACCGTATCAGCATGGCCGATCAGCGCAGCTCTCTGAGCAGCACACATACCAACAGGAACCCAGAGCTGTTTACCATGCGCAACAGGCTGAGAAACCTGAAACCCCCACTTTTGCCACAGAGGATAGCGTAACATTCTCTACACCACATTACAAGCCTATAAATACACTGCAAGACTTCAGGGATCTTACTCTAAAAGCAACTGAAGTGTTTTCAAAAGAAGAGAGGCTCCCACACCTCTCCCCCGTGTGACACAAAGCCTTCATACCAGCTGTCTGCAACCAGCTCCCTGCAGCATGAAAAACACCAGACTTATTACCAAATGCAGTTATTAAAGACTCAAGGCTGCAACTGCACATACAGTTTATTCCAAGTTTACATAAAAGCTGAACCAGAAACTACACCAAAGACAGGAGTATAATAAAGGCACCGCTGTGTTACAAGTAAGGTTGGTGAAAGATTTTTTTAAAAAAATTAAAAAAAAAATTCGAAGATAGATAACACAGGGAGAAAACCACTTCCAGAGTTAACATAAACCAGACTGGAACGAGGGGGGGGGGGGGGGGGGGGGGGGGGGGGAGGGGCTTAAAATAAATAAATAAATAGAAACACTTCTAGAAGGCCATGCACGTGTCAGAGGAAAAGCCTCTATTTAGAGCTTTGTTGGACAGAAGGGCAAAAAAATGCATTGATGATGCCTTCACCAACACCAGCCCTTCACTTGGGGAAGATCCCACAGTTCATAACATCCCACAGAACATAACACAGTGTGAAGTGGCAGCTCCTCCTGCCACTGCTACAGGAGCAGCCACAAGCTCAAAGCCCAGCAGTGAAAATCCCTGGGATTCACTGGGCCAAGACCACAGCCTCCTAGGAAAAAGTTCAGCCTTCAGAGAATGAGGAGTGGAAAAAGAGACCTTCACCTCTGGGTCGCCAGCTCACACAGGAGCTGTGGAAACTTGTCTGTAGCGCTGCAGGGAAGGCTGTGTGAGTGATCCTTCCTTAATTAACTGGGACATGGGGCGGGGGGAGCATATTAATGCTCGTGACACACAATCCTCCCCACACTTTTCCCAAATGGCTCTCACTGCCCATTTAGCACTGGACAGGCCACGGGAGATACCTGGTTCCCACACACAGATGGTGGAAGATCAGCCCTGGTCCTCAGGAAAGCGGATCCAGTCATGCTGAAAAGCAGAGGTTGTTACTTTGTCATGGTGGTGGTTGACATGTGTGCACTGACACATGTTGCACAGCAGTTATCTTTATAAAGGAATATTTAACCTCACTATATGCAGTGAGTGTCAAAGACAGGCCTTGGTTTTATTGCAATATAACCTTACAAATTCATTCCTTTGCTCACAGTAGCCACCATGCTTAAATACCTACCAGCAAAACAGTTCAGAAATTCCCACGCCGTTCACTTGTGTACTAGTCAAAAGACACAACTGGACTGATTTATCCCCTTTCCTTTCCAAGAACACATTTTCAAATGGACTGAGATGGTTTACGTCCCAAAGCAAGCGGTGACTTCCTGAGTAAAGCATATAGCAATACCAGCACTTTTTTGAATCCTACAAACCAAAAAACCCCATCCCTAAATGACCCTCACACAGGTCTCCTCTTTGAACCATGTTTTCCCCCATGTGCCAAAATCACAATAACCCAGCCTCAACCTTCACTCTGTTGGGTCCCTTCGAATGCTCAAATGAAAGGTAAATAACACTTCTTACACATTTACTGCTACAGAGAGAAGCAATCTCTCTAAACGTCCTATGATCTATCCTCCCATTTTAAAAAGCCTGCTATATCCACACAGCCTATAATCACACATGCAGAGGTCAGACCCCAAGCCTACTAATGTGCTAATAAAAACTGCTAATAAAAATTTTAGGCTCCTTAAGCTCTGCTAAGATTTTTACTGGAGATTTGAGTGCTCTACTTGTACGGCTGGGTACTGAAAAAACAGATGGGATCCATGCTGGGCTCCTAAACAACAGCCTTCACAGACCAAAACTTTATGAGAAACAGTAATGAATTGGGTTTTATTGCAGATTTCTGTGCATCTACTTACAGAGTCTCCAAGTTAGGCTGTGCTCTTCAATAACATTTGCTGATTTGATAAAGTAAATGAGCAAAATCTAATCACAGGGTTCCTCTGAAGGGTTAACTATTTCACACAGCATGAGAGACAGACCCAGTACATAGGAATGCCTCTTGTTGCCATGCAGTTTGATTACAGATTACCCCCCTGTCATAGGAGATATGACTCAGATCACAGAGTCATTCAAGTCACAAACATACTGGCTCTCTGCTTTCATAATACAGCGGAATACCCAGTACCTTCAGACAGCTGGTTAGGGAAAGCAGCAGCACAGAACGAGGCTGGAATCACAGAAAGCAGCTGTGCAGCAACACGAACTGGGCTTATCTGCACCTTCCAAACATCAAATGCCGCTAATATATACTGCCCCGTGCTGTGCTGAAGAAAACACATTTCTGTACCAAGCAAAAGCTATAAAACAAGCATGCTCTAAAGCTGTAATTTTTATAAGCAAAAGACAAATTTCTTATTTAGAAAAAAAAAGAAAAAAAAAGTAGAGCAAACAGTGGAAGTGCTGCCTGGAATTTTTTCACAGCTGATACTAAAATGTCTAGCTCACTCTAGTACTTGGCACCAGACCTTGCCTGCTTTAATCAAGAACTGGAAGAACACCCATAGAGCTAAATGTCCAGCTTTTCCAGTACTCCTCCTCCAGCAGTGGACATAAGCAGGTGCTTGGGGAAGAGTGAGACCAGGGTGAGCATGTTGGTATGACATTTCCTCCAGCTCCCAACCACCAGCCCCCTACAGCCCCGCTCAACTGTAAAGGAAAGTGACATTAACTGTTACACAAACCTATTCCCTAAAAGTGAACTGGAAGAACTACATTGTTTTCTCCTTTTGCTATGTTTATAGACACTTATTTCCCACACACACACCTGAGTTGAATGCATGTATTGATTTGGCAGGTCTCTGCTTTGAAAAGGGAGGGGTAACGACATTTTTAGAGGACAGTCACTAGGGTGACTACTGCAACAACCGGGATGCCCCAGCTTTTGATTAGACTACTTCAGGCTCTCAGCTATTTTGCAATTTCTGCTTTCTATTTCCAACAGGTTTTAGGTGTCAAACATGGTTGCTTATTATCTGAAATAAGTGCAGTTTCCTCTTGAGGATATCTGCATCTTTGATCAAGTCAGTTCTCCCATCCCAACACAAGGCTCATTTGGAATAAGCTGCCAACATGCAAAGAACTTCTCTGCTCTGTTGCAGATCTAAGTATTTCACAACAATATCCAAATCCTTTGACTTAGTCCTTCCTTTCTAAAAGTTTCATATCCTCACGTGCATGTTCCTCCCCACTACAATCCCTCCCTCAAAAGCTGTGTTATAAAAAGCAAAAGCAAGTAGTTCATTCCCTTGCTCTGCTTCATGCTTTCCCACATCTGGCATGCCACCATATATTTTCTATTCAAATTCTCTCAACCTCCATCCTGTCAGGGACAGATGTTTACCAACCAAACAGAAAGCTGGACTAAGCTGAAGTATCTGTGCAGATAGTAATATGCAGGAGTTTGAATATATACAGTGAAACATTCATACCTTCTTTGGACAGTGCACAGAATGAGCTAACGTGAGAAGCACGACATGTAACATCCAGACCATTACATGCTGCAGACAAGCAAATTTCAGAGCCCATACCTGAATCCACAACGCAGCTTCTCAGAACTAGGACTTCGTTGTGTTGCCCCTCACTCAAGCACCCCAAGTTCTCCTGATGCAGGCAGTTGTCACTGTAAGTATTATTAGCAGAGCTTGACTTGCCATGGATAATCTTACCCACACAGCTACAGCTTCTACACAAGGATTCAGAAACTCATCAGAATGAGCAAAGACCAACCATCCTAGAAAATAACAAATCATTCTTTGCTCTGGTAAAGGTGGCAGCAGGTAATATCCACATCCATTAGTGCAACAAGATCGTCCACTGGCACGTCTGTAACAGCTGCCAGGCATTTCCTTTTAAACTTTTTTTTTTTGTCCTTTTTAAGTGCATGCCTTTCCTTTTCTTACTTTCTTGATCACTTCTGCCTCTGACATACTGCAAAGTAATAGTTTTCAATTACTAACAGGCTAGACCAAGTGTCATAGCACCAAAAGCAAAAATCTGCGTAATAAGAAGATAAGGGAGAGCAGTCACAGACTTCAAAGAAGAATCACAAAGAACTGAAAAGCTCTTCCACAATTCACGCTCCATTTGGTTCCTATCCCTTTGGGAATGCTGTCAATAGTGAAGACAAGGAATAGATTTCGCAGCAGCCTAAAATCTGGATGCAAGATGCAGCAAGACAAATATAGCAGAACAGCCTGTCATGGCTCACACGTATATTGACATGAATGTACAGTTGCAAGACAGTAACTAAATGCAGTGGGCCTCAGTTATTTTTAGGTCTATTGTGAAACCCCAATGACACTTCATTTCAGCTGCTCCAAAGATACAATACCACCACCATCGCTCAGGCCTGGGCTCTGTCATTACTCCTGGTTTGATGGTCTGAGTCTAACCCTTGCCCTACACTAGAATTTTGCTGCCAAGGCGATGAAGCCCCTGGCACAGACAGGGCAATGCAGACAAGACGAATGTTTTGGACAACTAGCTCACATGGGCTGGTGAAGTGGTCTGGCTGTTGGAGAGAAGATCTGCCGCATTTGCTGCAGCCCTGCTAGAAGTCTCATAGCCATGCTGGCAAGGTCACTTCAGCTGACGTGCCCTTGAACTGCTGCAGGCAGAGCACCCATTACTATGGGACCTTGAGGGAAGGGAAAGTAAACAACGCCACAAAGGGAAATGGAGGCCAGGATTTCAAGTAAACATCCCAGGCTAGGGAGTTCTGAAAACAATGAACTTGACAGATTCCAGGAGCAAAAGTGTCCTTCATGCCTCTACGATGTTTGCTTGGGTCTTGTTACACAGACATATCACTTAAGAAAATCTCCTGCTGACATATGAGGACAAACAGGCTTCACTGTTGGAACGATCAGTGAAAAGATGAGGCCTCATCCTGTTTATGTACGCTTCTGCAGATCTGTTCTAGGCAGTAGTACAAGAAGCAACACAAACTCTTCAGGACAGAACAGTCTCGTACACCTCTTGCACCCAGCCTGGCAGGACAACAGCCCCAGGACCAAGTTCCCATATCTATCAAGGCTATTCTAAAGGCAGTAAGGTGCTGGTGTTCACACAAGCTCTTGACACAGCTACCTCTGAAGCAGCCACATAAGCAGGACACTTTTTAGAACAGCAGGGTACATAGGGCATAGGAGGCAAGCAGTGCAGAGGGCCACACGTATGCCACACAGAGGCTTCAGACCAAAGCAGGCTTGCAAGCTGCCACCTTCCCCCCAGATTTGCAAGACCCCAAGTATAAGCAATGCAGGTGCTGTCTCACTTCCAAAACCAGCAGTGGCAATCCTCTTTCGCAAGAAGGGCAAACCTATTACACAACAGCGAGGCTATCTGGATCTTCTTACTCCCTCGGTCACCCTCCTTAAGACTCAACTCTTCAATCCTTGTTCTTATTCACAAGCCAACCCTAGTACAAGTAAACCCCACCTAACACCAGCAAAGACAAGACTACCCTTTTGTCTCCCAGCTGAGATGGAAGAAGCTTTTCATGCTCCTGCAGAAGACCAACTCTTCATGCACTAAAGGGGGTAGATCTCCAAGCTTTCTTCCTTTGCTCCTTCAGCTGAAAACAATCTCAGGTCTTCTGTTTCTGCTCTGAACCGTCCCCTGAAAATTCTGTCCTTTGATTCCCAAAATCACAGGGAGAATGCATAGGGAAATATTGTTAATCTGCAATTGAAGAGAAACACAAACACCACATATGTACTCTACCCATAAAGATATCCTCTGCTTGCTTTGGTGTGATATAGAGCAATAAAGATGCCTCTGGAAATCCAGAAATCTCCCACTATATAAAAAAAAAAAGTATTTCTCCCTGTATGTAGCAAGATATTTCCACACACAAAAAAATTCAAGTAAGAAAAGGCATTACATATAGCAAAAAGGACTGCAGCATCCACTGCTTCCTTGCGCTACACCATCAGCTAAACTAGAAGTCGAGCAGAGTCTCTAACTGTGTGTTACTGTTGTAATGTACTGTGAACACAAAACCAAGGATCAAAAAGCTGTCTAACAAGTCATTAAAATTTAACAAGTTATTAAATTATTGCTCTGCTTTTTAGAAGAAAAAAAAATAAAGTGTCCTATTCATTAAGTAGCATGCTTAGCTACTTAAACAACTGAGCTCCTTTCCTAGCATCATGGTATGTCACAAAATGTGTCATGTCAAAAGGGTTATCTGTAGGTCAGCAGCGGTCTGGCCAAAACACACTTACATATCACTAATTAAAGAGAACTAGATTCTTTCACTAATACTCTGCCATATGATAATCCCAGTGGTGGCCTGCAGGCCCTTCCCATCTGGCCTGTCACCTTTTGTTTTAGTTTCAAAAGAGACAAAGCAGCTCCGAGAGCCACTTGCAGCACCCTGGGCTCTGTACCTGTGGCCACGGGCTGATAACTGACCAAGGGAAGGAATCATTTCACTGTGCCTTGGGCTTAGATGGCTTGCTACAGTCCCCTCCCCTCCCATTTTCTATTAGTCATCTGACAGCACAGCTGTACAGCCCGACTTTAAAAATAGTGGTGTCTCACAAAGGTAACTGTTGCTGAGCTTAAGGCGCACCCAGAGTTTGAATACCTTAAAGCACAAACTGAAATATGCTTAATAGAGAGGGAATGGGGATTACCCTGCAGCCAGCCATTTACACCACAACAGACCAGCCAAGGTGTCATCCAGGCTTTCCTTTAACACTGCTCCTCAGGGGCATTAAGCCTGTAACAGACCTAGAAGAGATTGTCACAAGTATGAGAACTACAGTAGGATATCCCCACAGGAGCCGGAGTAGAGAAACACCTGCTCAGTCCAACACTGCATTTCACACAGTGAGGCAGCAACTGCAGCGCATCAGGCCAAGGGGAAAAAACGCAGACGAGGAGCCCTCATCAGTCATGCTGGCAGGGTAAAGATGGGTCCCTACCAGGCACATCCTTCAGCTAACTGGAGTGTCACACTTGCCTTCTGAACAGATCTCTCCTGCAGAAAGGAGCCACATCTCATGCGGCAATTAAGCATTTGACAGTTCAGGGAAGCTGAGGCCTTTTAGACTTCCAAGCCCAACAAAACAACTCTCCACAGATGAAAAATCCAGATTCCTCTATGAATAATATAGCTCCCAGGGTTCTAAAAGCAGGAGGGTTTTCTAGATTCTCCAGAAGGCCACCATCAGCAACAGGCTCGGCAATCCTGAGCTGATGCTCCAGATACTCAGGCTTCCTTGGTGACGGCATGAGGAGAGTGATGATGCTTCTCAGAACCACAACTACCAGTCAGGGCAGAAGCAGGTGCTTTTCACAGGCAGTTCAGTGAATGCCAAAGGCAGTCAGCAGCACACTGCCTTCCAGAAGCATTACGATTACCATTAAAAGTACCAGCCTGGGCTTTATTACCCTGTAATTTGCATCTGTATGGTTCCTCATCAGTTACAACGGCCAGTAGCTTTTCTAACAGGTGTCAGTAAGCTGGCATATCTTCTTCCTCTTCCCATCCTAAATCTTGCATTTGTCTCCTTTCCTTTATTATTTATATTGTAGCTAAAGTGTCATCTGTGGTAAGGCTTCCCTTTAGGCTCCTACACTACCTCAGTTCTGAACTTAATGCCTTTGTTTCCCCCGTTCAAAAAGACCAATACACACATCTGGGTCTCTGAAGTGTTGAGACTGTTTTGGTCATTTTTTCGAGGGGAGAAAGGGAGGAAAAAGCAGTTAACTGATTTATCTAAGATCAACAAGCCAAGGAACTAAGGGCTAGCGAAAAGCTTTGTGCTTGTGTCACAAAGCAAATAAGCTGTGGCAAACGCACACTAGAACATTTCCGATGGCGATTACTGCTTCACTTACAAAGAGATGTCTATATTAATTATATTATGAATGGCACCAAGTCAGCATGTTTTATGTTCAAAACAAACAATCAAAAATGACCTTCCAACTCCCATTTGAGCAAACAAACAAAAAATTATTTTGAAAAGACCATGTTTAGAATTTCTATTCTAGTAGTAAAACTATTAGAAGCAATTTCTGGAAAACCTAGCTTTTCCTAACGCCATGTTTCAAGCCTTCCTGCTTCAGAAACTTGTGACAATAGTGTAACTCTAGCTTGCATTAAAAACAATCAGATTCACGTTTTTCCATCACTGTCAAAGAACCGCCTCTATTTTCTTTGGAGGCAACTGAAACAAGTACTTTTCCTAATCATCTTCATAATTGTTTTATAGACATGGTAAAGGTTTCCTTTCCAGAGTGAAAGGAAAATTGTATGAAAGCTGTAAAATATTTCTATAGCCATCAAAGAGTTTAGAAAGGTCGGTCTTTTTCCTCAGAAGTAGCTTAGAAGTTTTGTCTTTAAAGAAACTGCTTGTGCCAGTGATGACAAAATATCAAAGGACAGATGAGGAAAACTGTAAATGTAATTAATTTCTGCATACAAAGGAAAGGAAGTAGCAAGCATATAGCCTGGAGTCTGTTAATTAAAAATTAAATACCAGATTAAACCCAAACTGGTCCAAGTTTCTAAACTGGTCAAGGTTTTTTTCCATTGTTTTATTTTAAAAAGACAAACCTTCCTCTCTGACAGCAAAAGGAAGCAAGGCAGCATTAGAGGAGCCTAACCAGGATCCCCAGCTCTCCTGCCCCCATTTTACAGCACGATCATCCATGAGTTCCGTACCTGGGTCCATCTCGCTCACTCTCTCCCTTTATCAGGGACACCCTCATGAATTCTTCTATCTATCTTCCAATCTAACTCTCCCATCACAAGTCAAAGTGCGAGGAAGAAATACTGGAGTGATGAAGAAACACTGGACTTCATCTCCAGCCACACCTTCAACCACCTACCCTTACTTTCCAGACCATCTTCCCTTTCATACCTATTTCTCATGCCTTGAACAGCACTACACCTGCACCCTCTTTCCTCCCCAACTCATCATTATCCATTCACCTTTGTCCTTTTGATCAGATCTCCTCCAAGTACAGCTCCAATCTCTTCTTCTCCACAATGTCCCTATCATTCTCAGAGACTCCCCTTTCCTTGCTGCCACTCCATCCAGCCCTGCTGCTGAACACTTCCTCGCTCACACGTGTCCAGCAAGTTAGTGACCCAGACTCAAACCCACCCAGGCAGCTGAAAGGTCATTTGTTTGAACTGAAATTCACAGTATCTTCTTCATCTTCCTGTTTCCATCCCTGTGGGCCTCCTCTATCAACATCATCCAGCCCACCATGTGGCTTTATCTTGGCCCTTCTAAATCATTCAATGGCATTCCTCAAAGATCCCCTTATTTTATTCCAAATTCCAGTGAGCTTCTGGCCTCACTCCTTGCCCTCTCAACTCTTCCTTCTTTGCAACAGATCTCCGAGTACTGTTATTAGGGGGAAAAATTCCACTTGCACACAAGAACTTGGAGAGTTCACTCTCTACTTCAAGCCTGGCAATTTCTGTGCAAATTTAAAACGCCTCTCCAACATCTCTGAAATGCCTGGCTATCAGCACAGTATGTCTACAAAGCTCCCTTTATTCCTCCCCACCACTTTCCAGCTTGCTGTATCGCTAGATACCCCTTTGTTTGATTAAGACTAATCATAGCTTAAGGACACAGAGGACACTTGAACAGCTGCTTATCAACTCTGCCTTCCAAAAGAATGGATTTCCCGCCCCCCCCCCCCCCCCCCCCCCCCCCCCCCCCCCCGCCAGGAGAGTAACAAACAAGAATGATTCACTGACCTACTAAAGGAGCATGTGGAAAAACATGAGTAAAGCTAAGACCTGAATTTCGGGTTTCTTGGCTTTAATTCCTCTTTGCCACTCGGCAGAAAGAAATTAAAACCGGTAACGGGGAGAGATCTGGAAATCAAAGTGTTACTTTCTGTTGCCATCGAACTCGACTTCATTGAAAGCACATCATAATCACGTAACACAAAATCTTCGCTACAAGTAATTCCAAATCTCACAGTTCAGCCAAGCTTTTCTCCAGCACAACTTACTGAGAATTTGCAATATGAGGACAAACTCGCCTCCTCTTCCCTATTTCACCAACCCATCAAAAATTATGATTATGAAATCCATGTTAAATTAAAGCCAGAAAATAACATCTGTTTACTGTGTGAAAACACAAGACAAGAGAACTACAACAAAACATGTAGATTAAATACCAAATCAAAAGATACTATCAAAGATGTGCTTTTTTAATAAAAATGTGACTACCATGTATCACACCTCTGTAGTAACACCTTACACAGGTCACACACCACTAAATGCTTGTGACCTGAAGAGCCACCAAAAAACCATGAGCAGAATGAAAAAAATTTGTCCTTATATCTAAATCTCTGTCCACAGAATTTGTCTTTTCTTCCTCTAAGTCATGTGTAGCCCTCAAGACACCAAAACCTTAATTTCCATCAAGGCCTTCTCACATCACCACTACTAAGTGTTTGCTTTAGCAAAGGAAATGAATATTTGAAATGAGAACGGTTTCAGCAATCTTCCTGCAAACCTCTCTGAGGTTCAAGGTTGTCAAGGTGGAATTTAAAAGTGCATCTTACATAGAGCTTAAAAGCTTGTGACTATATCAAGCATATGACATAAGCAAGGGTAAGAGGCTCAGTAACAATGTCCTGATTCATATCACACTCTTGCTTTGAAGTGACCCTTAACCACAAATACAACTCTGCTCAAGTTAACCTTGATTCATAGGATGAATATAGGTGGTTTTATCAGAGTAGTTTCTACAAGCAGCATGTAAAACGTACAACTAAATTCTGGAAGATTTTAATCTCAAACCTGCTCTCACCATCGCCAAGAACCTCCCAAAACACATGCTGCATTTAATAAAGAATATGTGGCAAAGGTGCTTTGGAAACAAGCTGATCCCTAATGTCAGTCCACTGTTGAAGGGAATATTTTTGGCTTCTATCTACATGAAGTGAAGGGGTCATATTGCTAAAGAGGAGAGATGAGATCTAGAAATGACCTGGCAAGCTTTTCAAAAGGTAGCCTTCATCACAGTTCCCAGGCTCCACTCTCCTGTTCTGTACAGCTTTACAACAAGCAGGATCCAGAAGGTTTTAGACAAGTATTTTATGCCAATGTTAACACTCTTACCTAAAGCACAACACCTGGCATGTTCCCTAAGCTCTTCTTAGAAGGTGAGAGAACTCTGAGGCTACTTAATGATAAATGAGCCCACTGAGTCATCTTCATCTACCCTACCATACCCTACCACTAAGACGGACATCGACTGACATAATATGTAACAGAAGTTTAGGAACAACACCACCCACACTGCGTGTGAGCAGTATCTTTAATAATTCCTAAAATACAGCTTTGTTTACACGAGGTACATGGCCAGCCACAACTGACTAGCCCATTCTCTCAACTGCAGAGACTGCCCCCCAGCACTGCACAAGAGGGGAAGCTTCATAAAGAAAATTAATGTCTTGCATGTTCCCAGAGCCTCATCAACCTCTTACTTCTTTACAGGGCATGGCTAAGACACACTGGGTGAGTACCAGCTGAAGTCTGCCCTGTCCCTTATCCATTTTACATCTAGAGACAGTAACTAAAGAATCGACTCACATCTACTTTCTCCAGGAATAACACATTGTAGTTCCCACTCCCTGCCGTGATAACATTAGCCCTTCCAGCACGATTTACCTCTCCACCACCTCAGCATCAAAACCCCAGAGATAAACTAGCACAACGCTGCCGATTCCTACGCACACCTTTCAGAGCTCCACGTGCAGCGCTCAGAACACGCCAGTCTGCACTTCCAAGTGCATATTTCAGGTTTTGAACCTTAAACTATATGTTACTGTTCCCAAAGCAGAGCTTTCCACAGGAAGTCTAATGTCCCCATATTCCAGCCTGTTAGGGCAATGAATAGTTCACAGCACCCTTTCACAGAGCATAATTTTTCACTTCACATAAACCTTCATCTTGCATTCTACAAGGAGCTGAACATTACTCTTCTGCTGAAGACAACAGCGCTCCAATACAAAGGCGAAAAAAATCTTCTGTTCCAATCTCAGAAAAAAAACCCAAACTCTTCATGATATGCTGTGGTTAGAACATTTCAGAACACAATTGAGTTTGGGGAAGCTACTTATGGGTAATGTAATTATTTGGATAATTGTAAAGTTTTTAAAGGGCTTTAGTAAATTATATAGTGAGATTATGTATCATTTGACTTAATTCTGCTTAATAACCATTGTAAGGCATATAAACATTAGCATAGTTTCTCATTACAATGAACAGTGTCAAAGGTCATTTTCATTTCAGAAAGCACTTTTTTTTTAAAAAAAATCTTTTTGCCTTTAAAGTGTCCTGACTGCCAATTATAGCTACCTGCACACACCAAGACCTGCAAGGTCACATTGTTTTAAAGGGCTGAGATGAAGGGGCTAAAAGAGGAAAGCCAACGTTCTTTTATCTTCATCGGTGTGGTATAGTTCCCACAGTCAATCTTGTAAGAAAAAACGGGTGACATTTAGGTAAAGTACAGCCCACGTGATACCTGTGGTAAGCCCTAGTGTTTATAAGTAACTTATTGATTTAGAAGATTAAAACAATTTTCCTAACTGTACAGGGGAGTATGCTATGGTCGCATTTTTTCCTCTGTGAAATGGCTCATCTGAAATTAGGATCTTGAACCTGCGCAACTGGATACGTGACTGAAACAGCTATGATGAAAATTAAAATCAGGTTAGCTTGTACTGCTCAAAGGCAAGAGGGAATCGCTTCCCTTGTGTTCAGAAATAGCTTTTATATCATAAAAAAGTTTGACAGTTAACAGCACAAAGCCATATTAAAAATAATAATTAAAAAAAAAATGTACAGCACAATTAAAAGAGCCCAAGGCCACACTGTGCATCCCAACACGAACATGATTCAGCATAAACCATCCTAGGCAATGACTTAGGTAATCTAGAAAAATTTTGCATTCTAACTCATTGGTATAGCTAATGGATACCATACAATTACATGCTTCTTTTTAAAACTTTAAACACTGAAATACTAGCAATGGGTGTCAAGTGTCAATAAATATTACACACAGAGCTCTGTTGCAGCAACTTCCTTGTTTTTGTATTTAACATACTGCATCACCCCAGCTATAGAAACACGATGAGCTAACTCACGCCCTGGTTGCTGGTTCTGCAACAGCCACAAAGCAAAACCCACACTTCTTCACCTTTTTGTTTTACAGTTTTTAGCATTGGTTTCCACATCCCCCAGTCCTCTTCTAGAGTGAATTTCTATCAGGCAAAGGCAGTACGAGAAATGTAAACACAGAAACTGCATGTTTTGTCAGTGCTAGATCAGATAGACAATAATGGGAAAGATACAGCTGAGGCAACAGCAACGAAAATATCCCCATAAGCCAACCAAGATCAAATCTAAGGTGGAAAGGTTTGACCTACGTGCTTTATCAATCATTTGTTAAATGGTGATGACTCCTCATTTCATACCCACATTCATCACCCCACACTAGACTTTTCAAATTATTTTAATCCTTTTGAGACCCAAGTTTACAATTAATTTCTTAGGCAGATTTTTTTAAAAAAAATCATCACAAAGCCAGCAAGTAAGCAGGCTGAATCTGGGCAAAATGTTTCATGGTTGCAGTTAAGCAAACCTTAAGGTATCCATGTACAGAAGTATTAAGAACATGCTTTCCTTTGGTAGCCTCTAAGAAGGTATTTTCTGCACCTTGCCTCATACTACCATCAACAAGCAGGGTAGAATTATTTCTGCTAAAACAGATTCGGTGCTCAATTTATGCATCTATATCAGAGTTCAGTATTGTCAGATTAGTATCACAGAATTATTCCTTTGCATTAGATGTTTCAAAGTCCAAAGGACACACTAATTGCAGCACAACAGAAACTAAAGCTGATAGAGGCCGATGAGAAGATACGCAAGAGAACTCTAGTTCTGCCTCTTGCAGTACTTGGTCCTTTGCATGCTCCTCTCAGTTTGTACAACAAAGGCAGCCTGGTTAATTTCTAGTTAAGTTTTACATTTTTATTCCTTTTGTAAACGCAAAGAATTTATGTCCGCTGTTGAACGCACCTTATCTGACAAGCGCTCTCTCGCCAGTAATAAATTGCTTGGTAAAAATGAACAAAATGAGATGATTACTTACATTTTTGCCCTAACTGTACAGAACAGATAGTTCTACTGCTTCCTCCTCATTGAGTAATACTTAAATAGAGGAATTTGAGGTGGGCAAAGTTAATTTTCTTCTAGCAAGCTAATATGGTTCCCACAAATGAAAATAAATATTTCCGTTGATATGCTCAGAGGCATTTTCCGTCATGCCTTTTAATCAACTTCCAAAATAGGCTCAACAGAGAACATCAGATTAGATCCAATTATTGCTATATCACACGGAACAAAAGACTCGAGCAGGCACACATCTTTTCAAAACATTTCTATTCCATAGCTCTGCCTCCATTTTGGATGACAGACAAAGGGAATAAATGTGAATATAATGCCTTATTAAAGAGATGAAAAGCAAAGCTGAAGTCTGAGCAAAAAGGTGCAGATAAACCCTGGAAGTGCTACCACCAGCTGCAGCCCCCGGAACAAAGGGAACAATGACAGATCCCGAATTGGTTGTAAAAATGAAATTGCGGGGGGGGTGGGGGGGGTGGGTTTAGAAAAAAAATGGAAGAACAAAAAAAAAAAAAAAAAAAAAAAAGAGAGAAGAAAAATTAGCCGGTTTTCAGGCCGAGCAGGGCACAAAGGTTCCCTGCACCCTTTAAGGGTCTCTCCCGAGGCTGTTCAGCACGGGCTGTCCCCACAAGCCCCACGCCTGCCCGCGGGATGCTGAGCGCTGCCGGTGCCCCGGAGCCCGCAGCGGCGGAGGCGCCCCCCGCCGGGACGGCCCCGCTCCCACCCCGTAACAGCCCGGCCGCTCGCCCCACGTCGTGCGCGGCGGGGGAGCCGCTCGCAGGCCTGCGGGAAGCGCCCGCCGGGATCCCAAAGCACACCGAAAACAAAAGCGACACGGTCACCCACGCGGGGGGGGGGGGGGACGGGGGGGGGGACGGGGACACGGCGACGGCGCGGCCCAACGGCGGCGCTCGGCCGCCCCCGGGGGTGCCGCGGCCGAGCGCCTCAGGCCCCGCGCCGCGCCCTCGGGTCCCCGCGCCGCCGCCCAGCCGGGGCTTTCCCCGCCGCCGTGACTCACCCTGGAGCCGCTCGGCCCCCCCCCGGGCCCGCCCCGGGCCCTCGCCCCGCGGCCCCCGGCAGCAGCCGGTACCTGTAGGCCAGGGACATGCACTCGAAGAGCTTCGTGAGGGAGGCGTCGATGCTGAGGCGTCCCCCGGCGCCGCCGCCGCCGCGGGCCGCCCCAAACTGGTAGGTCTGGCAGGTCTGCTCGTTGACCGTGTCGAAGTCGTAGCCCTTCTTGGGCGGGTGCTCGCTGTGCGGCGACGAGACCATGAAGTGGCCCGAGTGGATGATCTGGGGGCCCGGGGGCTGCCCCCGCCGCGGCCCGCACCGCCGCCCTCCGCCCGGCGAAGCACCCCCGTCGTCCGTGTCCGAGGAGTCCTCATCGGGCTCCGTGCGGGGGGACAGCGGCCCCGCCGCCCCCAGGAGCCGCGCCGGCCGCATGAACACGTCGGCGGCCATGGCCCCGCTGCCGCCAGCCGCCGGCCGAGCACGCCGCCCGCTCTGCGCCGCCACCGCCCCGCTCCGCCCCGGGCCGGCCCCCGCCGCGCTTAAAGGGGCCGGAGCCCCCGCTCCGCCCCGCGGCCTGCGCCCGCCCCCGCCGCCTCCCGGGGGGCGAGCCCGGGCCCGCCATCGCCACCCCTGAGGTAGCGTCGCCTCGGGGAGAGCCGCCGGCCACCATCACCCGCCGCCAAGGCCACAGGGAGCCGCCCGCCGCGGGATGTTTTCCCTCAGGGAGAGCCGCGGCCCGCCATCAGCGCTTCCCCTCGCCCACCGCCCCTCAGCCAGCAGGGCGCCTTCAGGGGCGAGGGCAGGAGCGCCCCGCCGCCTCCCCACCCCGACCCGGGCAGCTCTGGGCCGCAGTGACACCCGCCACCTTGTACCCTGCCCCTCGGGCACGGCCCGCCGCCGGGCATCACCTCACCGAGGCAGGGGGCACACCGCTGCCGCCAGGCCCCGGGCCCCGGTGCCGTCCCTGCTCCTCCTGGGCCACGGGTTGAAGCCACCCAGTGTAGCACTTCCATCCAGCAGAACATCGTCAAGGGGCTTCAGAAACATCCCTAAACTTCAGGGACTCATAGGGGCATGAGAAGATGAAGAGGACAGCCCAGAACTGGCTGAAGGATGTCAGGAAGTGAAGTGCTAGAAAGTCCATGGATTTCAACTACCTTCAATACAGTACAATTGCTTATTATTTTCCAGAAGCAACCTGTAAGAAGCCAGGGCAGACCTGCAGCAGGCGGGCTGCACACAGCTGGAGGGATCACCCATGGCCGCAGAGGCGCTGGGACATGGAGCTCCTGCCGCCATCCCGGTGGCTCACACCCAACCCGCATACCTGCTTGGCGGTGTGTGGAAAGCAAGCACAACTGTTCCAGGGAAAGTAGTAAAGATCAGCTTTCATCCTTCTCAGAGGCATAAAGGAAGCAATGGATCCTGGAGGCCAACATGAAAGCACAGCAATAGGCCCAGCAGATGTGTTAGTCTGGGGAGAGAACAGCAGCTCACAGCACAAAAATCTACGTACATACGAAGTCAAGGGAAAAGATCTCTAGCTTGCCCTGTAGAGCAAGCCTCCATCACCAGGACAGCATTCTTGGTGACATACTCCAAAGTGTTTACACTAAACTGCTTATATTGTCTCAGTTCTAGGACGTCATACTTAAAAAAACAGGCTCTTCTACACAGTCATCCTCAGGAGGGGAAAATAAACCCCAAACATTTAATTGCCACATGCTACTTTTTCTGCTTTGTAAAACTAGAAATAAGGGAAACTCAAGAGATCGAAATAGCAAGTCTCGGGCAGGGAAGGAAGAGACATTCCTGCAATATCACAATTATGCCCTTGCAGTGATCTAATATTCTCCATTAAAGAAGGCGAAATCAAGATGGGTCACCGTTTAGGGGAGGAATGGTAAGTCAAATACTTCCCTACACATGAAAGGAGCAGTAAGGCAAGGTCACATCATGTGAAGGCTCTGTTAGAAATCTTTAGAAGTCAAGGCTAACATTCAGCTCTTAGCATCACATACAACTAAAATTCTTAAGAAAAGGCCACAATCATATTTAGCTTGAAAGCTGGCTATTGCTTATATTAATGTTGGTTTCAAAAAACAAGGAAAAAAAAAAAAAGAAAAAGAATGCTATCCAGACATTCTGATTGGGAGTACTTTAAGTACAAAACCAAAAAACATTTCAAAACAACATTCAGTTTTACAGTATCTATTTTAAGCCTTAAATGTCATTTGTAAAGAACTAAACCTGAACTAAAAAGAATAATCACAACACACATGAATAACAGCACTGTATACAGTACTTCCATGACAACAGCTTATACATTCACCTCACAAAATTATGAGCAAGCCACACTCGCTTCTTCCAGTATGAGGAGGGGTAACTTGTTAAAATAAAGTTGCTAGGTAGCAATGCAATTTTCTAAGAGTTAGCAGTACACCAAACCACCATTTTAAATAGGGGTAGCAGCGTGAAGCTGTAACTAACATTTGATGGTTTGGGGTTTTCTCCTCTAGTCATCCTCAGTGCAAATACCACAGATGCAAGGGAAGAGGCATCCCTTCAAATAAATCCAGTTATTCTGGAGACAGACCTCTTGGTTTGCCTTTTTAAGATCAGCATTTATGTGATCAGCAACAGGTCAAGACTCCCAGCTATCCTCTCCTCCTCCACAGTAAGGCATGCTAGGAGGCACAGAGAAACACTAAGGGCCACAGCAGCCCCTCTCGAGTATGCTTTTCTTACCGTTTCTTTTTAGCAATCTGCAGCGCAAGGTGAAACGTAGGCCACCATCTTCTGATGATGTTCCTTCAACAGCAAAGGCTTTTAGCACAGGAGGAGACAGCTGTTTACAGACTTAGAATTCAAGCGTAACACGCGCTGAACAGAGACATTCAAGCTGTTTAAAAATATACCCACAGTGTACTCCACAACACTTAGTGGTAAGAGATTATCCTCCTAAATCTAGACAGGAAGATAAGCATTTGTGTTTTGATGAGGCGCAAGAGCCCAAGGAATGTTACTCACAGCCTCAGACTGTCGGGCGGATGGATGGTGCCCCTGGGAGTCCACCCATCCCATTACCACCTCGCTGGCTCCTCTGCCACTCCTGCTTCCAGGCAAACCACAGGGCCAACCTCCAGCTCCCTGCCCTGCTGCTGGGCTCCACTGTTGCTCACTCCTTTACCCTTCACTGGCACCAGCCTTACCTGTTCAGAGACCTCTCCTTCCCAGACCTATCTTGAATTACATCCTTGTTTCTACCTGTTCTTTTCTCTCTCTCCAGTTCCACCCTATCTATAATTCCTCTATGTAAGTCTGCTGATTTGTCACTAAACCAGAGAAGAAAAAAAACTAACTAAAATGGGTAATTTTCTTCCCAGATTAGCAAATTTCAGTGTTTGATGAGAGGATGCTATGAGCACCCCAGTAAATGCAAGGGAGGCAACAAAACCAAGCTGGGAGCAGGCAAGCTGGCTGTGGCTTGCCCCTCTGGTAGCAGTGAGCCAGCAGACCAGTTCAGCTGTCTGTGAAACTGCAGGCTACTTTGGGACAGAGCACACAGAACACTAAAAATAAGCGAGACACTTTATATCCAACTTGAATGTAAAGAATCTTTCCAAAACTCTTAAGGAGGTATTTTTTTTCCCTTGCTAGCATCAGACTCGAGCATGTTTCCAAACTGAGGCATGTTTCCACACTATGCCCTCCTCCTCCTTCCAATTTAAGTTGGACAACACAGTGGCCAAGTACTAAGGCAACAGTAAGCACCTTAAATTACTAAATTATTCTGCAGGCTGATGTAATTACATTGGCCCTATCTATCTATTTGTTGTTGTTACAACAACAAACTGCCCCCGCCCTACTCAGTGAACTGCTACAATATCAAGACACCTTTGGTCCAGTCAAAGGTGAATCATTATTATACACGTCACCAAATGAGATAACACCGTAGAACGCACATGTAAAAATACCAATTATAAAAACAGAAATTTATTGTAAATTTTTTAAAAAAAACAAACAGATTAAGTTTCTCGATAAAAAGTATTCACACAGCATTCATGTTGTGATTTATTTTATTTTTGAAATGAAACCATTGTACATTGTACAAACCATATCTACCGATGGAATAAATAAGTGAAAAATTATACTGCTGTACAACACACACACACACACAAATCATAAGATGGAAAACGATTAGGTACTGAAGAAAACAAAATTCTTTACATCTTCTAACAGGCCCTTAGATATAAAGAACATTCCAAAACATGACAATGTTTATGTATGAAGATAGCCACCCAAAACCAATATTTTATACTGCCTTGTTGATTATTTTTTGTTGTTTTGTAAGTGCCAGCACTTTTTGGAATGTTTAACAACTACTTTCCCAAGCATAAAAATTCCAAGGAATAGTTCTGCTATAAAATGTTTGGCTGAGTAAATCGCTTATTCGGAAGGCCTTCCCACATGTTCCACAAACTCAGCTAATTTACTTGCTTGCTTCTAGGTTTGGTTTTTTTTTTGTCTTTCTTTCTTTTTTTTGTATTTATTTGTAACTGAAGCTCCAACATTCAGCATTGTAGCAAGGAAGCACTTCTTGATATTTGCACTATTTCTAAAACATTAGCTGTATGAGAACTTTCAGTCTTCTCGAAGAAAATTATCTCTCTCCTTCTGCTCCGCATCTCAATGCTTTCAATAAACCCTTTTACAGTGAGTTCATAAAACAAGTTTCTGGTAGAGATAGGTCCAAGCCAAAAAAAGCTGGATTTAGATGTAGTTTCAAACCTCAGGTCGATTTGAATTTGATGTTCTGGTTTGGTCCCATCTGTACTTTCTGGCATTAAAATGTGTTTAATCACATCCGTTGGCCCATAAATGTTATCAGGCACTTCAAAAAAAGACTAATAACAGTCTTATACACTATTTTGGATTTCTTCATACCAGATAATGTCAAAGTCTCCTCCCTCGGAGACTGACAATAGCAGGTCTAAGGAACCCAAATCTATCTGCTTGTTCAGTTGTCTGTTGTCACTAGAATCTCTGGTTAAAAAAACACAAGTTCTGAATGTATTCTGTATAAGCTGTAAATAAAGCGTTGCTACTTTAGAAATAAAGCCTCTAGGAATATGGTTATGATGCCTTGTCTTGTAAGCCACAGAACAATGAACAGTTCTGAGCAGAAGCCACAGGAGAGAAAAGGAAGTTTATAATTAAACCTGTTGATGTCAATAATGCCAATAAATGCTTCTATCTAATGAAAAATTTGAGGTATTTTTAGTGCTATTTATATATTTTATTTCTTCCTAAAGTACAGGAATTACTTTCTAAATGAAAAGTCTATTTACTCCCTTGGAAACATCTACAAAATTAAAATTTAAAACTTGCTGTGATGCACCTGAAGATAGGGATTAGTAAACATGACTACTTGTCAAAGGTGGCATCAGATTTGTTTTGTTTTAGCATTAGAAACAACAAAGTTAGTAAATAAAAAATATTTTTACGTTTGAATCTTTCTAGATTTGCCCATTTAATATATCAATAGAACTTCTCACAAAATATCACTTAAATCTGAATGTAATATACATACAAATCAATTGTCATTGACCAGTTATCCACATTTTAGGCATACACACAATTCAAGAGAGAATTCTACCGTTTCATTGCATATATTGTGCAAATACAGTTTTTGGCTCCTCATTTCCTTATTTTCAGAATGTTAATGGACTTCATGATCAGACCAGAAATCCCAAAAACTTATTAGGGAGCACACTGCTTTCATGAATGATTTGCAATCAAATTTTATTCAGTTAAAATCCAAAAAGTTTTATTTCAACATAAAGGTTCTGAAACTGAGTGTCATATGTTATTTGGAGTTCGATCCTACAAACATCTTATGGAAGGTCAGTATTGGCTCCCCACTCCTCCCTCCCTCTATTCCCTCCCCCCTACTTCCCCATTGTTTTTCATAATAAAGTGGTAATTGCAAACGCAATGCAGTAGTCTAAACGCAAGCCATTTTCACTATTGGAGAATTCAGAACTAAATAATCCTAATGATGAGCTAATTATGAAAATGTATCAACTGGAAGCAATTCCTTTTCGTTTAAAAAAGTATTTACAGTTCTTTGCTTACAAACTATATGCAACCATTTTCATTGCTGTGAGATCATATTTTAAATTACAAGTTCCATCTCCCGCACGAAGAGAAGACAGACTAAGGGCCCGATCCAGCAATATGTACGTACATTCATATGTACGTATGCGCCTGCGTGTGTACTGAAGTGAGAAATAAGCAGTTCCCACTGACACCAGGAGCTCACCCTGGAAGTACAAAGCCCCCAGTAAGACCAAGCCCTTACAACCTGACGCAGACGGTTCTGCACTCCTGCATGCTGTGGATTTGAAGGGAGTTGCGTGTACTTCATGCCTATCAATCAAGTTGAGCATTAGCACACTTCAACGTAACTGGGAAAGACACATTTCAAATAGTGATGTAGGGACTATGGAAACAACAAGGCTTATTTACAAGACTTGCTGAAGAAAAAAAGAACCCCCAAATACAGTATTAACCTGGAACACAGAAGTAAACATCTTCTAAAGAAACAGTACAATGAAATCCAGTTCTGTGAAAACATGATATCAAAAAAGACCAATTGAAAATAAATTCATTGTGTATCAATCCCTTTGATCCTATTTATATACATAGTGGAACTTTTCTGTAAAGCAAGTTGTACCCAGTACAGAGATCTGGACCTAATACGTGAAGTATTTTAACTGCTGTGTTATAGTATATATTCAGATCTGGACTATAAATGGTAAACAGATCATGTTAACTTCTGATGAAGTTAAGTGTCTAGAAGACCAAATTTACAGTTGCGAATGCCATGCATTCAATAAAAGATCTCCGCTATAGCTGCTAAAATAAAATATCAAGCTCCTTTTTCTCCTTGGACTCCAAGAGTGAAAATGGCTTCCTGATCTGTATTTGTTAAAAATTTAAGCACCAGGGATTTAAAAATTAAAAACAAAACAAAAACCCAAAACAAAAAAAAAGAAGAAAAAAAAAGAGAAAAAAAAGAAAAAGCTTTACTACATGGCATTATACAAACATAGGCCACTTTGCAAAGGAGACAGTTGCAAAACAACTTTTAAAAGTTAGCACTGTTTTCAGAACACAAGGCACAAAACAAAAGCAGACATCACGCCAGAACAATGAACTTCACATGAAAGCTAATACCTGACCTGTACCATCCTTAAATATCTTACAATGTTAAATAGAGAAATGAAAAAAAAAAAAATAATACAGCAGCAACATAATTGTAATTTTGACTTTAGAAACAGTGCGTAGACCCCTCCTGAGTTGTTTACTCCAACCATTTCAGAGACAGTAACTTAAAAGTTCTCAATGTTTGTTTCACAGGAAAAAGTTTTCAGTGTCTGAGAAGTTAAACCTTTGTTAGGCTTTCTTGGATTTTTGCTTGGTAACTTGAAAAGTTAGGAGTTCTGTCCTCATCCAAGAGAAGATGCTTAAGTAAGGTTGTTCTATAATTAAGCCCACTGATGTACCTTACATAAAAACTGACCAGGAAAATCTATAGTCTAAATCTCTTCAACATTTTGTTGGGAAGCCTCTACTTTCATCTTTTTAGAAGGTGGCACTCCTTCAGAGTCCTTAATGAGGGGGGAAAAGAAAAACAACCATGTTATCATTGCTCTGAATTTCAGGCACCATAAACATCAAACAAAAAAAAAAAGCATGAACAAATCCCCTGGTGTGTCATTTGTAAAATACAAAGCATCCCTGGATGCAAGAATGACATGACCGAGTGCGTTTGCTTCCTGAAGTCACTCTTCTACTTGCATCTTACCTCAACTTCTTTACACTTCTTGTCGTCTACAGACAAAGGGCAAAATTCTAGTTCCGGGCTAAAAAACACAGTGAATATTCCAAGCAACAGCCTTGATGCATGGTTATACCTGGGCTTCCCTCAGCTCCACACTCGAGCACAACCTGCACCAAGTGCACACGAATTTTCTCCTGCTGTAGCCAAAGCAATCTCTACAGGACAGAACGCGCAAGGTTTTGGAAAGTGCAAGGTGTGCACCGAAACAAACCACCCACCCACAAGGAAAACCAAGGCACTGAGCAGTGCTCTGCTTGAGGATCTCTGTGTCAGGGGGACAACTGCAAGGATAATGCCTGTCTCCCACCCACCCACAATTTTTTCAGTACCCTGGTAACTAAACATCCAAACGTCTCGTCCACTGGATCTACAAAAATTAACTTTCCTAACTGCTATATGCATTTACCTCTCTACAAGGTATTTTACTTTTGAATGGTCCTCAAAGGAGCCTGTCCAGCAGGTTAAGTCCAAGCACTTTATCAACATTAAAATTTAATATTCCCTTACAAAACTAACACAGACCGGTTCAGCAAACTGAAAAGTACATCAGGCCAACCTAGTCTTACCATGCAAATTACGTGAAATTCAAGAAGCCAATCAGATTAACCACAAAACCAGACACATGTACATTTAATACTCTACAGCTGCTTTACTGTCCTTGACTTTGGAAATGAGTCTAAATACACAACTGGCCTCCTTACACTTGCCTTTTGGTAAAAATACTCTTTTCCAAATTCTAAGTAATTGGGCTTTTGTGCTTAAAGTTACCTGAGAGTTTTTAGATGCCTCTGTAATTATATCATTTTCTCCAGAGGACTGAATTTCTGCTTTCTCTGAACTATTCATGGAATTTTCCATTGAAGACTGTGAATTCTGTTCATCCGAGGTATCTGAAATTTGAAGAAACAATTTTAAACAAATAAATGAAAGCATTCAGCAGGAGCTTTTAGGATGTCTTCTCATTAGCAACATCTCGAAGACACGAACTTCACCCACGTGTAACCATTAACGATAACATCCATCACAGCTGTATGACTATAAAGAATTCAGCTCAAACTCCAGGAGCACAGCCACGGGTTGCTGCCAGAAGACCTCTGCCCTCCTGCTGCTGGAGGAATACAACCGCTGGGATCAGTCCCTAGAGGGAGCCAAGCTCCCGCACACCCTCCAGCTCAGAACCACCTCAACCTGCCAGCAAACAAGGTTCAACATAAACTCGGGTGACCCCGAGGAAACTTGCCTCAAATCAGAAGTAAAAGGCAGCCACAGAAAGGGCTGAATTCTGGTAACTAGTGGATCTAAAACTGTGTAGCTAAGGAGAGAAAATAAAGTTATTGGGATCAAAATTCAGCCACATATTTAAAATCCACTTCTTTGCTTGATACTACTTTTAAGATAAAGTTTAGAAATTCAGCAAACTAGCTTAACCATTAGAGTTGCAGAATTTCTAATTCTGGTGCATACTTGTGGAGAAGTCTTCCAGCTTGTTATCGCTCTTACCTGCTTTCACTTTTCACAGGGTTTTGGTTTCGGTTTTTTGTTTGTTTGATTTAAACCCTTCTCCCTCTCCCAAAGCAAGATTTATAACGGGCTCAGGGTTAAAGCACCCATTCACTCAAAGAGGGGATATGGGCACTTACATTTTAACTTTACAGCTTAAAAGACCCTTGGAAGTTTAAACACAGTACATCCAGAAGCAGAGACTCAACAAACTCCAAACAAAAATAAACACCACCCAAAACCAAAGCCCTTTGATTGTAAAAGGTCAGTTATATTTCCTCCAGTACCCACATCAAAAACAGTGTAAGGACTGGAACCCATTCATTCCTTGACCTCATTTAAAAATCCTTTTTGAGTTAAATGAATTGTCAGAAGATTGCATGGAGTCAAGTTTCATGAAGTAATCTCTCCAAAGGTCCCTGATCCAAAAAACATATACATTTATTATAGATGAAGAGAAATGCATAATCAAAAATTTTCTTGGACAACTTTGGTTAATGAAGAAGACATCACCAGTAAGTGAATATTTTTGTGGTGTACCGTGTAAAAAGCACCACAAGCATTTCTGGAAGTTTCTCTGACAGAATACAAAATAAAAGTGACCCTCTACGATGAGCAGTCTTGAAGACCACATTCAGCAAACTCAAGACAGAATCATCTTCCTTTCCATGTCTCACCAGCAAATCACGTTAATGCCGACAAAGAAACAAGTCCCAAGGGTCAGAAGGAATTTTTTATTTCAATTTCCAGTGTGTGTGCCTCAGCATACATTGCGGCTTGAGCTAAGGAGCACTCTGAGATGCACCCATCTCCCCATGACAAAAACACACCTGGAGCAGCTTCCAGGACAGCCCGTAGCTGCTGTCTGCTCTTCCAGCTGCTGCTGACTACTACCCCTCACGCTCCTGCTGACCTTCGGGCAAGGGGATCTGTATTCTCAACTTCTTTACGCATCAGAATGTTCTGAATGCACCGGTTTTCTTGAAGAAGCCCACTTTAGGTATTTCTGACCACTCAAACTGTCCCTTAACTTTAAGAAACCTCCCTGATTTCAGTGTAGTAATTAGAGATAGGAATACAAGGTCATTAACCCTAAGCAGATGCATAATGTCACAATTCCAGAGGTCTGATTGATCGTAACACTTTGGTAGGTAAATAACTATTGAATAAATTTTTAAACATGGCATGTAATCAATAGAGAAACCCCCACATGAATAACAGGTATTTTTTGCGATTACTTCTGCCTTTCATTTTACAGTAACTGGCTCTGGAACTAATCCAGAGAACTTGGCAGGATTTTCCCTGAACCTAAATTTAGTCAGGGGAGCACGTATGCTATGTAACAACTTCACACAAGAAGGTTCAGACAATATTAGACCTAGAAATAAATCCTTACCATTTACTGTGACCAAAAATGCTAGTGGAGACTTTCTTGGAAGGATATGTCTTTCTGATTTATTTCAATTTGGTGACGATTCAGTTGTCAAATCTTAACCCCAATTAACAACGGCAACATTTAACATACTTAACCATTCCAGTATTACCAAGATAAAAGCTCTAAATTTAAATTGGTTAATGGATCTACTGAGCTAAGAACTAAATCAGGAGGGCATAATTTAATTGCTTTGCTATGGGAAGAATTCTGCAACCAAATCATTAGAATGGTGTTAAAGGACATCTTTTATCTGTTATAATAGGATGAAGAAAGTTATCTTCCCAAGAATATAAATACAGAGCATGTTTCAATTACCCAAAATACCATTTAAAGAGCAAGGTTCAGAACAATCTCTTAACCCACATGTATTTCTAATCTGCACGCAACTGCAGTACAATCCTGTAATGCTTTTAGAAAATTAGGACAGAATTCAAAGCTAACTTTTGAATAACTAACTAGAAGGTTTAAGGAAAAAGCAAGTTTGTAGTTTACACAATTAAAAAAATAATTTTAAAGTTATCTCACCTCTATTTTACTGTGACAGTAGCTAACAAACACTCTCAGGTCTACAGAAGTAACACATTGCAGGATTTGTGTGATTACATAGTAGCAGCCATTTCAAAGATGATGTTAAATTATTTCTTCTTTCAAGACTGAGATTATGACAACAATAAAAAAAAAGTATTTTTTCTCTGGAAAGGCCCTAAATGTCAATCTGACCTTTCCAGCTGAATGGAAGGATCACCAGTAGGCCAGAGAGATCATGGCCCATTTCCACATAAATGCTGAAAATCCACAAACCATTTCTTTCTAATTGTTATTATTCAGTTCTTAAAATGGATAAGTAAATAAATGATACACAAAAGGGTAACATTTTCGTTTGGCTTTGAAGATGGTCTTTTCAGCTTACCTTCTGAACCAGGCTGCTCCTTTGCTTCTGCCTGAGTTTCGTCAGACTTGACTTCAGTGCCGTCTGCTTGTGTTGCCAAGTTCTGTTCTGGTGCTGGACTTGAATTACTACTGTTTTCTTGTTTTATTGGAGAAGCATCAGCTATCGAACTCTGGTTGCTATTGTCATCTGTTAACAAAAGAGTTAAAACCAGGAAAGTCTAATTTGACAAGACAAAAAAACCACTGAAATTCTGCCATATTTTTCCTGACAATGCACAACGTCTAGCTTGTTGGGGATCAAGTCCAAGCTTTTAGACTAACATTACATCTAACTTTTTCCCACACCACCACAATCTGCTCTTGCAGCCTATGCTGCAATAAGGAGTTTTCTAGCAGTTACTAAAAATCAGAAAACTTAAAAAAAGGTGCTCTAATATTATACGTTAAAACGAAGAGTGTTTTACTGAGATCACGTCCTAAAGAACCCAGAATTTTACAATATGAGTAAAACAGATCAGTTGAAGTGACAGTCTCATTTTATAGTTCATATAACATAGGCCTAATGAAGTGTTCATGCTGCAGATTTACAGATACGCATCACTACAATGTTCAGACAAGCAGATCGTTTTTGAAGTGTGTTTGGAAGGTCAAAAAACCCACCAAAACCCCTCAACAAGACTCTGTCAAGGTAAAATGTGACATGCAGTCCCAGTATGAATGGTTTCTAAGTGATAGTTGTCCACAATATTATTACTATAGGTAACCAAGAGGGAAGTTCCTGCTCCCTAAAGACAATTAACACAGCAAAACATTATTAAATTACTAGCATGCAACTCAATCTACCTCCCCCTGCATTTGAACAATCATTACATCCAAAGGACTTCAGAAACACATAGCTGGTGATAGAACAACCTCTTTTCAGAGCAGCCTGAAGTCTAATCAGATTAAGTTTATCATGAAATTGTACAGTATGGCTAAAAACCACAAGGGATATATGATAAAAAAAAGCAAGTAGTATATTCACCTCATGGATGGGAGAAACAAGACAAGAAAAGTAAATAATCTGATCAAGGCAAAAACTAAGAAGTTTGAAAGAGGTCAAAAATTAACCCAGATCCGTGAAAATCCTGCTCAGTCCTTTAATTGCAAGACCATTCTTGCTCTGAACACTGCAAAAACCAACCAGGAGGCAATACAAATGCAAATAAAACTGAAATGAAAAATTTACAACCCACTAAAAAGCGATCCCCTCTTATCAGCTCAAATAGTGCTGCATTCTCATCTGTAACTGTTATCCAAACACCTAGAGAGTAAAAAATGGGAACAGAGCTGAGCTGCGCAAGCCTCTCTGTAATAAACACTAAGTTAGCACTCAACAGTTCACATTAAAAAAAAAAAAAAACCAAAAACAACCAACAAAAACCAGAATTGACCTAATAGTGCTTGACTAGTTGACTAGCAAGCAAAAAAGTTTTCTTAACCAGTTAATTTCATCAAGCTGAAGCAGAAGGAAGACACCACAGAACCAGAGCTCACTTTCTTAGCTCTTGCAGAATTCTTTCAACCTGAATCACCTACAGAGTTAAAAAGTACAAAACCTGCACAAATATTAGTAGGTGCCACTGACGCTTTGGGGTCTTTTGGTCAAACTCAACAGTCACTAGTTCATCTGAATGTAGTATTTTGAATAGTAGATATTTTTATATTTTGCTCCACCAACATTTTTTTCCCACACACGCAGCCCAAATAAAAAAGGCATTTAAACAACCACTAGTACATCTACAGCAGTCCAAAGTACCAAATGAGTATCTGATGCTGTTTTAACTGTGACTTAAACATACTGTCCATACATCTGAGCAATGGAGAACATGACACCATTAGCTTATACTTTCATAGCAGTGTAGTACGGTAACGGGGCTGACCTTCTCACACTCACCATGCATGTCCATCATCCCCGGAGAGGAGCTGTTCTCTGGAGTGGTCACTTCAGAGCCACATTTTTCATCTTTGCCTTTTTTCTTATTCTTATTTTTCTGAAAAACAGAAGGCACCGCAAACAAATGAATATCACCATAAACAGAAGTGCATGTTGCAATACAAAACCCTTCCCACTCATTACTTCTGCAAGCATCTCTTAATTTCAAGTGAGAAATAAAGCCAATGTAATAACAACCGACATCAGTAACGCATTAGTCCCAATAACTGCAGGGCTGTTTTTCTAATTGTCTTCTTCATGACACAAAACACTAGGATATATAGGTTTTTATCCAGAAATTCTAGTAACATTTAGAACTTAAACATGTTTTTCACCTTCAAACTGCACAATTTTTGTAAAAAGTACAAAAGTTCTCAATACCCCTTCATTCTACAAACAGGGAACCTGAGGCACGATGATTAAATGGCTTGCTGAGACTGAGTCATAGAACTTGGGAGGTACTGGCTGCTAACTTTGTACTCAGTCCAAATTTGGAGCTACAAAAGCAAAGTCAAAAGAATCCCTGCTACAGTGGGAAAAGGGACAAGCTAAGATTCATGAAACTACCCTATTTCTGAGCTTGTAACTCTGCTCACTGTATAGTTTATGCACATCAACACATGGCTACAAAACTCAACACATTCTCCCTTTCATATCAGAAAACTTGTATACCTAGACAATATGCAGGCATGTGCAAGAGGAACAATAACAGAGCTAGGATTTTAACACTTTTTACCTCTTTCTCAATGACCAACACTGCAGGGACCTCCTCCTCCTCTATAATTAATGCTGCTGCTTCATTAAAACTAAAAGATGGCTCAAGAAAAATCAGACTGGCCTAAAACAAAGAGCATAAGCAAGCCAGTCCTACACGAACAATAGGTCACAACATGCTCATGACCAAACAACAGTATGGACTGCAAGCATTAAAACAAAGAGAGACAGTGGCATCCATCACGTGGAAAATCTGCGCCTGCTAAGGGATGCAGCATTTTCAATTAAGAGGTGACGTAATCAGTCTCATAGGAGAAAGAGCCAGCTGCACTGCTTTTGGAGGATCCTTTGTGCCTGCTGAGAAGACATTTAAAAGCCTGACTCTAGGAAGAATGCTCGGCAACCCATCCATTCAGGTAAGACAGTGTCCTCCAAGGAGGGAAGGAACAAAAACCACAATCAAATATTGTCTAAGACTGCAGAAGAAATTCAACAAGTGATACCCAGAAAGACCGTTCCCTCTATTTTAAATAGACTATTAGGTTTAATTTTAAATTGTGTTTTTACTCCAGAGAAGCCATATTTTATTCCCTAATATGTGAAACAGAGGTGAACACACATGGACTTCTTTACCTTTGAAAAACAGAAGTTCAGAAGGTACATAATCTCTCTCAAGTTAGGGGTTTTTTTTGTTTGGTTTTGGTTTTTTTATTTAAGGTAAAACAGACACTTTTGCCACAAGAAAAATACTGAAAATGACTGCAAGCAATTTCAGCTGAGAAGTTTTTTTTAAAAAAAGGTTTAACCATCAAAGCAGTGAGGTCCTAAAACAGCCTTCCAAAACTAGTAGGAGGAAAAAGCCTAGCTAATTCTGGTTCGAAGACATGTCAAAGTGTCTTAGGAACAACGTATGAGGGGGTAAGTAATCTAATCTGTGTTCGCTAAAAATCAAAGACAACTTCCATTTTGAAATATGAAGAAGTAAAAAAGATCCCATCCTCCTATTCTAGTAAAAAGCAAGCGTAGTATCTGCTCCTTCACAGGTGGATAAAATCAGATATAAAAGGATGTCCACAACATAATTAAATAGCCAAGATGACCCCTACCTGAGATTTATTCTTAAAATATATGCACCTGTTTTAATAGTGAGAACCTCCAGAGCAAAAAGACAAAAATCTTATGAGTACAATCCTGCAACAACTGCAGCTGCACAACTGCCTCTACTTGTAATGAACAGAACGCGACTGTAGGACACTGAAGTAACTGGTCTTGAACAAGTGTCCCAATTTCAACAAATCTAGAGCCTAAACCTAAAGATTATGGCTCAAAAAGTACAATTAAAGTTTGCACTTATATAAACTCATTCTTCGTAACAGAGGGTCTGACTTAAGGCAGCAGTCACCTTGAAAATTCATCCAGAAACTCACTAGAAATCCTATTTCAAAGTTCCATGGCACCCATCATGCAGGCATACTTAACTGCAGGAAGGCAATTTTCAGAAGCCATGAGCCTAAACATCCTAAATCTCTCTCACACAAATAGCACAGCCTTCCCTCCCTATGTATTATAAATAATAAAATGAAGGCCCAACATCTGACAACTAGAAAAAATGAACAAGTATCTGTAAAGAAACCAGGAAAGGTTTCCTGATTCACAAGGGGTTACTCCACAGAGATGCTGCTCAAGCACTGGAAGAATACAAGAGGTTTACCACAACTCTGACAGTCACTGAGATCTGTGGTACAACCCACCAAAGGTCCAGAAAAAACCAAACTCAGTTAAACCAATGCTAATCAAAAATAGGTCTTGAATTTGGACTTTGAATAAGACAAGACCATGACACTGTCTTGTCTGGAAAACCATCATTTTACACATTTGTAACATGGTAGTTTTCTTCCAGATGGGTCTTAACTTGTATTTCAAATAAAGTAAAAGCACATGACAGCCCAAGGAAGGAGTACAAAACTTCAGATATATATTCTATTGTATCATTAATTTACTGTGGTACTATGGATTAGTTTGCTCTCTGTAACAGTATTTCAATTTATAAAATGAGAGCAATGCTCCTTTCGAAAAATAATTTGTAAGCCCGATCAACTTCGATTTATACACTTATTTTCATGCCACATGATTGTATCATGGCACATGAACAGTGCACGCTAAGAACGTGAACATGAGGCATACACAAAACATTAACCAAGGGCAAGCACACATTACAAGAGAAGCATGTCTGCTGTATTGCCTGGGCTGGTCATCTTACAAGTGATCTCAGTTCTACAGGATTTTCCTACCCTTACTTCAGTGTTTTGCACCTATTTTTGAGCAAAACAGCAGTGACACACAGAGAGTCACACGGAGAGTGTCTCCGCACAGTTCCAAACCAGCTACTTTTCTTTAAAGCACCAGGCACAAAGAGGGGAAAAGTAAACGTCATCTTACATTCCTCCCTGCCTCCCAATTATTACATTACAGTTTCAAAAACCCATTTCAAGCCGAATGTTTAACAGTTATCTGAGAATTAATCCAAGTTGACTCCAAGAAGACAGCTACTCACTGAACCATCAACACCACTTTCTATAGAGATCAGCATTTCCCTAGAGCTCTTCTATTCAAATGCTTGCAAGATCCACACCAGTCTTGGCTTAAAGGCTCAATGAGCATATTTCTTTTGCCTTTCCCTAAACATGAGTGTTACATCTTGAAAAAAGCAAGACATCTGCAGGATACTTACATCATCGACTTTAGGCTCTGTTACTGGTACCCATTTGTAAATCCTTAGGGATGTGTCGCCAACTGTCACCCACTTCTTCTCCCTATAAAATTACAACACAGGAGAAGTTAAAGTTAAACTTAGGATTCAAAAGAAAGTGACCTACTATTGTAAGTTGTCAAGGATTTAAATAGGCTATTAAGTAGGATGATCTCTATTACATCGTCTTTAGTACTGCATTGTGTAAATTGTTCTTTGCATTTCACAAACTTGTTAAGAGCACTGCTAACCTCCAGATTTCTCAGGGCTGTTACTTGACTAGGTGAGTAACTGCAGTAGCAGTCATAAGATCTGGACTGAAGAAACAGTTAAGAAGAACAGCTATTGAAAAAGCAGATTTAAATGCCTACAATTTTCACTTGAAGTTTCTAGAGAGCAGAAGAGGTTTTAGACAGACCAGTGTGTTTTGATTGTCATGAAGCTGTTTAATGGTATTAGAAATCTAAATGCATTTTGACCATCTGAGATTTATTTTTGGGTAGAAATTTGCTGCTAGCAATTTAACGTTCACTCAACACTCCTGTCAGACGGCTCTGAAATTCCAGCCTTAGAACCAACAGCCTTACTGGTAGCAATATGTGCCGGGATGCAGAATTCAGACTCTGGCGAGCCTAGCTCTCTTGGAAAAAAGCAAGGCTGAGGCTATCAGAGAGGGAAAAAGCATAACCTGCAGCACTCTGTACAGACCCCTGCCAGCCAGCCATGAAGTCATGACATTGACAAACTGTGAAGGAAATCTGGCTGGAGGGCGTCACTACATTAGGGGGTCACTCAGTCATAGAGTGCAGAGATGGAAAGGATGCTGAACACTTAAGGGATTAATTCCTTGAGCTCTTTACATCAGAATATTAAAAGAAGGTCCACAATGCCAGAGAAATTTCATCACATTTCTGTGATCAGTTTTCAGGTCACAGATTGCCACTGCTGGTTCCTGGGTTTGTAATATAGCTCTGCAAATGGATCGATTAAAAGTTAACAACAAAGACCAATTCCATTAAGTAGTCAGGAACATCTGAAATTAATTTGGCATGAGATCTCAAGCATTTTTCTTTTTTAAAAACACATTTAAATAATAGATTTGGGATCCAGTTATAGATTTTTTTTTTTAATATTCTTTGCAGGATGGGAGAAGCTGCATGTGACTCCAAATATATATGTGATAGCTCCATTTTTAGAAAGGGCTTCCAAAATCAAGAGCAGCCACATTGTACAAATGCCACAAACATCCTCCTGACTATTTGTTTTAGCTACTAAAGCCAATCGTATTTGTTTTCCCTTTAGAGGAGACAATTTCCTGTTGGGGGGGGGGGGGGGGGGGAAGCTACATATGACAATTTGATAAGTTTTGGATCTGTCCACATGGATATTTTAATTAAAGTACAAAACTATTTCAGATTCATTTCTTTCCCACTGCTCTTCCTGCAGCACAGTTCTTCCTCAATGTGTTTAGATACATCCATTTGGGTACGCTAGCTGGCTAAAGTATGTCAAAACCCAATTTTACGCTGATTTGGAGCTCTACTGCTAGATGTGATAAAAATGACAGTGGAGATGAGGGCATGTCAATAATGAAAGCATACTTAACTGTGAAGAGATGATCATGATATAATTTTTCTTTTTTTTAAGGATACAAGACAAACTAAACTTATTTCTACTTAGGAAAACCTTTGACATTATGGAAATAAAACCTACTGGGGTTTTGTTTTGGGTGTGGGGAGAGGTGAATAAATGCTTTAAAAAAAAAAAATCAAGATTTTAGTCTTTTCCTACAGCAAAATATTACTTAGAGATGCTGCACTGGAAAACCAAAAGTTCAAGATACCTGTTAGCATCTCAAAGCAGCCTCACACAGCATCTTCACTGGACAGACTGTAGAACACAGGAGGAAACCTATATTAGTAACTTTTTCCTTCTAGTATTAAAGTTAGCCCTGACATTTTAATTCTTTTGAGCTTCTTAAGTACCACTTTAAGTTTTGATAACCCTCAGCTATAGGGATTTTTTTTCCACTGAATTAAATACACAGTAATTCAGACAACAATGGGGATAAGGATATTTTGTGATGGAAGTACACCAACATCCCAGTCCTGCAAACATGGCTAAAACAAAAACCCAACATCACACTGCTATTATTCAAATACTTCACATGTGTAAGCATTTACAGTATTGAAGGTTTAAGACCATACAAGTATTAACAAGAAAAAAGAAGACAACCTCCCCTAAAACTTAATAAAATCAGCAGCAGCACAAACACAAATTTGTTAACAAAGAAACATAATGACTTTCAGACATTTAAGATCAACAGGGCAAAATAACTGCAGCATTTAAGATGTTTACAGCAAATAAAGCTTCAAGTATTATCTGTAATACTTACTGCCTTTCCATTTCAAAATGAAAACCAAAAACCAAACCAAACAAACACAAAAAAACCCCAAACCCCCAAAACCGCTTCTACTCTGAACACTTGCTTTTTATCTTTTGTGCAAAGACACCAGCCCAACCTGCTGATCAGGGACTTCCCTTTTAATTTAATTAGAATTGGCAATTTACTGATGCTGCCCATAACAGTAAGATTGCTAAATGCTGCACAAGCCACAAAATATTCTCACTGACCAAATGCCGGAGTAGGAATGAGGAATTAATGAACCCTTGTGACCATTCTGTTGTGAAACCTTAAGTATTTTCTCTACCTGTTTTCCTGTCTGTAAAATGGATCTGCTGTTGAACCTACTCATCCCAAGACTGACCAGAATTCTACCCCTGTAACTCTATTCCATCTTTTTAAACAATCACAAGGCAATTTTTTTTTTTTATTGCACCATCCCCCATTGTACTATATAGGCTGATCTCTATATTGACTGGTGAATTGGAAAAGGGGGGTGATGGAACTCCACCAACCCGAGAGTTAATCAGGCTAAAAATGTGGCAACTACCAACTTCACTTGCTGACAAAGTCCATAGCTTTACAAAAAAACCCTTTTTTCTGGTTTCAAACCTCTCCTGTTCCTCCATGAATGACTCAGGAGTAACAACACTGGAAAATGGCAAAACTTAAAACATATACAATAATATTTTTTTCTTTTAAACTTCCACACTGAAAAGAATCTTAAATATTTTACTTATAGTAAATTCGGAAACTAACGAATGCAACAGAAACAAACCCTTACATTTATCTGAAATTGTGTTAGCGCATTTTTAAATTCTGAACCATATCTGTACAGCATTTAAAGGACAGACAAGGATAAGTAAGGTAAGCATTAGTAGCAACACTTCTTTACTGCTCATGCCTGAGGCATATTTAATATCCTAGAACTTAGATAATTATATCTCAATTCCACATTCGAAATAGCCCAAGACTCTTTAAATATACTTATATTTTGTATGTTAACACTAAAGCTCCAAAGATGAATATCAAATGCCATGTATAAAAGTAATACACCGGTGAGCAAACACAACAGTGTATATTACACTTATACATAAAGTGTCAAGGCAGCTCCCGCAGAAGCAGCAAGCGCTAGAAACATTGGATGGCACAGATACAGAAAGCCTTTACTGCCAATATATTATCATTCGAGAAAAGGCTTTCACACTTGGCCTTTTACCGTGACTATCATTTATCACAGTGATCTGTATTTACACAAGGATTGGCTCCCACATACCCCATCTTCTGTTGATGATCACGAAGTGACGTCATAATGCTGAATTTATCACATCACACTCACTTGCATTGCAACAGAGTTTGGTGAAAATCACAGAATTATGACCTCCCTGTGGGATCAAGCAAAGGAGAAAGGGGAATGGGAAAGAAAATGCCATTATTATACACAAAAAGTGCTATCAGATGCACAAAAAAATATTTTTTTTGAAACGCAGGCTTGCTTTTCAGAGCACGCCTATCGCTATGTAGGTGTTTGTCTAGTGACTAATGTGAAGTAGCCCCAAACAGACACAGTGTTTCTTGACCATGCTGCAAATACAATAAAATACCATGTAGCATGAACAGACAAAGACTAATGGTTAAGGACACCTTCTCTCTGAGTTTATCTAAATATGGTACATTATGAAGAGTCCCCTTTAACTTACAGAGGCCAGCATGTTCTTAAGCAAGTTCTCCTAGGTTCCACGTTGCAACATGCACCTTTTCTTACAGAAGGGAAACACGGCTTACGCGTGACAAAACCCTACCTTTAACATCCACCCAACTTCCACTGAAGCCAGAGAACATATCTTGGCTCAAAAAGAAATAATCCCGAGCCAGAAGAGATGTATTATAATTCAAGCATGGTAAGAGCATGTTTGGGCCACTACAGTACTTCAGTACAGCTCCTGCACATACACTGGGTATTTTTACATCAGCTGCCACTACTTGAACTAAATCTTAGCGGAAAGCTAAACACAGCCACTGTAGCCAGACTAAACTAGGGTGGCAATAAGGTAGTAGCAAACAGCCTTTTTCCAAAGGCATCACGTTAAGAAGTTCTATGTCATAACCACTCTTCCGCGTGAAAGCCTATTTTAAGAAGGAAGCATGAGCAGCAAAACCTGCAGAGGGTCAATCTCAGAGCATTACATACCACACAAAAATATTTTAGCAAGTCTGAATGAAGACTGTGAACAGAAAAGCTACAGCAGCATCGTCTAGAAATTCTCCTCTAACTGGCCACCGCTAGCGATCCCAAGCAGCGGTACCAGGTAACACTGCCTGTGGTGGCTTCACTCCTCCACCTTTACACAACACACTTTGTTGTAAGCGAAGTCCCAAGTCATGCCTGGCTCTACAGCCCATTCCTTGCCACAATAGAAACTTAGCACTTCTGTAAGTGCTTCCATCAGCTGTCCAGGTTCACTTCTCTCCTCCATAACGTGCTACCACTATCCCTAGATTAGGGCTTTGATGGGTCAGAAAGAGGTTGGAGGACTTCTGCAAAGATACTGCAATTCAAAGACAAGGCAATACAAAGAGCCTTCCTCATCCCTGGTGCTTTCTCTGCATCAGGGTACCCATCCCCATCAGCCACACCATACCTCCACCCCTACATGCCCACCCAGCTGTCGAAAAGCTCAGCAGTGCTATGCACAAATTATTTCACTGCCTCCCAAGATGTCCTACCACTTACACTTGTACCCTGCCCATCACTTGTCTTTTAGTAAAAGCCTGCATCTTCCTTCATTTAATACATCAGACTTCTATAAAACAAGAGTTGCCAGTATTTTTCTAATGCTGGCTGAGACCACAACAGTTTTTGCCTCTCACTTCTTGAGAGCCCATTTACAATCTACACATACCCATCAATCTTTAAAAACAAAAAACAACCCTGTACCTTTCACAATTCATTGAGATAAACATCTCAGAGCATTTGTTAAAATAGACTGAAAGAGAAATGGTGAGTACATTTAAAAAGAAAGAACTACCCTCTTAGCTGTGGAAATTTAACATTTCTGCCACACAAATACTACACAACCATGTGTTCTGTAGGACACGTGCTACATGTTTTCTAAAACAGATGTTCATTCATGAGAGTGGTTTAAACAAAGGAGATAGGGTTACGTTAATCTCAAGATAAAAATGTTACAACTTCACTGTTTACTACTAAGTTCCAGTAATACCAGAAGCGCTCTCGGCGCCCTGCAAACACACATGAAGATAGGGCACCTGCATCAAAGGGCTCACTGTCTAAGAACACTAATTTTCTAAGGAACAAAGTCTGTACTGATGGAAACTGCTTTCCAAGAGGCACGTCCATAGACGTGGCAGTACAGGCTCTCAGTAATACTGCGCTGCAAGGCTGCTGCACACCTTCACAGATCAATAAAGCTTTGGACAGCATGCACCGGGGCCACGGTCCTGCTCGGAAGAGTTTACAGCTCAGCCTGCCTCTCTACTCATCCTTGGCACGCAGTGCTCCGAGCACACAAGTCTCGGAAAACTCTGCACTATGCAATGTTGGATGCACGGTATTTTAATCTTTGGTGGCTGCATTTCCACAGAAGAGCTGTGGATGGCAACAAATTGCTCCTATTATGCAAATGAAACTGCACGCTTGGAAATTGCCTATGTGGCTCTTCTGAAGATGCAGGAATTGCTAGTGTGTAAAGTTCAATTAAACCAGCCAAGTCTTCCCAAAACATTTAAACCACAAAACACAGAATCTCTCCTCCTCATTTCCCACTGTACTTGACTGCGGGGGGTGGGGGGGTGGGGGTGGGTAGAGAATCATAAGATGCACCTTCAAATTACAATTCCTCTAAAAATAAGAAAAATGGTTTACGTAAACACTTGCGAGATGCACACACAAAAAGCCATATGAATACTTCTGATGGCAATCAACATCACATGATTCTGTACAGGACCCCTTTAAAGCAAGTTGTCTCTCAGGAGGGTTAAAACGTACAAAAATCTATTTATACTGTAAGATTTCTGTTTTATAGAGGAAGCCATAGCAACTGACAAGAAAGCCCTTGCCAAGAAAAAACCCCAACAAATTAGACATTCTGTTGAATGGCCAAGCTTCTGCCTCTACTCCTCTCTGAAATCCACAAACTAGGATTCAAAGGAAGTACGCTGCACTCGTGAATGAAATACCTACGGACAAAACAGTCACGCCATACATCCCACAACGCTCCTGTTGGAACAAAAGTCCTGTCACAGCGCTACACATTGTTCTGACCCTTCAAAGCCGGCCCACCAGTCAGCAAACAGCACTTAAAAACACCACCCGAGTAGAAGAGAGTTCCTGAAAGCAAGCGAACTGCGGTGCTGGGGCTGCTCCGGCTCCCTACACAATGGCCGGATTCTTTGAAATCCCCATCTCGTGCCCTGCGTTACTGGACACACGTCCCAGTTCTTTGTCCAGCTCAAGCCAACAGGCCCGTTCGTGTGCTTAAGGCAATTTAAAACACAACAATCCATTTCACCCGAACACCCAACCACGTATTTAATTCTGTATTTTGCTCTTCTTTTAAGGGAAGCAAAGTGTTAGGTGTGGATGGCAATAAGAGTGTCCCCTTATTTTACCAGGTTCAAAACAGCCGAGTTACGCAGATTAATATTAAACACAAGGGATTTCCCCACGGATTTCAAAAAGGTTTAAAGGAAGTATTTTAAGATACATGCACAAAGACTGCTGAACAGTCAACTTGCTGGCAGAAAAAGATTTGCTCTGGAGTCACACCGGGTACTGCTCTTTATCCCATCCAAAAATCCTTGGACCAACCGTGCAGAACATTGCAGTGACTGCACTGCATTGTTTTAACACCTCATGTTGATTTTCCTAACAAAAGCAGAAATAAAAGGGAAAATAAGAGAAAAAAGGGGACGGTGGGGGGGGTGTCGAGACGGGCAAAAAGGGGGGGGGGAAAGGGGGGGGAAAGGGGGGCAAAAAGGGGGGGGGGGAAAGGGGGGCAAAAAGGGGGGGGGAAAGGGGGGCAAAAAGGGGGGGGGGAAAGGGGGCAAAAGGGGGGGGGAAAGGGGGGCAAAAAAGGGGGGGGGGAAAGGGGGGCAAAAAAGGGGGGGGGGAAAAGGGGGGCAAAAAGGGGGGGGAAAGGGGGGCAAAAAGGGGGGGAAGGGGGCAAAAAGGGGGGGAAAGGGGGCAAAAAGGGGGGGGAAAGGGGGCAAAAAGGGGGGGGAAAGGGGGCAAAAAGGGGGGGAAAGGGGGCAAAAAGGGGGGGGGAAAGGGGGCAAAAAGGGGGGGGAAAGGGGGCAAAAAAGGGGGGGAAAGGGGGCAAAAAAGGGGGGGAAAGGGGGCAAAAAGGGGGGGAAAGGGGGCAAAAAGGGGGGGAAAGGGGGCAAAAAGGGGGGGAAAGGGGGCAAAAAGGGGGGGAAAGGGGGCAAAAAGGGGGGGAAAGGGGGCAAAAAAGGGGGGGAAAGGGGGCAAAAAGGGGGGGAAAGGGGGCAAAAAGGGGGGGGGAAAGGGGGCAAAAAGGGGGGGAAAGGGGGCAAAAAGGGGGGGAAAGGGGGCAAAAAGGGGGGGGAAAGGGGGCAAAAAAGGGGGGGAAAGGGGGCAAAAAGGGGGGGAAAGGGGGCAAAAAGGGGGGGAAAGGGGGCAAAAAGGGGGGGAAAGGGGGCAAAAAAGGGGGGGGAGAAAGGGGGCCAAAAAGGGGGGGAGAAGGGAAGGGGGGAAAGGGGGCAAAAAGGGGGGGGAAAGGGGGCAAAAAGGGGGGGAAAGGGGGCAAAAAGGGGGGGGAAAGGGGGCAAAAAAGGGGGGGAAAGGGGGCAAAAAGGGGGGGAAAGGGGGCAAAAAGGGGGGGAAAGGGGGCAAAAAGGGGGGGAAAGGGGGCAAAAAGGGGGGGAAAGGGGGCAAAAAGGGGGGGAAAGGGGGCAAAAAGGGGGGAAAGGGGGCAAAAAGGGGGGAAAGGGGGCAAAAAGGGGGGGAAAGGGGGCAAAAAGGGGGGGAAAGGGGGCAAAAAGGGGGGGAAAGGGGGCAAAAAGGGGGGGAAAGGGGGCAAAAAGGGGGGGAAAGGGGGCAAAAAGGGGGGGAAAGGGGGCAAAAAAGGGGGGGAAAGGGGGCAAAAAAGGGGGGGAAAGGGGGCAAAAAAGGGGGGGAAAGGGGGGCAAAAAAGGGGGGGAAAGGGGGCAAAAAAGGGGGGGAAAGGGGGCAAAAAAGGGGGGGAAAGGGGGCAAAAAAGGGGGGGAAAGGGGGCAAAAAAGGGGGGGAAAGGGGGCAAAAAAGGGGGGGAAAGGGGGCAAAAAAGGGGGGGAAAGGGGGCAAAAAAGGGGGGGAAAGGGGGCAAAAAAGGGGGGGAAAGGGGGCAAAAAAGGGGGGGAAAGGGGGCAAAAAAAGGGGGGGAAAGGGGGCAAAAAAGGGGGGGAAAGGGGGCAAAAAGGGGGGGAAAGGGGGCAAAAAAGGGGGGGGAAAGGGGGCAAAAAAAGGGGGGGAAAGGGGGCAAAAAAGGGGGGGAAAGGGGGCAAAAAAGGGGGGGAAAGGGGGCAAAAAAGGGGGGGAAAGGGGGAAAAAGGGGGGGAAAGGGGGAAAAAGGGGGGGAAAGGGGGAAAAAAAGGGGGGGAAAGGGGGAAAAAAAGGGGGGGAAAGGGGGAAAAAAAGGGGGGGAAAGGGGGGAAAAAAAGGGGGGGAAAGGGGGAAAAAAAGGGGGGGAAAGGGGGAAAAAAAGGGGGGGAAAGGGGGAAAAAAAGGGGGGGAAAGGGGGAAAAAAAAGGGGGGGAAAGGGGGAAAAAAAGGGGGGGAAAGGGGGAAAAAAAGGGGGGGAAAGGGGGAAAAAAAGGGGGGGAAAGGGGGAAAAAAAGGGGGGGAAAGGGGGAAAAAAAGGGGGGGAAAGGGGGAAAAAAAGGGGGGGAAAGGGGGGAAAAAAAGGGGGGGAAAGGGGGGAAAAAAAAACAAAAGCGGGAAAATGCCAAAGCACGTTTAAGGCCTAACAAAAGGGGATTATTTCACTAGGGGCACAACCTTTAATTATATAATTTAGAACAAATTCCAGCGGCAATTAGGCGCTCCCTCCCGCTTCGCCGGGGATTTAGCGCTGCCGGAGCGTTTGCGGGAGCCGATCCCGCTCGGCTCGGGCGCTGACGTGCGCGCCTCGGGGGCTCGGGAGGCGAAATAAATCAATAAATGGGCCCGAGCCATGACACCAACCCTCGGGAGCTTCTCGGGGGTATTTCTGACGTGCTGGGTTATTTATTTAACACTTCTCCGAGCGCTATCTCCGCACAGCCGCGGCGGCGCTGCCCCAGGCCCGCTCCTCAGGGCCCTTTGTAGGGGGCGGCGGGAGGGGGAGGGGCCCGTCCCGACCTGCCCCCCGCCCTCCCCCCCCCGTCACGGCCCGGCCCGGGCTCGGCGGAGCGGCGGGCCGGGGTCGGCGGGGAGCGGCGGGGGGTGGCGGGGAGGGGGACTCGGTCGCACAATGGAGCCGCCTCTCGCCCTCACACGCCGCCGCCGCCGCCTTCATGTGACTCGCAGGAGCGAAATGGCTTCTGGGTGCCGCCGGCTCCCCGCCCCCCGCGGCCGCCCGGCGAGCTCCAGCCCCGGGAGGGGACGGCGCAGGGAAGGGCGGAGGGGGAGACGGGGGGGGGGCGGCGGGGGGCTGCGGGGGGGCGGGCGCGGGGTCCCGGCGCGGCGCGGCCCGCTCACCATTTGCGCACTTTCTCGATGGCCGCCATCACCCGTTTGATATCATCCTTCGCCCGGCTCCGGGTCTCGGCCCGCACCGACCGGCCCGACATGCTGCTGGGGGGGGCGGGGGGGCGGCGGCAGCGGCCTCAGCGGGGGAATGCGGCGCTACTCGCGGCGTCCGTCGGTCCGTCCGTCCGTCCGCCCGCCCGCACAATGCTCCCTGCGCTCGGCGCGGCGCGGCACGGCTGGGCTCGGCGCGGCTCGGCTCCGCCCGCCCGCCGGGGGCCGCGCACTGCGCACGCGCCCCGCGCCGCCGCCGGCAGCCCGCGCGCGCGCGGGGCGGGGGGAGGGGCCGGCGCGCGGGACGGGGACTGTGAGGGGAGCGCCGGTGGGAGGGGACGGGGACGGCGAGGGACCGGCGGACAGCGAGGCCGGCTGTGTCCTTTTGTCGCCGGGGAGGGAGAGGGATGAAGGGGTCGGGCCGGACGCCTGGCTCCGAGGCTGCTCCCGCCGCCGAGGGGCCGCCGCCTCCCCTCAGCCGCCGCGGGACGGCGGGCGAGCCCCTCCCGGGGCCAGGTGCCTGTGCCGGGGAGAGCTCCGAGGCAGCTGCCGGCCCCGCGGCTCCCTCTTCGGCCCGCTGCCCCAGGGCGGGGGGAACCCCGCGGGCAGGGAGCGCGGCTCCCCGGCCGGGCGGTGCGGAGCAGCTCCGGGGAGCTCCCCGGTGAAAGACGTCCGACCCGGTGGGCTTCAGCTCGGTGCAGGGATACCGGAGCAGAGCCCCGCTCCGGGAGACAGCACCGTCCAGCCCTTGTGCAAGTCGCTGTGACAGTATTGCAGACGTGGGGATGAGCAATGCTTCCTGTTGGGCAAAGCAGCTGCTTCGTTCAACAGGATACTTAATAAATCTGCAATAGGCAGATTATTTGGGTTGTGTGTGTGTGTGTATGGTGTTTCAACTGCCTAAAATAATGTCAGTAATTTCCGTGAAATTAGGCAGGTTTTAAGTAGCAGAGGATCTGCTCCAACGCGGATTTGTAGAAGCGCATGAAAATATCAGTTAATAAAGAGAGCCTCTTCCAGAAACTTTCTCCTGTCACATACCCGGTGTACTGCGGTCACAGTACAGCTGGACTCCTTCCTTAACTTGCATCTATTGCACACCTTGCTGTTTGTACTAATTGTACAATCACAGGTACTTTCAGAGTACATAACAGCAATTTCTGTTTAAAAAACATTGCCACCGAAAGGAACACTTCTTAAGGGCCTACATTATTATTCAAATTGATGCTGAGGATGATGTAAAGAAGGAAGCGTGTTCAACAGCACTTCACTGATCTTTCTACAGCAACTTATATCAGCCTCATTATGCTGTTTATACAAACACAGTAAGATGCCGTCCCATTGGTATTACACTACTAATTGGAAATGCTACTTTCAGAAAGAAAAAAGATGGGGTTTAAAGGCCAAAATGGAAACCTGGTTTTAATGTATAACACAGCATTCCTTTCTTTACTGAGGTCCGCTGGATTTATCATTACAAATCCATTCTAACCTATCCAAGCATTTCGTACGCTACACTTATCAATGTATTTAATCAATACAATACTTTTACATTGCTCTTTTGCTGTCATGTTTCACAAATAAATGCTGTCTTAATGTAACGAAAATAGACTGCATCTGGCATAAACTAGCCCGAAATGAATTCTCAGAAGGTTCCAGCCAAGGATGGGGTGGCCATCTGTTTCATTCTTTACAGCCACCCCAGCGCATCCCTGCATAGGTTTGATCTCACAGGTTTGTGGCATGCACTAAACTAGGGCTTGTTCTAGAGTTTGATTAATGTGAAACTATGCAAACTTATTACAAACGGTAATTTGTAATAAACACAATAAACACAAAATACAAATTTTGCAGGTATTTGAGGAGACTGGAAAGTAGGAATGCATAGAAAACAGGCAGCTATGATAAAGAGTCTTTGTAGATCAACGATTCATCTCTTTTTTTGCTCTTTTTTTCTGGTTCAGGAATAGGCAAGCCAAGAATGTCAGCAGCGAATATCTCTGCTGTGATTGCTGCTGGAATTCCTTCTTCAGTCAAAGCTGCTGCACCTGGAGAGCAGTAACAACAGCACAAAACACAACAGTGATGTAAAAATGGCTTTCCAGATCAGTAAAATTTTTAAGCTGCAGTAAGTGGATGGAATGCCTTTAAAGATGTACGAAGTAATCATGAAAAAGTGTTGGTTTACTAGCTTAGTATTTTATGCATTTGTATTGGGGATCGAATCGCGAGGCTGCGAGTCTCACCTTGCGCTCCCTGCCTCAGAGGGGTCAAGGGGCCAACTTTTACACTTCGGCGATTTGATGTGATTTTAGGATCCCAAAGAATCCAGGGATTTCAAAGTGGCTTTGCAGTGCTAGGCAGTTCCCTTCTGGAGATGCACCTTCCCTGCATGTGGCCCACTGCCAACGGCCCTAACCAGATGCTGTTCTGGTGTGGACTGGGACATGAATCGTACAAAACTGTGGTGCTTACTGGCGGTTCCCATTATAATGAGCAGTGCCAGCTGGCTGAAATCAATGCTGCAATTTGCTGTTCTAGACTGGTGTAGACTGGGACATAAATTGTAGACAAATGCAGTAGTTAGCAACAGCTCCGTTACAATGGGCATTGCTGCCTGGATGAAATCAACACTGTAATTTGCATATTGTAGGATTCCTTTTTGCCTGTGGACTTTGGCTTGTAAACCTTCCACTATGTGTTTCTAATTTCAGTTCCAAGCCATCAGATAAACAGCAGTGTAATCTTGTCCGGTCCCAGTTATATTTCATTGTCCATTTATTTTTAGATACACCCATGCAATTGCTGCATGGATGAAGGACAATCTGAGCTCTATGACTATTTTTGCAATCGTGTCTGAGCATTTTTGACAGCTCTTGGCCTAACAGGGTAATGGGTTTGCAATTTAAATTATCCTCTTTGGGAACTGAAGCAATCCTGCTTCTGTGCTGTGTGGAATGCTAATCCTGTACCTGAGGGATCATAGGTGCCTGATCCAGATCCTCCTTCCCCAGGACGCCTGCCCAGCAGGGTGCTCAGACACTGCACCAGCTCCTCCTCTGTCATACGCTCTCCTGTACACAACAAAGCCACACCAGCCTCTTGGGTTATGGTGATGGAACTCAAGGCAACTCAAACAAGAACAGTGTACAAACAAAACAGGACAGTTTGAAAGAGGATTCGGCTTCTCTGAGGTAGAGATACACATCACTGATCAAAATGCATGATCCACACACAGAGAGAACCTCAGTTCTAAGGAAAATCATTCCTGCATATTGGGTTTGGGGCAAAAATGTTTATCAAAGGGAGACATTCTGATGCAGATGGCTCTTTAGGCTACATTGCCCTTGCAGGGGCTCAAGCTTCCATTCCCACCAAAGAATTGCTGGTGCAGGGCAGACCACAGTCCGCGCAGCCCTGCTGTAGCCTTTTCCACATAGAGGACGAAGAGGACGTGCAGGAAAGTCTTGATCTAGTGCCTTGGAATAACCTGGGCATAGCACTTGTTCCCAGTTAGCGGCCAACTCATGCTCTGAATATGTGTGAAAGACTGAAAAGGTGGGATGGTTTAGTTCAGCTGAATCATGGAGAACGCTGTAAAGGTGTATATAAATATGCTTACAGCCAATGCCATAGAGAGGTAAATAACTAACTTCCATTGTCTTGCTCCTGTTGTAAAAGTGCAGCTAAGCATTAAGACAGGTAAAGGGAAATGTTGTTTTACTCGGTACATCACCTGGTAAAACTCCTTGCCACAAAGATCCTTGGAAACTGAGGATTCAACCAGTGTGAGAAAGGTTAGTTATTTACAGGGACGGTGCGAACATTCATAAATAGACAACATTGGGTAGAACAGTTTCATCCCTCCTTTCTTGTCCCCCTTTTTTTTTTTTTAGTTTTATACTACCTTTCCAGAGCTGGTGTGACTGGAGGAGGGAGCAGTGATTCACGTAAGGGTATACTGAAAGGAGGATACAATTTGCCAAGATCCGTACTCATCATTTGACAAGATACCTCAGGCCAGCAGAGATTTCCAGAGCAGTAAAAGAAGTGCAGCTGAGACAATAGATGTGATTATTCAATTTAAAATCCTACGACAGGTGGCTCCGCACGCCTGCCCTGGTTACCAAGCTATAGTTCCAGATTAATTTTTTGCTGCAGTGAATACGTTCTGAAATTGAAAGCAGAACTAGCAAGCATAAAACTAATATTAGAAAAGAAATAACTCACCTCTGTGCTGAAGCAGCAACAGTAAGTCTCCTCTGTCAATAACTTTGTCTCCGTTCTCATTATCGTAACCAAGAACCTGAAATGCTCGTTGTATTCTTTTCATTGACAAGCCAAACACGGGTCGATGATTTATATAAAGTTTGATAAAATCCCCAAAACTGATTGTTGTCACTTGTTCTCCAGTATCCACATACTTGCTGAATTTTACTTCATTTATAATTTCTTCAATCTAAAGATCAAAGCAAAACAGATCATTACGTGGTTTCTTTGTGAAGAGCATCAGGCCACTTTCCAATCTCATGACTGCCAGCGTACCATACTCGTGCACGTACTGGTACCGCAGATGCCACAACCACATCCCAGTAATGAGCTAGCCCTCATCAGGAGAGGATGGACATGGCTAACAGTTACACGCTTACTGTTATGACGATATTGGGTAAAGACGGGGGTAGCAGATAACTAGTCATTTTGGATTTCCTCTTATTTTCTTCCACTAAGCACTTGGTGACTTTGCAGCTGTTACCAGTACCTTTGCCACAGCTGTGTGTCCGCTCTGGGGACAGTGGGCAGACAAACCACAAAGCAGTAAATATACCACCCCACTACAGCAGTACATGCATGAAAGTTCTGACATAACCAGGCTGCACACAGTACACACATACCCTGGTCAGCATAATTAATCTGCCCCCCGCCCTGTCTGATGTGTGTCTGGTGCGGTTCTGCCACTGCACAAGCCAAACCCAAAGTTTGCTCAGTGCAGCTGACATCCTGCACAGCTGGACCATGCTGCTCTCGGGCAAAAGGACAAGCACTGGCTGTGCTGGATACCAGCGGTTTTGCTGAAGTCTGGTGCTGTGAGTCAGTCCAGTTGGCAGCCGTGCAGATGTGTGTCCGAAAAGCAGCATCTGCTCTGTGCCTTTGCTGTACTCATGCCCTTTAGAGATACACGGGCAGCAGAGAAACGCTGGGAGAATTCCCCATGCCAACATGTCCCAAGCCTGCTAATTCCCAGGAAGGGAAACTGGGGCAAGATCTCTCTGGGGAGGACTTTGCATTCAGCCTTGGGCCTTTGTCCTTGTGTCACAAGTTTTTCCACTGAATGAAGCCCAGGGAAGAGGGAAATCTCAGCCATATATTTTTCCTGTAACAAATGTCACACCAGGCGATAACAGTCATTTTCACTCAGCTCTGGCTGATCTGGGATCAGGTTTTATGTCAGCCCCATTGAACTACGAAAGAAAAACGCCAAATCCCAAAAGCTTTGCTAGTGAGCCCAAGCTGCCTTTTCGCCCTTCTGCTTTTTCTTTATTAAACACTCCAGAGAGAGATGAACTTTCTCTCTGGATTTTAATACTGTCCTGCCTGCTTCAGGAAGCAGATTGTAGGTTGCCTGATTTCACAACAGCTTACCACTTCTGTTTCCATGCCTGAAACCCTGTTTTAATTTTGATTTGGGGCTGGGGGGGCTGTTTAACAGTTACTCTTCCAGAAACATTTTCCAGGGGAATATGTTCTCTCTATCACCAAGAAGCAAAAATGAAAAAAACCCAAGGAAAAGATCTAACAAACTACGAGGGGATAACACCACAGCTTGACACAAGGGCAAAGCAGCCCTGGCTCGGACAGACATTTGCTGGTTGCAGGGGCTGCAAAGCAAGCCTGGTAGGTGGTGGCTGCGGCAAAGGTCCTGCCTCCCATCTGCTGGCTCTCCTGGCAGACAGTGTGCCTGGGCAGATGGGGTGACACTGACTCACAGCACCGTCTCAGCAGCCTGTGGGGCTCCTGTGCAATGGCAGAGATGAGCACAGCCTCCTCCGCAGAAAGATGAAGGGAGCACAGTGATGTGCCACTTCCCTTGGGAGAACCCCTTCTGTGTCGAAGTTGGTGCAAAGAGGTCGTTATTTAAATCTCCTTGCATCAGATCCAGTACTTTAATTACCCTTTTGCCAGGTTATAACATTACAAACAAGAGTTGTATACAATTGCAGACTGCCTTGTAGAAACAGCCGCAAAAGGGGAAGAAGCAGCACCTTTATTAAATCAGTTGTCTTTGCTGCAAAATTTGAAGCTAAAAAGCTCTAGAGAAATGTTTGATAGGAAGCTCTACTGCTGCAATCTGAAAGGCAAGCTGAGAGAGACTCCTGCTGAGGTTATCAGTTGTGAAAGAGCTTTAAGTTCCGTAGGAATAAAAGCTGCTGTCTCCATCTAAAATAATTCTTTCATCAGGCCCAGGCAGAACAAAAAAAAAAAAGGCTCTGTCGATGTCCAAATGAGTGATTGCATGGAGCTGGACATTCCCCCCGTGCTGGGAACACACAGAGGGTGACCTGGAGGGACTCAGCCCACGGCCCACCAACCCCACGCTGCACATGAAGCAGCTCAGTCACTAGTTGAAGTCACAGAGAAACCAAAGCACATCACTGCCTGCACACAAGGTACTTTGGCCCATGGAAAGCTGGAGGCTGCTGCCCTTGGGAGCCGAAGGAAGATTCCTTCATTAACTTGCTCAGTTTCTTGCTTCACCTTCTGAAGAAACCCACCCTGCAGTGGTAGCAGAGCACTCAACCTCCAGAAGCCCCCGAGGTCACCTTGTGCTGAACACTTCTGAGCCATGGGGCTCCAGGTTTGCTCAGCCTGTCCCTGCAGCTGCCCAGCTCTCTCAGGAGGAATCACTACTTTCTGAGGAATTTGCTGCCAGATTCTGACCACTACTATATCGATGCAGACCAGGTTAAATAAATCGGAAGCCAGGAAACGTACTCTGGAGCCATCCAGCATGACAATGGTCAGAATCTGGCCCTGAGGACACTTGGTAAATGCAATCAGTCTTGCTCTTTTTTTCTTTTAATAACAACAATAAAAACAACTGACCAACCTTTTCCTCTGATGGATAAAATCCCATTGCTCTCATTACAGAAGGAATTTCCTCCAAGGGAATATGCATTGACACCTGCCTGGTCTCCAGCGTATCAATACCATGGCTGCACAGCTGTGCATAGTAAAAATAGTCTTCCAGTTCCTGTGAGGGATTCAAACAAAATACTGTAAAGTTCAGTTACCAACAGGCACGGAAGATAAGGCTCCTTTTAAGATAGACTAACAGCCATATCAATGAGATTGCTTGTTAAAGGCGAGCTGGACAAAAAATAAAGAAATGTCAGGCCTGTATAAATGAATCTTAAACTCCAGCCAGATGTCACCAGACAGTGTTCATGATGAGCATAATTACCCTGAAGAATTCGCCTTCTCTGCCACCATCCAGTAGATTGTAGAAGGGGATCAAGTCCTCCCCACCCAGGGAAGCAGCAGCATCCAAGGCACTGGCAGAAGCAGAGAAAAGAAGGTACAGGAAGGGTTCATGTGAGGAGAGATTTCACATTTCCCTTTCAAGTTGTTGTTCACAGACACTTTCAATAAATAAATAAAATCCCTCGGCCTCAGAATTCAGGAAAGAAAAGCACTGCCTTGACCCATGTACTATTTTATCATCAGCCTGCACTTCTACAGCATGTTTCATACCCAGGTTTTACATACAATAGCACAGTGTGGGAATTAATTATTACTGAATGGTCCTCTTGTTTAGTGGAATGAGCACAGGGCTGGGAGCCAGGAGCTTTTCCATGGACTTGAGCTTGGTGTCTGGCATTTAGCTTTTCTGCTTCCTTATAGAGATATTGAGGGAGATGAATTAGCTAGATCAGCATTTTAAACATGCAGAGAGGGCTGGGGCTCAGTGTCTGCAATAAACCACACAAACCTAAGCTCCCTGTTCCTTGACCTAACGCATTCTTCCCCAATAACTCAGTGCAATTCATTACTCTACTTCCTCTGCTGTGGCGGGTGACTGTGGCACAGGTGCAGCCTACATTAAACTGAAAGTGTCGGGGTACCACCTCTTTGTTTCAATTTCATAGGCAGTTGGAGCCAAAAGAATCTGTTCAGCTTGTGCAAATGAAAAAGGAAACCAAGCCTGGTAGCACAGTCATGGCGCAGCGTTGCCACACAATACCCCACGCCTGGCAGCAAGGCTGCAGCTTTCACGCACACCTCTGTAGTACTGCTTCCACTGGGTTTTCTGCAAGCTTCACGCTTTTTTTCATAATTAAGTTATTTGGGTATTAAACACAGTGGAGATGCACACGATGCCAGAAGCAGCAATAAAATGATAATTAGCTCATCAAGAGCTTCACTCTGAAAACAAATTACATAGAAATTCAATGTTGCCTGGACCTTGGCCAACCATTATAAAGAAGGATCATTTATATTCTGTTGCCTTCCTTAAAATGTCGCTTATCCTGACCCCCGACTGCTTAAGCCACACGAAGTGGAAAAGAAAATAAATAAGCCCATTGCTTTCCCACTCAGGTTTCCTTTGTTCTGGCACGTGAAGGTGAGCTGGCTCAGCACCTTTTGGGCTTTCTTCTGAGTGAGCAGTACCTGCAAAAAAATGTTTTATGCAGGACCAGCACATGATGTCTTAACCACAAAGCCTTTGTCCTAGGAAGGTGCGGGGCAACAGTTTTACAGGTGCTCTCCAAAAGATGAAAATAGGAGCAAGGGCTAAAAGCCAGTTCCCATGGGGTTGATTTGCCCGAAACCAGGAGATGTGCTCTGTGCTAGTGGGGTGACACGCAGGCCAAAAAGCAACCCAGCCACAGACTGACAGAGACCAAACGATGCTATCTATCTTTTCTAGCTCTGGCACAGGCTAAGATCCCTTCCCAGTCCTTGAAGGGTGAAGGTGAAGCTTGCTCTGTGCCGCCTCAACTGTTTTCAGCTCATTCGCAGCTGCCTGCTCCCATTCCATGTACATGTGTATCTACTGGGCTTCTGCAGCCTCGCTCACAAGGGGAGAGCCCTCTGCCCTGCCCATGTATTGCAACGAGCAGCTTTGGTCCTTGACACGCAAAGAAACCAAAATATATATCCTGCCCCTGCTGTGTTACCTGCCCGCCATGTGGGAGCACACGTCTGGCACCACTGCCCAAGGGAATTGGCAGAGGGAAGTTGCACACTTGCAGAGAGAAGCAGAAGAAACCTGGCAGGGTTTATCACTGACACTCCATGCCAAAGCCTGGAAATCCTCATTTGCAAAAGCAGCCTTCAGTCCTCCAGCCACCCCATTTACTGCAGTCCATTTACTCATGTAAGCAAAGCTTTATAGGATTAAGGTGGCTTGTCCTAAATCCAGTCTTCAAATGCTGGGGGGATTTCCTAGCAAATGCTGGCCGATCCCATTTGGAGAGCGGACACTTTTGTATCAGCAACCACCCTGTACACCCCTCCTGCAGCCAGTGCCGCTCCTCTGATCCCCTGCCTAACCCTGACAATCTCCCATCACACTGGCCAGGCCCTCACAAGGACCCAAAAAAATCCTCTGCCCAGCTTCCTACCATTTGGGTACTGCTTCCCAGACCAGGGTATTTTATAGGTTTCATGGCCACCACCTGCAAGCTCTGCTGGTTTAATCCCCCTATTGACTATGTGGCTACATAGAGGGAAGAAAAGCCCCCCCCAGAGTGCATCCCTCCTGTTCCAGCTGCCACCCCACATAGCTACTTGGGGCCACACGGGTCATTACGATCTAAGCTGACCCCACTACCAGGCCACCACCCCCAGCATGGCACATGCCCACCATGCCAAGCTGTCTGTAGGTGCTGAGCTAGGGCTTTTGAAAACCCGGTGTGAATGCAGGGCACAAAGCCCCTGGTAACAAACCCAGCTGCAGGCCAGGTGTCTGGGAGCTGGCAGCCCCCAGGGCTGGGCAGAGATGCTGCCAGCATTGATTCATGCCCCTTTCGGCATGTGGTGGGTCTCCTGCTTTCTTCTGCTTGCATGAGTGCTGGGACCTGTCCTCCACCCTGTGACCCCTGCTGCCAGATGTGGTTTGTTGGCCTGGGAAGAGGGTAAAGCTGCTTTGCCACCTGCCCCAAAAGGACCTGTGCTCAAGAAAGCCCTGCAAAGAAACACTACCCGCGCAGCCTCCTGCTGTGCTGCCCCATCAGTGGGGCACTGCCCTCTACACCGGGATAACCACAGAAATAGCTGGGACACCTGGCTTTAACTCCTCTGGACACAAACAGAGACCTTTTGGGACAAAAGCCCCATTCTCAATGTAAATGCTGGGGAAAATTTGCTTCAGCTGCGTTGGCCAAGCAGCTGTAGAAAGCCATAACAAGACTCCTTTCTCCTTCCTCTGGTACTCACTTTAGGTTGACCTCCCATTTCATAACAGTGCAGTCGTTGCCCCCCGCTGTAAAGACGTAGCGCCCATCATAGGAGCTAGCGAGGTTGGAGACGCCACCCGGATGGCAAATGAAAGCTGAGGACTTGTGGGGGTTGCCATCGACTGGTAAAATCTGCAAGCCCACCTGGAAGGAAAGAGGGAGCCTGGGAGGCCTGGGGGTCCCACAGGAGGGCTGGGGGACCCAGGGGAGGGCTGCACGCTGGGGCAGTGCTGCGCCCTCCTCCCAGGACCTCGCTCAGCTCTCAGGCAGGACCAGCCCACACATAGTTTTGACTGTGGTGAAATTACCCCAAGGACCTCCCCAAAGGACCTTTACAAGTGGGGGCTCTTGTACAGCTGGGGCTCCGTACCTTGTCCTTTGTAACGTACACCAGATAGTGTTTCTGGGAGTCCGTAGTGTTTGTTGTTGGGAGGATTTGCATCTTCTCCAATGGGGAGCCATAAGTCGGTCCCAAAAGGGTCTTCCTAAAGGTAAACAACATTTTCATCCATTCTAGGGCTTGCGAAGCACTTTCCCCTCTCTGAACAGTGTGCTGTGCACGAGGATGGGTAGATATGGGGAGGTATGGTGGTGGCAAAGACTTTGTATCACTGGCTGAGAGGACAGGATAGGGCCGAGTCCCTGGCTAGAAGGGATCACACTGGGGATAGAAGAGGAATTTAGGGCTCAGGGATCATTCAGTCCTTGTGCTTTGCTCATGTGGGATACTGTCTCTTTACCTGATGCCCAACTGCTGTGTCTCAAGCCCAAGGTGCTGGGCAGACTGAGACCCACCTGCAGCCACAACCTAACTAGATGATACATTAGTTAACAGCAGAGTGGACACAAGGATGGAGCAACCTGGCGGCCCTAGAGTCATCCCAAGATCACAGATGGGCAGATACAGGCTCACGAGTGGGAGTAAGGCAGACATCAGACAGAGGAGAACATAGAGCCAGGGTGGGGCTCACAGGTAGTGGCAGACCTGAACCTCTCCTTCACCTGCACATTTTGGTTGTAGTATCGTAGAGCTTCATTTTGTAGCAGTTGTTGGCAGTGAGGATAAAGGACTCAGTGCTGAGCTGTGGGTACCAAGCCAAGCACAGGGGCACAGCAATCTGCTCTACCCGGTCCCTGTGCAAGACCACCAGGTGGTCCTTGCTGCTGCTGTTCAGGTCATATTCCACCTGGAGGAAAGACAAGGAAACACAGTAACTCCCCTGTGATCTGCCAGCATCTTGGACCCTGCGGATTGACTGGATCTAGCTTCTCCTGCAGCCCCCAGAGCAAGTAGTCCACAGTAGCAGAGTCTTAGCCCTGAACCGTGGGCAGATCTGCCCTGAGACCAGGCTGACAAACAACCCCCTTGTGACAGAGCTGGTGGGGGGAGGGTTGGGAGCTGCATAACCAAAGACTGAGTCTCCCTCAATACCCCTGTCCAGCCCCCCAGCTTTAACCACAAATCTCCACCGCCCCTTAGACTCTCACATCAACTTACCAGCTGCCGGTCCTCCCCAAGGCTCAGGAGCCTGGGCTTGTTGCTGTCCAACTGGACCCCAAAAAGGATGCTCCGGATGGGTTTGTAGTGGGAGTGCAGCCCTGCGAGGTGTTCCCAGCATCTTCTCCCATTTCGCCAGACTCTCTTGTAAACAGTCACCGAGTATTTCTCATCCTGGAACAACAGCCAAAGGTCAACAAGCCACAATGCCTGGGCACATCCCCTGGCTGGCAGCAGACAGCTCAGCACGTCCCCTCTGGGCTTAGCTCAGCCCTTCCAGTTTGGTGAGTCCCACCAGGAGGGTTAGAGTCACGGCCAGGATAAAGCATTGGGTCAGACAGATTGGGGCAGCTACTCCCAAGGGCAGCACAGCAGTGGTCCTCAGCCTGGCCGGAGCACCCTAACTGGCTGGAGGCATTGCCTGCTGTGCTGTCACAGCAGAGGGGCAATAGATCAAGTTTGGTGACTCCCCAGAAATCACGAGGAAGATGCTTCCCACTGCTGTGCCCTCGCATCCATGCATGAAGGGAGAATCTTTTTCTTTGCACAGATAATCACCAGTTGCTAAAACCTCTGTGCCGAACTGCTTCAACACTCCCTCAATGCTTACACACCGAGACATGGGACCAAGGGAGCAACCCCCGTTGCAGTGCACCAGCCAGGAAGAAACCCCTGCTACAGCCCTTCCTACAGATGGATGCAGAGCTACGGCTTGTCACTAAAGTCGGCGATGGGACACTGCCAGCAGCAGGTCTGTGGAGCGGCTGTGGCTGGTGACGTTTTTGCAAGAGTGACTCTTCAAGCCAGGAAAAGCATTTCAGAGTCATGAAGCCCCAGGGGAGGGCCAGCCCTCCGCACCACTCACTCCGCCGAGCCTCACGGGATGGCCGGCAGTTCCCAGTCCCACTGAAAGCTGCACCGTGAGCAACACATGTAAATCACCGAGAGGAAAAAACAAGCTTACAGCGGTTGCGAGGTACTCCGAATCGTGAGAGAAGCTAATATGAGTCACAGGACCCCAAGAGAACTTGAACTCTTTGCAGCTGGACTGAAGGGAAATGGCATCAAGGATGTAAACACTTCCATCAGTAAAACCAGCAGCCAGAAAATAACCTGAAAGGCATGCCAGAAAACTCTCACCCCACAATTGCTCCTCCCAGGAAGCCCAGTGCTTGGCACGTGGAGAGGTCAGGATACCTTTGGGGTCATAGGACAAGCACTGGATGCCAGCCTTGGGGAATATCCTGCTGACGAGGTACTGAGGCTGCTGGTAGTCCCACACCTTCAGCAGCCCACAGTGACTCCCCACCGCAATGAGTGCCTCCCGGGGGTGACAGGCGATGGCATTCACAGCTTTCGTCGCCTCTTCCATGACTTTTTCAAAGTTTGCCCTATCTGTTGCAACATGGAGCACAGTTGCATCAGAGGTTGAAAGGATAAAGTTCCTGTTTAGTGTGAGAGAAACAGAATTTGATGAATCAGACTAGCTGGCTCATGTCCCTCCAAGCTATATTACACACCAGTCTTTTTGGAAACTCAGTTGGACAATCACTTAAATTTTGCAATATGCAAACACTTTTTGACCTGGAAGGCAGGTGGCACTTTGTATTCACGACCTGGTAAATCTCCATGGGCAGACACTGGAGCCAGTTCCATTTTCTACTTGGGTAGGCAAGCCAGAAGATGAATGACATCTGGGTAGCTTTTGCCATTTGCAAGTCACTGGTGCGTGAGATGGACAAATGAGCAATTGAAGATACTCTGAATAGTCTTTTCACATGTCTCCATGCCACCATTGTCAATGGTTCCATGCTGACCATGCTGCCACGGACAAGGTCAGAGGACAGTTTCAGTCCCGCACCACAGACAGAGCAGCTGCCTGTCCGTCCACTCAGCCGCACTGACCGTAACACAGCAAAGAGGATCCCACTGCATCGTTGGTGATGTGTAAAGCTAGACATCTGAATAATTATGCACGTTACAGAACACGCATATAATCATCAGTCCACCTGAGGACTGAGAACCTGGGCCCAGTTAAAGGGTCAAAAGAGGACTGTGCAAAGACCTAGGCACTGCACAGACACGAGTGGCTGCATCACATCAGCAGCATGAGCGGGAGCCAGCCTCTTTGCTAGATGGCCCATGACAGCCATCAGTTTATGCACATCTGGTGCGGACGCTGAAGGATGCTGTGTCTCTTGCATGCCTTAGCTAGGGTCTTCAGCCATACCCAATCCCACCAGCCTGGCAAAACAAGCAGGCTCAAGCCTTCCCCTTGAGTTTCCTGCCTTTTGTGCTGCTCAGAGCAGCTGCAAGCAGCGGGAGCTGCAGCAGTGACCCAGGAAGAAGGACGAGACAACAGAGACTGACAGGGAAAACTAAACCGTTCCCCAGGGCGCTGCTCCAGGCTGGAGAGGAATCTGTCCCACATGGCTCTTTGGAAAACATGTGCGGCTGAGAACAGACGTTTCCAGGAGAGCCTTAACAGGAGTGGCAGACATATGGTTTGCAGGCTGGATTGAGCCACAGAACAGCTTCATCTGGCCTGCAGACTCCCTATAAATCCTCAGGCACAGCTACATCACACAGAGAAGGAACGAGGTGCTGGCAGGCAGGCTGGGGCTGTCCCAAGCTCATGAGTGGGTGTGCTGCAACCCAGCACCAGCACCGCTGGGGCATCTCTGCACCACCACTGCCCCAATTAGCTTGCCCAGCCTTGATAACATCTAACTGGAAATAGCCATCCACGGGAGGGGTTGCAGGGGGGGATTAAGGGGCCCAGTGGGAGCTGGAGGCGCAGCATTAGCACTGCCTGGTGTGCCGGGTACGTGACAGAGGAGCTGTGCACCCCGGGACCAGCTGATCATCCCTGTGCCTGTCTTAATGCTTCCCTCACCCGCAACAAGGCATCACATCAGGTTCAGAATTTAGGATGTGCTGGAGCCCACCAGGGTTTTCGCAGCCCCTGGGTGATGCCTGGGGGCTGCAGACAGAGAGGGGCTGCCCAGAAGACAGCCTGCTGCTTCTCTGTTGGTGGGCAGGTGGGACCAATACTCAAAAATCTGTGGCGAAGGGGGATAAAGGGGCATGTTCCTTCCCTGCCCCTGTCCTGCCCAGAAGTCCAGGGTTGAAACCTTCCAGCTGAGGCAGAAGGCCACGGGGCAGCTTCCAGCCAAACACCTCCCCAGCTTTCAAGCTGCAGGGCAAACGCAGAAGACCTGTGTTTGTGAAGGGGCACTCACCTGGTGATGAAGGGCTGGCTGCCAGCAACGCAGGAGGTGGTTCCTGATCCTCCCAGTGCCTCCCCAGCAGGATCAGGAGGGGTTTTGGAGAAGGAGATGGACTGAATGGAACCCACTTTGCTGTGGCTGTAGCAGGTGAGGAGCCGCAGCTGCCCATCGTAGAATTTAACCTGACCTTTCACATCACCTGTTACTATGCAGCTGCAAGGAGGGGAAAGCCTTTAATCAACACAGACTGAGAACTCCCAAATATTTCTTGGATAGCATCCTTGGACAGAAACAAATCGCTTCCCCTTTTCTCCGCAATGGTGTGTGGGAAGAGCCCCACACAGCTGTGCAGGGGGCAAGCCCAGGGCTGTGCAGAGAGCACCAGGCTCTGCTGTGACTCTGCAGTGTCCCCTGCCCTGTCCCCAAGGCTGTCAAGGCATTTGGTGGCTGTCTGCTCCCTCTGCCGGTAAAGGCCAGGAGGCTGAGCAAGGCTCATCCATGCTCCCTGACCGTGGTGGCCCAGTGTCCGAGCTACTCCAGCCCAGCTGGCATCACATCACCACGAGTTTTCAATCCTTTTTTTTTTTTTTTTTTTTCCTCCAGCTAAATTCATTGCTGGAAAAAGCCGCAGCAATAACTCATAAATCAGCAGTCCTTCCCTGCATGAATTTCCCTGGTCCTCAGATGCTGCCAAGTGACTTAAAACTGCAGCACGTGGCTGTAGTTCATCAGCGTTAGCTCTGCCGTTCTCACGGCTGAGATGTCCAAGGATTGTACCCTACAGCTACGGAAAACTGCCGTCCCGTTACCTCTCAAACACCTTGAGCACGGTAAGGCTGTCCTTCTGTATCGGTACCAACTTGATGGCCTTCACGCTGTGCGGCTTGGCCCGCAGCTCCCTGGAGGGGATGTGGGGACCGACCGTGTCCCACACCACCAGCTTCCCGGCCGAGGTGCCCGTCAGAGCTTGCAAGTTGTTAAAATGAAAAACCGACTGGCTGAAGCGTCCCACCGTGCTCTTGAAGGTCTGCAGAGAGAGCAGCAGGGCTCTGCGTTCATCCTGGGCGCTGGATCTCCCCTCTTCAAGCAGAGATGGTTCTGCTTGGGCCCTCGTGTGACATTCCCTCCCTGTCCCACGGCAGGACCATCAGAGGCAAGAGCCCCAGGAGAAGATGCAGTGGGGCATCTCCAGGAGAGAGAGCCCCTCTTGACCTCAGCTCAGGCAATCCTGGCTTGCCCCTTCAGGAGACTGAGGGGGGCAGGCTGGGGACACAGCCACTGTTTTTTCTTAAAGGGTTGGGAAGGGAGGAAAGCCAAGAGGGTGACATGCTCTGGTCCCCCCTGCACTCACCTGGCTGCTCAGGAGTGGTGCTCCATACTGCAAACCAGCATTGCCCTGGGGAAAGCAGAGAGAAGGTCCAGGACAAGCATTTTGGAACCGTGTCCTGCAGTGCCAGCGTGTCTCCCCCCCCATCACCTGGGCACTGATCCCACACTGTGGTGACCAAAGCAGGGCTTCTAGGGCAGAAGGGCTCCAAGACATTCCAGAGAGCACAAAACACCCTTTCCCAAAAACTACTGGCTGGCATAAGGCACACAAAGGGCCCATGGGCAGGCAGGGGTGGGAGAGGCAGGGAACATCGCTACCACAGCTGGGACCAACCCCAGCGATGTGCTGCCCAGGCCACCTTCAAGTCTAGCGAGGGCAGGGAGTGCGGAGAGGGGAGGGCAGCGGCAAAGCTGCCAGGCGTGACCCCAGTGGGGGGCAGACAACTGGCCCCCAGCCCACACTGCTTTGCTAGCGTGCGGTCTCCCGTGCCACCTCCCAGCCCTGTGGGAGCACATCTGGCTTCCCACGTCCCTACTTACCCACAGGTAAAATATCACCTGGGTTTTGCTGTTGCTGACAAATTCATAGGGATTTTGAGGGTTAAAAATGACATAATCCTGAAATTAAAAGGTGAGCCTCGCATTAACACCAAGCTGAGCAATGCTTTCTGCTTAGTCTTTCATGCAAAACATCTGCTTTTATCCAAAACCCGCTCCACCACCCGCACTGAACTGAATACAGAGGCCAAATGCCCAGCGAAACAGCAGAGCTGTGCGCAGGGCAGTGCCAGGGCTGCTGTGGAGGACATCCCACCAGGGTCCCCTCCACATCCCACGCCTGTCAGCCAGTGGAGGAGCACCAATAACATCCCCAAGATGCTCTGTTGCATTGGGGCACAGCAGGGATGGGGTGTGACCCTGCCTCCCATCTTCAGCCAGCATCTGCCCAGCAGCCCTGTACTGGGGGGGGGCATGGGTGAGCAGGTGAGAACAGGGCTGCCCAGTCCAGCCCAGTCAGGCTCCTCTGAACCCCTCGGCTGCGGTCACCCACCTGGTACCCAAACTCAGGCTTCAGCTCTGTGCTGCACATGGGTTTCTCCGTGGGCGAAGTCCACTTCCAAACACAAACTCTCTGGCAGAGAAGGGAAAACCCAAGGGACATTTGTGACTTTCTGGAAGCTCGGGGGAGCCAGGTGAACCCCATTCTTTCCAGCTGCAGTGGATGGTGGGGCATAAAAGTGGTGGAGCAGGATAAAACCAGCAGTAGAACACTTGATTTCAGGAAATAACACTAGAAATTGCTTCAGTTAAAGTGCACTGGAGTCAGAAGCTTAAGATCCATTTTCTCAACTCTGCAACATTTACTTTAATGAAATCCAGGTCTGTCTTCCAATGGATCAGCAAAACCAAGCCATCACTCTGCAAACCCACTCCACCTCCCTTCTGCTCTCCCCATCCTAATCCCCCCTCCCCTGGGCTGCACTAGGAAAAAATTCCAGGGATCCACCCTGCAAAGCTGTCAAAGAGGAGATATTTTTTCTACCTGCACTGTACCAGAGCTAATGGTGGCCAGATACTTCGCATCCTGGGAAATAGCAATAGCACCGACCCCATCCTCTGGGTGACTCTCGAAGATGGTGCGTACCGGTATCCTATGGAACAGAGGCCCCGTGGGTGCTCACGGCAGTACAGGGGGTTCAAGGCAATTGCTTGGTGAAATCTATGACACAGCCCACCCCAGTCTGCATGGGGGAAGGAGTCTGCAAATGCCAGTGCTGCTGCAGGAGCAGCCAGCACTGCGACTGATGCTCAACTTCCTCTCCATCCCTTCCTCCCAGGTAAATGGCTCTGAGAAGCAAGCTCTCATGCAAGATACAATCACTCACAAGTGATCTCTTAAGGAAACACTACAGCTTGGAGACATGATGTATTTAGTCTGGGGGAGTTCAGCCCCATCTCAGTGTCTTATGGGTCTGGGTGATGCGAGGATAATGAAGCCCTCTGTTTGGGTTTGGCTCCTTTAATGATTTACTTTGTCCCCCTGTTTCTCCCATGTCACACTTAGCTGAGACTGGAGTCAGTCTTAAGTGATTTACCGGACACTGGAGGTTTCCAAGGAGGAGGTTCCTGGGAGCTTACCCAGAGAAGGAGTCCCACACAATGATCAGAGCATCTGGCCCTTGGTCGGCAGTTGCAACCCAGCGCCTGTCCTCACTTACACACAGGCAAGAAATGACATTCGTGTGGCCCTGGGGAGAGAGCAGCAGCAAAGTGCCTTGGAGGCTTCAGACCCAGTGGCTCTTCAAAGCATTCATCAGACTGCTTTGCTCTGAGATCCCCTTGTCTTCCCTCCCGAGGGCCCTGCGCTCCCATCCCTCCAGCCCAACTTTTGCATCTCATTTTTCACAGGCTCTCCCGAGCCCATCACCCCATCCTTGTGCCTGGCGCTGGCTGCAGCTCCCGGAGCCAAGAACCAGCAGGGAGGAGGGGGCCACGCTGCACGTGCCACTCGTGAGCACCATCACAGTCCAACACAAAGTGCCTTCTACAAACACACTTTGGGAATTACAACAGGCGTGTGAGCAAAATTATGCACGTGTATGGGCTGCTCCTCAATTCAGTTATAGGGGACCGCTAAGCACTGAGCACCAGGAAAAGGGAGGGAGGGAGAGAGTTTGGGAGAAGGGGAAGAGGAGGGAGATGTGGGGGATGCATGCCAGACCTGCAGGTGGTACTGCCTGTTCCCCAGGACATCATGGATGACCACCGTGTGGGAGGAGACGTAGAGGAGCACCCGGTCTTCCCCATCCATCAGGCTGTGCACAGCCAGGCTGCTGTTGTAGCCAAACACCCAGGACAGGCTCTGCGGGGAAGAGGTGGCTCCTGGCTCTTAGCAGCCGGGATAAAGAAACCACAAAAGGTCTCTGGAGTGCTGGAAAAGAGCTGGGAGGAGCACCAGGTACTGTGCCGACCATCATGATGGCACTGTGCCCGTTAGTACTCACAAGGGGGTGAAGGCTGGTCTGCCTGTCCTGCTGGAAGAGCATCCCCGGCACAGCTGCCCACACCAAGCTGGCAGAGCCATCATGCCCATCATCATCATCCTTGCTCCTCTGCTGGGTTTCCTGCTCCCTGCAGCCTGAGCGAGGGCTGGAAATGCCCTGCTGGGACCGAGGCGGTGCTGGAGGTGGTCCAGGGTGTCCAGCACCCTCCAGGCATGATGGCCCAGCAGCATCTTTCCCCAGGGCAGTCCTTGAGGCAGCTGTGTCCTGCCTCACAGCCCAGGTGCTGGGCAGAGTGCCTGGGATCTCCATCCCTGAAGGAGACCCCAGGGGACTCAATGGTGCATCTGCTCCAGCATCTTCTGGTGCTCCTTCCTTCTCCTTGGCAGCAGCACGGGGCACCTTGGAAAGGGAGAGAGGTTTCAGTGGATGCTGGCTTCTGGGCTGGTCCATCCAGGGGCTGCCCTGTGGTTAGTGGGAACGCACCCCAGCACGTCTCCGATCCAACCTACATCACTCTTGAGGCAGGCTCCAATACCAAGATACTCTGCTCCTACAGATATGTGCCAGGGGAAAAAAAATGCCATGGAAAATTCCCCACCAGTCACTTCTCTTCCTGCACATCTGACCTTGCCCTCTTTGCACCTCCACAGCACCCTTTGTCTCACACCAGCACCTCTTCCAGACAGCTCCTATCACCTGGACTGAGATGCCAGAGTTTCTCCTCCAAAACTAACCTATAGGTCTTTCGAATGCAAAGTCTGGCTTTTTTGCTGTCCATCCCCTGACTATCCCCCGTGCAATGGTTATTGACTGCTGCGGTGGGGCACACGGTCACAAGGTGGAGAGGGAGCAACGGCAAACAGGTTAAAAACTGGGGAATCAAGTCCTGGGACTGAGATGTGCAAAGGGCTCTGCAGCAATCCCCGCTCTGCTGCCCAGCAGACAGAAAGTGAGGGCAAAATTCCCACCACCACCTCCCTCGGCCCCTTGCCAGCCTATTAATAAATGTGTTAAATAGCACCGGGGTGGCAGAGCTCTCAGCAGCCCCCGGACAGGCTTTTCCCAGTTTGAGCACTGGCCACTTCATCTTGTTCTTGGGATCCACATCAGCTTTTGCCTCTCCCCATGGGGCTACTTGATTTCCTACAGCAATCTCTCAGGCACGATACAAACCTCATTTCTGATTCCGAGGGCAGGATAACATTTCACCCAGTGCGGGGACCAGGCTGGGTTCCCTCTGGCCTCTGTTCTGCTCACACAACCCCCAGGCAGCCCAAGTACTCAGCAAATATTGATGGCTGGGCTGAGACTACACAGAGATGCTGCATCTGCCCAGCCCTGCTGGCAAGGTCCCCACCTCCCTGGGGACATCTTCTTGGGAGAAACCATATCCAGGAGACACTACCCCCTGGTCCTGGAGGTGGGGGCTCCACTCCCATCAGGACCTGCCTACAGACCCTGTGTGGGCACTGTCCTCACCTGCCCAGCCAGCACGGTCTCCTGAGCTGCGTGTCCATCCTGGGATGTCTCCTTGGGCTTGCTGCTTGCTCCTGCTCTTCCCTGGGTTGGCTCCTCCGGTGTAACTTCACATGAACCATCCATCTGCACCTTCACCCTCTTCCCGGGGTGCTGGGGCGTGGAGATGCTCTGAAACACTCCCTGCCCGTCTCAGGGTTTGGCTGCACAAGCACCTGGAATTGGGCACAGCAGGAGGAAAAGGCACCTGTGAAGCTGGGAAACAGCTCCCAGAGCCCCTTTTCAGCGACAGCGACACTCCTGCCCGGTGCAAGCAAGCCCAGCACCACCCCGGGGACACCAGCTGAGCTCAGGCTCCCCCAGGCACCGACGCTGTCCCTGGGATGGGGTTGTGTCACAGGCTGTGCAAGTAGCAGGGCTGCTCCTGGGCAGCACCTGCTTCATGTCCAGCTTCACGGGTCTGGATTTGTGCCAACACCGAAACCTCACGCACAAGGAGCTTTCACAGCGGTGGGAAGGGGGGCCCTAAGGGGAACCCCCTCCCTTTGGCCCCAGCAGGCAGGACGGGTGCTCAGGGATGGCCGTGGCCCCACAGGTCTCACCGGGGTCACTACAGAGCTGTTCCCAAGCCCCTTCCAAGCCTTGGTGCCTCCCCAGCTGCCCCGTGCTGCGCCCCCCCCCCCCCGGACCCCCCGCGCTCACCCTCACACCGCTCCCGCTCTGTTTGCATCCAACTGCTGTTCCCAGGCAACGGCCGCAACCGACGGCCGCGGTGACAGCCCGGAACCGCCGGGGGGCCCGGGGGGGGTGGGTGGGGGGGGGGGTGGGCGGCTGTACGAGGAGAGACGGAGGGGACCCCTTGTCCCACCAGCTGCCACGGAGAGGTGTCGCAGCCCCCCTGCGCAAAGCAGGGATCTGGTAGCGGGGGGAGGGGGGGACGACGACGACACATTCAGCCCTTCAACCCTGCCCGAGCCCAAATCCTACCAACGGCTGTGACAAAGACTCTCTCGGCATCACCAGATCCCTTTGGGACCAAACCCTCGCCCTGCCCAGGGAATGGGATGAGGGATCTTCACCCCATATCCCCACCCCCCAGTTCAGTGTAGGCAGCTTCTGCTCCCGTGGCACCCCTGAGCAGGACAAGCAGAATCAAAATGAGAAAAAGCAGCTTCCAACCACCGCCAGGTCCCCCCAGCGTCCCCAGCTCTCTGCCAGCATGGCCCTCGCACAGGGGACCCCGTCCCCAGGGATCACTCCAAGCTCACACCCTCAGCACCACAGAGAATCGGCTCCAAGTGCTCCCAACACTGTTTTCAGCCTTCCTGTTACACTCAAATAATAATTTCTACATCTAATTTGTTTTTCCTTCTGCCCAGCAAGAGCCTTGTACCCTGCTGGGAGAGGAAAGGAATTCGTGCTCACATCATCTCCTCCACCTGAAGATGCTGCACAGAGGGGGGTCACCAAAACACGGCTGCTCCCAAATCCTCCTCTACCTGCTGCTTCAAATCAGGGGAGTTTCAGGGATTCGGGAGCAGGGATTCGGTCCGTAAACCCCATCTCTGCCACCTCGCTCAGCACGCCAGCACCTGCTCATCACGCTTGCTCAGACACGGTGCTTTTCTTCCCACTGGCAGCATCCAGTCCACATTCCCCAATTGCAGACGGTACAGGGAGTCACCTCTGCTCTCCAGCATGGAAATCCTGTTTATTCCAAATGAGAGCAGCTGCTCTTCTGCTCTGGTCCTATGCAGAGGTTTGAGAGTGGTCCGAGGAAGAAGCTCAGACCTTACCCATCCACAGTAGGTTTTGCAACGTAATCCGTGTTTATTACACTCATCGGGTTCACTCAACCTGTCCCACTTAGGACACTGAAGCAGAGAGGCTGAAGACACAGTGGCCAGGACATGGTTAGGGGACACACTTCTGCAAAAGCCTTGCAGAGCTGAGAGCCCTGTGGAGCACACGGGCACTCTCCACACCGAAAGGGAAATGAGTTCACCGAGAGGAGGAATTAACCTGGCTGATGGGGCTGGACGAACACTCCAACCCCATTTCAGGAGCAGCACAGAAAGCTGGGATTTTCTAGGTCATTTTATCCCGGGAGGCACAGATGCAGAGGCCCTGAAGGATGCGTCCCGTAAGCTTTGTCTTCTCCTGGACTGCTACCTAGACCCAGATTCATCTGCAGCTTGGGTAAACGCTGGTCACAGCTGGGACACCCAGACATATTTCCCAAGCACTCGTGGCCAAGGCCAGCCCATAGACAGTGTGACATTTCAGCTGCCAGTTGATACCCATTTATCAAAAAAAGTACATTTATCCATGTACTTACACCTACATTCTGTCCTACAGGGACAATACAGGGGCAGCTTGCAGACATGGGTAAGGTCCCCTGTTTAGAAACTGCAGCAACACCTACAAATACGCCCCTCCTTTTGCAAAAAGGCTCCCAAACCTGACATGGGCACGGAAAAATTCTTGTTTAACCCAAGTCTGTTGGCACTGTGGTCCCACACAGAGGCCCAGCCCTCCTACAGGACGACCCCACGGGGGTACTTACCTTGGAACTGCAGACAGGGACATCGCACTGCTTTCCAGTGCCATTTCACAGGGGATTTAGGAGACGCAGTAGCCTCTCATGGGTCACTGTCACAGCACTCTCAAAACTAGCCAGCTGCAACAAGGCTTTTACCAACCCACACCAGGTTAACTTGAATAAGCAGCTCCCACACCTTGCCCTGGCACAGCCACCAATCCCCCACAAGGTTTCAACAGTTCATCTACTGTTCGTGCTGTTTTTTCATCCTTTTCAGGCCAGTCCACCCTGCTTCTTGTCTCTGCTGCATCCTTCTCCTTGTCTCTCCTACCTCCAGGGCGCTCTCTCTCTCTCTGCTTCTTCCAGGTCTCTCATCATTAGCTGCTCCTCTTCCATACACCTTAGAGCTATTTAACTACTTAGCAGAAACCAGCCACAGCTGCACCTTATCCACATCAGCCAACCCACCACCCCAAGCCAGCCCACAGCTGTGTATTAACAATGTTAATTAACCCAGCTTCATTCCTCTACAGGTCACAGCGCCTGGTGAAGCTCAGTAGCGCAGACTTAGCCTCGGAAGTGCTCTAGCAAAGGGAGGCAGGATGCACGTGCGACAGAGGGTCGCCAAACACCTCCCATTCTGTTATTCCTCAAGAGATGGAGAACAGTGCCCTGTTTCAGCCCTTTCAAAATTACTTGAAAGACCAGGGTGAGACCGTGTTTGACAGGGATTATCTAGCTACAATCTCGTCCAAGGACCACTGCCATGGGCTGCTGCAGCTAATGCTTCCTCCGCAGTGCCACAAAGCCTGCAGGAATCACTGAGCAAGGAGCTTTGCTTGGAAGCTTTACCATTTCAGTGAGCCTGTGCTCTCTTGGCCTGTATGCTGAAACACAAACGCTTTAAACATCAAAGGAGTAAACCTACTCAGTTTAACACAGACCCTGGGTGAGTGACTTGTAAGTCTGGGGTTTAGTCCACTTTTTCAGTCTATTTCAGGTCTGGTTAGTAACTATTATAATGAAATCACTCATTATGTGTGATGTGTTAGGTTACTTACACTGCAACCTGCTCCTAAAGCGCTAACAAAGGACTTGCACCTTACCTGCAGCTCTGGAAGGTTGGGGTTTTGTGTCTGTGCAGATCTGCATTTAACCCACCCAACTGAGCCCACAGTTACTGCCCAAAATAACAACTTCTACAAGAATGGAGAGGTGCTACTCAAGTTTTATTGTTCTGGGAAAGTATTTTGAAGTTCAACTGGAAACGAAACAAAAGTCCTCCCCAAAATCCCCTCAAAGAGTTAATACACTCTAAAACCAACTACCACAAATAAACAAATTTTTTAAATTTAAAAAAAGAGAGAAAAAGAAGGCAGATTAGGAGTACTTTTATCATGACTATACAAGCTACTAAAAATAAACCAAAGTAGAATTATAACCCCCTATTCCTTATCTCATTAACTTAAAATAATTATAGGCATTCAAAAAATTCTTTTGTCATGTTTAGTGACTTCAAAAGTTGCGGTAACACGGGGGAGATAAAATATCAAACTTGCATATTTCTTGACTGTCGTCTACTATTACAGACACCAAAAAGTGCTCCAGGAGTTCTTAGCGTGTATTACAAGATGTTGGGTGAGGAATTTTATGGGGGAGGAAAGGCAACGCTCTGTTATCACCAAGTAAGAGTACTTCATGCTCTTTAGAGCCTGTGTCAAGTGAAGTTTGGGTCCCTCTGTAGCCTCATTCCATACTGATACAAGGTGTAAGAGATGAGAAGCCACATTTTGCAACTCCGCAAGCGACTCCTGAACCAGTGCAATCCTGAAATGCAGGCAGGCCCTGCTCTCAGAATCTCTTCAGACTCGGCAAGCCTGGCACCTAGAAATCACGGCCTCTGAAATGTTTGTTTCAGCAAGAACACGTGGAGAAGTTTTCAAACCAGATCAGGGTCAAGAAAGCAGGCATGAGCTTCAGCTTTATTGTTTTCCAAGCAACAGTCATCTCTGCAAGGGAATGATATTGCAGCTGAAAAAGAAGCGGGTAGAAGGAAACGTTAAAATCTCAGTTCTCAAACAGGCATAGATCTGACGTGGGATGAATCAGACCTGTCACAACCTTCCTCCACTGGACAAACTAGCCACCGAGTCCCCCCTCCCAGTGCTTGTGTTTGACGCAACTCGCCTCCCCACATTGCTGTGTGGAACTCTCAGCCCCCAGCCCTCAGCTGGTACCCCCCAGTGAAGGCCATCAGAGCCAGCAGCAACACACACTGAGAGCAAAGCAGAGCCGGCCCTGCTGCAGGCAGTGTGCTCCCAGCTGGGTGAAAGCCTCCTCCGTTCTAGCGAGCGCAACAGCAGCTTACCCCAGGAGGCCCTTCCCGGCCCAGCGCTTTGGAGTCAGCCCCACGTGCACTTTTTTGCCGCTGCGGATCACAGTCACACTCAGGGGTCTCTGAAAGGGAGGGAAAAAAAAAAAAAAAGAAAAGAAAAAAGATGACAACAGCCCATCACCAAGCCTAGTCTTCCTTCTTTTGCTGAAGTACTGGAAGAACATCAGGCCCAGAGACGAGCTGCTCTTCAGCCATGCCCCACTCCCATCCCTGCAGCTAGATCTGAAAGAAGAGAGCATTTTGTGTGGAGATATCTCCAGGAGATCTCTGTGTTTCAACTGTAACACATTTGATGGCTTTGGCAGCTGCTTTGGCCAGTCCACAAGGGTGGCACAGCAACACAGCCTGCTGCTGCAGGGAGTCCCCAGGGGAGAACAGACAATGTGATGCTCACAGCAAAGACCACACACCGCTTTCTTCTATCCAGCAAGAATTAGCTCAATGCTGTGAGAGAACAAGGCTACAACGGCACAGACTGAATCTAACACTCTCATGTGGAAATGATGATCCCAGAGATCTATAAGTTCCATAAAAAAAGCTGTGGCTAACAGAGACAGACAAGAGAATGCAGTTGCAGCAGATATGAGCTCACCCCTTCACTGTGCTGCACCACTGTGGCAATGTTCTGCAGGTTCTGGAAGTTGTTTACATTGACAGAACCAAACTCCACAATCTCATCATCCACCTGAAGTCCCTGGACAAAGACAGAAGAGAGATGAGCATCTGCCTTCTTCAAAGACAGGCAGTACCACTGGAGCATCACCCTTCACCCAGCCACAGGGAGAGAGATGTGCTGTGACACTGCTCCTCTCACCACTCAGGCAACTGAATTACATTACACCCTCTCCACACCCTTAGAAAGGAGTAAGTGCTCATTCCTCTGCCCTCTTCTATGGGAAGAGAAACACTGAGGCTGGAATGGTCAGTGAGGCCTGGTACAAGCTGTGCGGTGCAATGACACAGCTGAGGAGTACTCCTCCCACTGTACAGTGACTAGTCTATTCACAGCATGTCTGAGCGTGACAAAAAAAAAAAAAAGGGTGGGAGGAAGACGTCCTAATCAACCCCCCAACTTATTCCCATTTATTATTAAGAGACAGAGAAAGCCATCTGCAATGTTTTCTCTCTGGGTGCAGATGAAGCCTTCCCCGCCAGCTGTCAGACCCCACCAACTTACGGAGATGCTTGCAGGAGATCCTGGAGTCACCGTGTTCACTTTGGCAAAAGCCTGTGGCAGGTTCTGGCTCTGGCTCATGGCCTCGGCCAGCGCCTCCGCCTCGTCCTTGGCGTGCTTCTCCTTCTCCCGGGCGTGCAGTTGGTGAAGGGCTTCTTCCACCTGCTTCATCAGGGCCTTGTGATCATTCTGCAAACCTGCGGGTGACATTAGCACAGGGAGCAGCCATGAGCACAGAGGGAGCAGGAGCGGGTGATATCTAAGGGATCTTTCTCAGCACGTGCTCTGCCCTGTGACTGTGCAGAGAACAGTATTTTGGGTGTCCAGGGCTCTCAGCTGCACCGAGTAATAACCTCTGCTGGTGTATCTGCTGGGTCCTGCTGCCAGCCCCGTGCACGTGGCCCCACAGATGCGTATCAGTAGAAGCAAGACAGAAAAAACCACCCAAAACCTGCAGTAAACATGCAAAGACGGAGGGCTCGGAGGCCCCCAACCGCCTAGAAATCACTGAGCACCCAAGTCTTTCTGCCATCAGGGGCAAAAGCCACCCCCAAAGGCAGGGCACGGGGTAAGCCTGGCATGCCATAAATGCCCAGCTGCTCTTTTTTACTCGGAGGTTGTTCTGCAAACCCCACAGCACTTCGCTGCACTCCACAACCCCCACAGCAGCAGCAGCAGAATTCCAGCGCCGCTGCAACACGACAGGGACAGAAGCATTTCACTGACCAAGCCCACCCCGCTGCTGCCGGCACTGAGCGAAGCCGTCCCCACAAAGCAGCCGGGGCAGGGAGCCCACCTGCCCCCGCTCCTGCCTGGGGGGCTCAAGGGGCCGGTGCCAGGGCTGCAACTGGGAGGGGGGGATTCGGCTGCAGGAGCCCGCAGGCAGCCCCCACAGCCCGGTCGGGCAGCTGTCCTCTGATGGAGGGGCCCCCCCATGTCCCCCCCCGATAGAGGGGCCCCCACTTTGCTGTACCCCCCAGTGGAGGCCCCCCTCGCCCCCACTCACAGATGACGTTGTGCCGGGCCGTGCGCACTTGGTAGAGGTCGATGTCAGCACGGGGAAACCCCTCGGCGTCCACCAGCGGCTCGTGCATCCCCACGCCCTTTTGCTGCGGGGTAAGGGGCGACCGTGGGGCTGCAGGCCTGAGCTCCCCCCCGGGCCTGGGCCTGAGCCCCCCCTCCCGCGGGCTTGAGCCGCCCCTCCCCCCCCCGGGCCTGGGCCTAAGCCCCTCCCCGGACCCCCGGTCCCGGGTCTGTGATTCTCTCCGTCTCCCCCGGCCCCGGGCCTGCCCCCCCAACCGCCCCCCCCCCCGGACCCCCGGGCCCGGGCCTGAGCCCCCCCAGCGGCCCCGGGCCTGAGTTCTCCCCCGGCCCTAACCGGGCCCGGGCCTGAGCACCCCTCCCGCCGTCCCCACAGCCCGGCCCCGAGCCCCCCGGCCCCGGCCCGCACTGACGCCCTCCAGCAGCTCGTAGCAGGCCTTGATCTGCGCCTCCAGCTCGTCCTTCCGCCGCACCAGCTGCTGCACGTCGCTGACGGTGACGGGGCGGCCCCCGCCCGGCTGCGCCATGGCCGCCACCACCGCCCGGGCCGGCGGGCACCAGCGACGCAGCGGCCGGGAGGGGCGGGGCAGCGCCGCGGGGTGACGCAGCGGCGAGGCCGCCACGTGGCGCAGAGCTGATGATGTCACGGGGCGACGCAGCGGTGATGACGTCATGGGGTGACGCGGCGCCCTGGGGGCAGTGCCCTGGGGGTGGCACGGCGGTGGCAGTGACAGGGGATGGTGCACGGTCATGATGTCGTCGGGTGACACTGTGGGGGCGGGGCCGTGAGTGTGACACAGTGATGGTGTCATGGGGTGGTGTGACGCCATGGTGGCAGTGCCATGGGGGTGGCACGGAGTGACAATGACACGGGGAGATGCAGTGCTATAGGGTGACACAGCGGTGGCAGTGCCATGGGGTGATGCAGCAATGACGATGCCATGGGGTGACACCGCGGTGGCAGTGCCATGGGGTGATGCAGCGGTGGTGATGCCATGGGGTGACACCCCAGTGGCAGTGCCGTGGGAGGACACCGCTCTGGTGGTGACACAGTGGCAGAGCAGGTCACTGCTGTGGGGTCATACAACTGTGCTGGGGTGCCCCGTCCCTGCTGCTGGCTCCCCCAGCCTGTGCCCTGTGCCTGGGGTGGCACGTGACCCCCGTGTCCCCAGGGAGCCTGGCAGCAGGGTCACAGCCCCGCCACCAGACCCCCGCGCTTGCTCCCGGTGCTCCCCGGTGCCCCGGCACTGGTGAGCGTGGTGGCCCCCCTGGACACGGACGGCTCCACACAAGGCACACCGTCCCTGGCACTGGCCCCAACAGGACATGTGCCCCCCCACATGGGGTGAACGTCCCCAGGGGCAGGTGGGTGGGCTGGGGGGTGATGTGCCGCCACCATTGCATCACCCCCCCGGTCCCAGCACGCAGTGGGGCCCGGGAGGCTTTGGGGGGGGGGGGGGGGGGGGGGAGTGTGTGGCTCCCACACCGCAGAGCCTTGTGTCCTGGCACATGCTGGCACACTTGGGCACACGTGGGGTCACCGCTGCCACGCCGAACCCGCTGTGCCCAGCCAGGGCTGTGAAGCACCCAGGACGTGGCCCTGCCAAGCCACCCGCTTGGGTGCAGCTTGGGGCTGGGGGTGGGAGAAGGTGGGGCAGAGGAGGAGCTTCCCCCATCCCGCCGTGATATTAAACGTCCCGGCGGCCTGGCGCTCCCTTTGCTGCTCCCGGGGCACCAGGACACAGCAATGGTGAGGGGCAGCAGGTGGGGATTCATGTAACGGGCCAGGGCTCGGCAGTGCAGGATATCTCGGGAGCTTTACCGGGCTTAATCCCTGCTTGGACTTGGGCTTTGCGGTGACTCTGCTGGAAGTCGTGTAGAAGAGCCATTCCTTGGGCACTGACCTTTGGATCCGAGCTGCCAGGGCACAGAGGTACCTTCCCGACCCGCTAACATCTCTCTTTTTCTCATTTTCTCATTTAGACGTCTTACACGGACAAGGGTGAAAAGGTAAGAGCCGTTCCGTGGCCATGGTCCTGCCCCGCTGCCCACTGCAATGGGTCAGCTGTGTCGGTGCAAATGACACCTCCTTCCCTACTCCTTGATCACCTGGTAAAATCAGAATTAAAACCGCTGTCCAGCTGGGCTACACAGGCCGTGCGTTAATAACAGGAATTTTTTCATTTTCTTTTTCTTTCTGGTTTGGGAGGGGAGCGACAAATGGGAGATGATGGGTATTTCCCAGCTGACCCCAGCGCCTAAGCAGAATCCTCATTTATTGCAATATTTCTTACCCAACGCTGCGCCTATTTGCCACCTTTTTCCCCCATAAAGCGTTTCCCTAATGGTGGGTGGGTGTCACAGCCAAGTGGTGGCCGCTGCGGCTTGGATGGCAGCAGGGAACAGTGACGGGGGATTTGTCCCGGTCCTGGCAGTTGTGTAAGAGTGTTTTGCAGGAGAATTAATGTTTAACACAGTTTGGTTCGTGGGTGGGCAGCTGCTGCGGGGGCTGCTCATGGTGAGCGCTGGGAGCACCGGGACTGCAGCCTTTGCAGTCTTTGCACCTTCCAGGCGTGGAGCAGGAGCACGGCTCTAAAGCACTTTAGAAAGTGGCTGTTTGGGGGCAGCAGCCGGGGTTTCACCTCGTTGATTCGGACACATCCGCAGGAGATGCGCTCACAGGGCCGCAGCCACCGCTTCTCCCTGCCGCAGAGTCCCGCAGCGCTGCGGGAAGGGCTGCGGCGGTGGCTCTCAGTCTTGTTTTCCCCTTCCCTTTAGCCCCTGCGAGGCCGCTTCATCCACTTCCACTCCATCACCTTCTGGGTCGGTAATGCCAAGCAGGTGAGAGCCTGTGCACGTGGTGCACGTGGCGTGGTGGGCGCCCGCCGCGTCAGCACAGGGTGGACGCTCCGGTTATTGGCTGCCAGGGGGGCGGTTTGTCCCGGCAGCCCACCACGTTGGGGCCGTGTTGGCGTCCCAGAGCCTGGCTCTGGCTCGGCGCCTGTGCCCACCGCACGGTCCTTGGCCGATGGCCTTGCGGGCCCTTGCGCAAGGTCAGGGGTGGCTGCCCAGGCGGGGAGTGGGAGGCGCCTGGAAAATGCAACCGGGCACACGCTGCAGGTCACTGGCTGACCACTGTGGTAGCAGCTATCCACCTCTGGCTGCTAAAAGGCCACCAGCAAGCTAAAAACCCTTCTGCTTCAACCTGAGCTGCTCTTTGCCCAGCCTCATGGATGAACAGGCGGCAGAAACGTTCCCCCGGGTGGCAGCCCCCTGCCCGCCGATGGCCATGCACCTGTGTGTGGGAGGGCTCCGGAGGCAGCGCTTCCCACTGAATTTGGGGGGTTTTCCCCAATGTGGGCCCTTCCATGCCTCTGCTCGCTCCTCCCAGGCTGCCAGAGGGAAGGGGGAAAGCTCAGCTGCTCCCCAGGCACACACGCACATGTGTGACTTGCACACACGTGACATGCACACACCGTGGTGCTGCTCCCCTTGGGCTATCAGTGCTGCCCCAGCCGGCGGGGAGCCCCGTGGGACTGGGGGCCACCAGCATCATGGTTTCACCTGCCCGCAGGCTGCATCCTACTACTGCAACAAGCTGGGCTTCGAGGAGCTGGCGTACCGGGGGCTGGAGACGGGCAGCAGGGAGGTGGTGTCACACGCCATCAGGCAGGACAAGGTAAGGGCCTGGTGCACCTCGCAGAGGTGCTGCTGCCAGGGCGGGGGGCAGCGGAGGAGCAGCCGGTGTCGGCACGCGGGTGCTGCCGAAACCCACAGGCACCGCTGAACCCCACTGCGGTGCCTGTGCCGGGCTGGGGCTGCAGCTGCACCACCACGTCCCCATCCTTCGACTCTCCTCTTCCTCGCCAGATCGTGTTTGTTCTCTCGTCTGCTCTCAACCCGGGGAATGAGGGTAGGTGGTGCAGTGGGGGATGGAGCGGGAAGTGGCCGCGGCACAGCGAAGCGTCCTTGCTCATGCGTGCGCCGCTCTTGCTCCGGGCAGAGATGGGGGAGCACCTGGTGAAGCACGGTGATGGGGTGAAGGACATCGCCTTCGAAGTGGAGGACTGCGACTTCATCGTGCAGGTAGGCAGTCCCTCCAACCCCTCCTGCGGAGCCCCAAAATGACAGTGGGAGTGGGGAGGTGCTGGGATGTGTCCCCCCAGCCCAGGGGAGCTGCGGCAGGATGGGAGGTCTCTCTCCTTCTGCCCAGAAAGCCAGGGAGCGTGGAGCCGTGGTGGTGAAGGAGCCCTGGGTGGAGGAGGACAAATTTGGGAAGGTGAAGTTTGCAGTGATCCAGACGGTAAGTGGCAGGGGGGCTGTGGAGGCTGAGCCCCCACATCTGAGTGGGGTCTGTGGGGCCAGGATGGACCCAGGAGATCCCCAAAACACCGAGGCCACCACGCAACTGCTTCCCCTCCTCTCGCAGTACGGTGACACCACCCACACCTTGATAGAAAAGCTCAACTACAAGGGCCTCTTCCTACCTGGGTACCACCCGCCCCTCTTCAAGGACCCCCTGCTGCCAAAGTTGTGAGTACCTTCCAGAGGGTCCTGCCCAGCTCTTTGCCACCACATGCCAGTGGAATGTCCCACCAAGGAGCCAGACAGGTCCCTGCTGCCTTACCCGGAGCCCCCCGCACTGTGGGGAGCCTCCGAGCCCAGCTTAGAGCCACCCCCGTATTCCTCCCCCAGACCAAGCGCCAAGCTCAACTTCATCGACCACGTTGTGGGGAACCAGCCTGACCTCCAGATGGTCCCAGTGGCGGAGTGGTGAGAGTGGGGAGGGCTGGGGAGGGGGGATGGAGCAGCAGCGCTGCTCCTCTGGTCTTGCCGCTTCCAACGGTGGTGGCTGAGGCTAGTTAAGGCAGATGGAGCTTCGTTAGCGCAGGGATGGAGCAGGGGACTTGATTGTGCCCTTTGTGGCCTGGGCAGGTACCAGAAGAACCTGCTGTTCCACCGCTTCTGGTCGGTGGATGACAAGCAGCTGCACACCGAGTTCAGTGCCCTGCGTTCCATCGTGGTCACCAACTACGAAGAGACCATTAAGATGCCCATCAACGAGCCGGCGCTTGGCAAGAAGAAATCCCAGATTCAGGTGAGGGGATGTCGGTGGGTGATCCACTGGGCTGCCACCACCTCGGGCAGGGCTTTGGTGGAGGAGAAGGACCAAGGGGTCAGCGACTCGATGCCAGCGCAGATGTGCTGTGCTGAGGTGGCTGGGGGAAAGCAGCCCTGGCTCTGCTCGGTCTGCTGAGGGCTGTGGAGCCCTGGGGAGGCCACTGGGATGGAGCTGGTTTACCCCGATCTCACCAGTTGTGTCTTTTTTTTTCATTTCGTGGTGTCCCGGAGCTGATGTTGCTTTCCTGTTCTGAAGCCCGCAGCCAGCCCTTTGCACACTGTGGCTGCACTGACACCAATGTGGTGACGTTTTTTTCCCGGTAGGAATATGTTGACTACTATGGAGGGGCCGGAGTGCAGCACATCGCGCTGAACACCTCCGACATCATCTCAGCGGTGAGTGCAGCCCCGCGGCCCCTGCCCCAGCTCATCCCGCCCCAGTGCCTTCACCCCGGCCACCAGGCACAGTCCTCGTCCCAGCACGGTGGTGGACTATGACCCCCCATCGGGGCGTGAGGACACAGGCAGGCTGAGCAAGCTTTGCACCGTGGTTGACTTACAACCAGGATTAACTGCCCAGTGAGATGGGAAGGGATCTGCCTGCGAGCTGCTGGGAGATGCCCACCCCTCCAGCTTAGAGCAGTTGGGGTCTGCAGGGACCCCGATGGCACGTGCTGTCCTTGGCGGGTGGCCGGCGGGGAGCTCGAGCAGCCCGTAGCACATCACCCACCTCTGCCTGGGGCGGGGGCTGCTCTGGATTGAACCCAGCTGCTATTGAGCCCTTGGTTTTGAGCTCCTCTCCAGACCAAAAGTTATGGGGGGGTCAGGGTGGGATGAAGCATCCTTGCATGGTGGCCAACTCTCTGCACTGTCTGGAGAGGGCACCTTGGGCCCTCCCGTTCCTGGTGCCCAAAGCGAGAGGGTGGGACAGGTCCCCATGTGCGAGGTTGGCCAGTGTCATGGGCAGATATGGCTCTGCCCCCGGCACCGTCCGTCCCAGGGAACCCTCCTGGCACAAACCCACTCCTGGCCCACACCGGGGTCTCCCTTGCCTTGCAGATCAACAACCTGAAGCAGCGGGGCATGCAGTTCATGGATGTGCCGTCCAACTACTACCAGACGCTACGGGAGAGGCTGAAAACTGCCAAAATCAAAGTGAAGGAGAATATTGACAAGCTGGCGGTGAGTCAGACCAGCCCGCGAGGGAAAAGGTTTGCCCGGGGCTGGGTGGCTCCCAAAAGTGTTTTGCAGGGATGTATGACACAGAGGGATCCCCTTGCTCCTCTGTGGGTCTACAAGCTCTCACCCAGTTTCATTTCTCCAGGAACTGAAAATCCTGGTGGATTTCGATGAGAAAGGCTACTTGCTCCAGATCTTCACCAAACCAGTTCAAGACAGACCCACAGTCTTCCTGGAGGTCATCCAGCGGCATAACCACCAGGTTGGTTTGCAGATTTCACAACGATTGTGGCTTTGAGACCTCAGGGCTGTCCAGCACCACCACCCACCCAGCCAGCTCTCCGGGGTGCTCTTCCCCAGCTCCTTCCGGGCTGATGACCCCCCTGCTGTCCCCTCCATCCCTAACGTTGTCATCTCTGCAGGGCTTCGGTGCCGGGAACTTCAAGTCTTTGTTTGAAGCAATAGAAATGGATCAAGACGCAAGAGGAAACCTGACCGTCCTGGAGCCCAACGGGGAGACCAAGCGCATCTAGAGGATGGCAGAAAACGCTGCCCTTGCCCCTAACGAGCTGATTCACAAACAGCCGATGTTTTGGTAAATAGCCCAGCCCCAAGTGTCCTACACCCAGGGATGCTGCTGCCAAGTTGGAGATGCACAAGGACTCAACACCTATCCCGGCGCTGCCCTCCCGTGACTTCTTAGGAGAGGGAGCATGGGAAATAGCAAACAACGCTCTTAAAAAAGCAGTTTAATCTGATCCAAACCATCGAGTGCGTAACAAAGGGCAGATTCAAGGCACGTGCCACAGACACGAAGCTACGGAGGAAGACAGAAGAAACAACCGGGAGTGCTTAAATTTAGTCTTATCAAAAGTTTTCTGTTAATTTTAGCTACGCGGGAAGCTGTGAGAGGAAAGCATGGAGGCGTTTGCCTCTCTGCATCTCATTTTGTAAGATATTATTTTAATTGCTTTCAGACTCAATCTTGAATTTGAATTTTCCGAGCTTAAACACATGGGTTTAGGGTAGCTATAACGTTATGGAATGAGACTTCAATCAAATTTACGTATTTCAGCCTTCCCAAGGCAACGCATCTCACTCTAATACCTGTAAATTCCTGAATTAATGAAGTGTTGGCGTCTCTCCCGTGTTTCAAGAAGCAATTGCTGGCATTGGCAGCGACTCCTTGGCTCAGATCCCAGCTGCATGTGCAAACTCCCCTCTGGACATCACAGTATTGTCACTGTCCTTTGCAAGGGGACTTTCTCCCCACCAACACAATAAAAGCCTTTTCTGTCACAGCCTGAGTGCCTGGTAAGTTAACGGGGAGCCCTCTGCACCTGCGGGTCAAACCCTCCCCGGGGGGCCCACAGGCCTCAGCACACGACTGCTGAAGAGCATCTCGGGGTCCCCCCGCTGTTGCACGTTGCCTCCCCTGTAAGCACCACTGCTCCCCACGTTCCCAGCGTCACAGCTGCCCAAAGGCCAAGCAGCCCAAGCCCTTGGCTGGGGACAGGCTCCTCGGGCACGAGCCCTTCCACCAGCCCAAGCCCCTGCTCCATCTGGCTGCCCACCAGGCTGAGCCCCGGCTGCCCCCTGCCCCACGGCAGCCCTGCCAGGCTGAGAACTAAGCCGGGAAGCCCAGGCTTTCCCATCTCTTCCATTTCCTCCTCCACCAGCTGCTCCATCCCGCTCTGCTCCAGGTACCTCTGTTCCCCAAGCCCAGAGAAGCCGCGCCGACCATCGCCGCGTTTGCAGAAGCGGCAGCCACCAGCCAGGGAGGGTGGGGGGCTCGTGGCTCCAGGCTGCGCCTTCATCCACATCAAACCCCAGCAGCTCCCCCCCTCCTGTAAACCACAGGTAATAGAATTCATTTCAGATTTGAATAAACCGATATAAAAGAAATAAAGCAGAAGGCCTCTAGCCCCATCAGCCTTACAGCATCACCCGAACCAGCAACGCTAACACCTTGCTTCATAGGGTACGGGCTTTTGCCTCCATAAAATAAAAATAATTTAAAAAATAAATAAGTGAACTCTGAAAAAATCCAAGGCAGAGGCTGGAGGAGCAGGGCAGCCCCCCTGCCCAGGCAGCACCACCGAGGGTGGAGGGTTACGGACACCCAGCCCGGGGCGGGGGGGGGGGGGCGCCAGCACCTGGCCGTTCTTCAGCTCATAAGGGTTACCAGGATTTTTAGTAAGAAGAAAATTTTCGCTAAGTATATAAACTTAAATCACTCACGCATTTCTTTCGTGCAATATAATGTTGCTTCAAGTCATTTTCTGCCCACCAGAATTACTATTTTCAGTAAACTTTGCTGAAAATCAGTTCTTTGGAGTGTTCTTTCTGGATCTGGTTCCTTGAGCTCTCCGGTTCCCAGCTCAGGTCTGAAAGTGAAAAGCTGCCCTGGCTATACATTAAGCACGACATAATTTTTCTGTAAGAAAAGTCAGTATATTTATGGTTTGCTTTATAAAAGTTACTATAATACAATGGTACATAGTATTCAATTCACAAAAATATGAACAAATATATACAGCATGACACATCCACAACAAAAACACTTTCTTCAAAACAAGATACATACTGGTGACAGATTCTATATGCACAAAACATCCCTAAATTTATAAATTTGCTTAACAAAAGAAAAAGCAGAAATCCTAAATCTTCAAAGCAGAGTTGTTTGGGTTTTTTTTAAGGAACTTAAAAAAAATATTTTTTTTTTTTCATTTATTGCAAACCATTTTACCTGCCTCCTTTTAAAGGAGGCCCTTTATTTTCACACTGTGAATTAAAACAACCTGTTTATAGAACCAGAAAACTGCAAGGATTGGGAGCCCGATGTTCTTCCATTTTGCTTTTAAAACTGCCCATTTGTTTTAGAGTGTCCGTTAACGATGTGTTTCTTTTCACTTGGACAAATACTACAGTGGCAATTAAGGAGGAAACTCATAAAAACAAAACAAATATTAAATTGAAAAAATCCAGTTGCAAACTTGCTTAAATACATTTTAGGTTGTCTATTAGACTGTACACATTTCCTCGCTTGAAATAAATAGATTTTGCACATTAGGTTTCAGACTGGGGGCGGGGGAGGGGAAGAAGAAGCCTTGACTTGGCAATTTTTTTGTCTTCAGTTTCTTAATGCTTCTAATTCCATCTATTTATTTGACAAAAAACATATTTATACAGAATTTACATTATACAAAGCTTGACACAAGCTGTAAATGCCACCAGCTCCTTTGCTATACTTAGTCCTTCTTCCTCCCCATCTCCTCGATGTGATTTAGAGCTGGGATCTGTTTAAAAAGAACTCCAAATTACAATAGTCACTTTTAATAAATTATTTACATGCTCTTGAAGTACAAAGAAATCAGCAAAAAAATTTCAACATGTTTCTACAAGAAACAGTGTTTGAAGAGAAGATTCTTGAGTTTGCTTATGTACAGAAGATGCTTTTTTTTTAATATACTTCAAAATCCTTTTTTCCTTTAAATTTTTATTTTATACAGAAATGCACTGAAATGATCCCTGAAAAAGGTCACAAAAACTGGAACTGAAACTACTGTATACTTTGTCGGAGTTTAAAAATGTTTTTTTGTGTTTTTTTTTTTTTTCCTTGTAGAAATAAGCTGCTCTATACAATATAAATACCTGCAGGATGAGCCCCTTCCCCTCCTGGCCCCCCCGATACTCACAGCCCAGATTGCAAACAGGGATGTGAACCGCACAGATAAATGCCGGTGCCGGGCAGCAGCAGGTGGGATTTGCAAGCACAGAGCACGCTTCTGAGCGACGCCAACTGCAGAGGCATCTGCACCCTGAACCCAAGCCAGCTTCACGTTGGGAAACTAAAGATTTCAGGTACATTTCCAAAACTTTTGCACTGATCTCTCGGGTCATTTCACCTAGCGAGATACAACTTTATGGGGAGCAGAGTCAACGTCTCTCTTTTTTTTTTGTCTTAGATTTTAATTTCAGTGAAAATAAACCAGGGACAGGCTTTTCAGCAAACAAACCAAGTTCAGTAAATCTCTCTCTCAAGCAGCACGTGCTGGTGAGGTTTGTGATTTTTAGTCTTTGCTGCCGTTTCCATGGGGTGCCAGAGTGCCTGTACCAACCGCAGGAGGCGAATGCAGGGTCCGGACCAGGCTGGTGTGTGCATCTCACACCTCCTGCCCTTCTCCTCTCCTCTCCCCACTTCCAAAGTACGAGCCAGGGTACCCAGGAGGGATTTGAAGGCGTCTCTCTGCAGGGCTGCCTTCCAAACCCCCTCTGTGGCTGCAGGGCTCCCCTGACCCACCAGGATCCTGCCGGCTTGCAGAGACAGGGCAGCCACAGGCAACTGTGGCAGCTCATGGAAATCACCAAACCAGACTTCTCATCCCCACCGTAAAACAACCTGCTCTGGGGACAGGGCAGCTCCACAGTCTGAGACAAAAGCTGTGCAGGTAGGGCTCTGCAAGCCAGGATTTACAGAGAAGGAAAGAGAAGCCTCAGGTTTGGCTTTGAGACCAGATCAACGTGATTTTTCAGAAGTGCTGCGGGTCCAACAGCTCCGTCTCCTCCTGGGGGGCTACTGGGAGCTCAGCTCTTCCAAAAACTCTGTTATTTCTCTGGGATCCTAAAAAGGGGATGGGTTACGGGCAGTTTTTGAATTACCCAAGTGATTTAGGTGCTCATGGTCTTTGGCACCCAAATCCCTCTGGTGCTCCTAAAAAAGAAGGATCCCAGCCTGTAGCGTCTTGTTTCAGAAGACAGTGACCTGCCTCCCCACCTCTTCTCAACAAAGATTAAGGCAAACTGCAGGGGCTAATCCTGTCCAGAGCACACAGATATGCCAGGAAATACAAAACTGTCAGCAGTTACTTAGGGGTTTGGCCATTTGGGGTGTCTTTGCCCTCACAAAACCCTGCTGATGCGCTGGTTTGATGGACCGGAGAGGAAGGCAGCCAAGGACATCAGCAGAACTGCCACAGGCAGGGGCTTCAGTTCTGAAACACAGGAAACTTCTGTGCATTTCCAAAACTTTGAAAGTAAAAGGCCAAGCTGCAGAGATGCCAACTGCAGCGTCAACACAACATGATGAACCTTATTTAGAAAAAAAATAAAAAATAAACTGAGCAGCTAGTTTCACTCCCAAATGCTTCTGCCATTGCTGCAGCTACAACCCATGTTATGTTCAATGACAGAAACTCGTTGTGCTTCTCAATTTTAGGTTCTGGGTCACCATTACCCAATTGCTGGAGAGATTTATAAGGAGCAGGGGAAACAACAAAACAGAAGCAAAACAAAAACAGAGATGAGACTACGGACTGTCCAATCTCAGTGACTATTTCCTTGCCCTCAGACAGAAATACAGGCAGTATTAAGGCAGCTTGTAGCAGTCTGTGTGTTCCTGTTCTTTCAGGCCTTTTGTCTGAAGAAGAAATTCAGATGCAGAGGTTTAACCTACATTACAAGCTCCGCTCCGCAATGCAGGCCTGGCAGTTCCCACGGAACAGCTGAAAAAACTTCCAAGAAACTCTTTTGCAAGGTTGTAACCTCTGATTGTGGAGCTGTGGTCATGTAGCAATTATCACTGATTTTGGAAGGCTACAAGAATACAGCTGTGCAATTTGTTCTGCGGGAAGATGATGTTTAGTTATGCAGATTTATCTTCCTATTTCATAACGACATTGCAACTTCCCCTTACAAGCCAATGAAAAAGATTTTAGTACAACTAACCTCTACTTTTAAAGCAGGAGAAATTCAATGCAAGTTGAGAAACTGATCCTGTCTATACCTGAACAGTCATGTAACATTTCCAGACCCCATCCAAAGACTTATTTCTTTGGTGGTTTGCCCCATTTTTAAGTGGAACCTCTCGAAGAACTGCAACCTTCAACCTCAGCACATCTACAAGGACAAAATATATCGAAAAATAACTTCCAAATACGCCTTCCAAATTTAAAGCAGCATTCATTTTCAGGCTGTAGATGGGGGAGAACAGGATTGCTCCCGCAGCCTACCCCTGGGGACACTTCTACTGTGTTCTTACTGGAGGGATGGGACCACCCCAGGCCAAGTTACTGAGTAACAGAGGGAGGAGAGCGGCACGGCACAGCTCGTTCCTATCACAGGAGGCATCTCCCACTTTCAAGGACAGAGCAAATACTCTACGTAACATGCTGGAAGGGCAGGGAAATGCAGACGCAAATGAGAAAAATTAATGACACACACCAGCCTGCCTCCCATCTACAGAAAGAAAATCCCGATACAAACGTGGGCGGTCGTGTCTGCTTACACAGAGGGTCAGATTCCTACAGCGCAAACATGGGCTGAATTGTCTGCTCGTTTCCAGCCTCAGCCTTTTTTTTGCATGTGAGACAAACTGTTCTCCAAGAAACAAGCATCCCTGAAGGCCACACGCCGTGCCACGAAGCTACAGTTGCACAACTGACTCAACTTCTTCCCAGTGATTGCAGTATCCCTGTATTTTTTTTTTTCCACGTACGGGTGCAGAGGTTTTGATTCCCCAACATACCAGCATGGCATATGAAAACGAGAGGCAAGCCTAAGGCGCTAAGTTGAGGTCTGTGGCTGACCTGACTCTTCCCCAGGATGTCTGGCTTAGGGGACTTGTTCAGGCTCATCCCTAACAAAAAGGCAGGACAGTTCACCTATAGTCTCATTGCGGCATATCTCCATACATACACACACCCAAGCACACGCACACACCCATTCACACACCCTCAAGCCTCTGGCTTGCTCTGTAACATCAACCTTACATTTATTTACAGCTTACTCTGAGAAATCTGTGCAATTTCAGCCAATCAAGCTCCCAACAAATCCTATATGGCATTTTCAGTCTCTGCTTCACATTTAAACGTTGAATGTCTTTTTCAACCAACAAAACTGATGAGAAAAAGGTAGCAGCATTTATGAAAAGATGAAGGTTTATAACAACAATTAAAAAAAAAGGTACCATTATCCCATTATGGAGCATTAATGTAGGGACTGAACAGAGAAGCTAGTGTTTGGATAGACCATGCCACAAAATGGTAGTCACCTTTTTGTGTGCGTGTTGGATCTGAAAAGGAAAGAGCACCTGAAACATGAACAGTCCTCATAAGCATGTGCGCTTTTTGCTTTCATTCATGATCCTGGCAGAAGTGCGAAACTTGCTTGGTTTTTTTCTTCTCTTTTTTTTCCTCTCTTATTTTTTTTTTAGTATTTTTTTCCTTTTTAAATTTTTTTTTCTTCCTTTTTTCTTTTTTTTTTTTTTTCCTCTTTTTTTGGCAAAGTGCAACCACACCTGGTTACCACAGTTTTGACATGGCCGAAGGTGCAAGTGTGACGAGAAACCTCGAGTTCAGTTCAGGGTTCCTCTGCAGTTCTCAGAGCCACATAGACATGGGATTTTTACATCCTCAATTGGAAACTTGTAGTCATAGGTAATTTCCTCATTCACATTGATGTGCTGTTTGGAGTAGATGACAATCTTCTTTTGAGACTCCACTGTGATCACTTTAGCATAACAATTTGGCTGCAAGGGTGACAGAACAGGCAATGATTTAGGCTCCCCATGGCCATGGCTTCCTAGCCTCCACACAATTATTCCAGGCTAAACCAGAGCAGGGCAGTCCCTTCCCTAGCCAGCCTCAGCCATGCTTCCAGAGCCTGGCCGGACCCAGAGGAAGCTGAGAGGGAGGCATGAAGCCAGAGAACAGACAGCCCTGCTCGTGCTCCTCCGAAATGACCAGAACATGGATATTTGTGGTGCAAAAGAGCCTGGATGATGCTCCACCAAGTTTGTCACAGGCTAATGCTTAATAATTTGGTCAAGCAGCTGAGCCTGGGTATAGACCGCAGCACAGAGCAGAGGGGAAAGCAGCTTCTCTTCTGCCTGCTGGGGCAGGGAATACTTTTCCCATGTGGACACTACAAGGAGACCATTCCCACAGGATAACAGTGCTAAAATTTGGTTTGTTTTAAGGAAATGTTTGTTAGGTATGTTTGAACAGTGTCCATCAGGGTCTTCCGACACAGTCAGGAGGATTCTGAGTGCACTGTCTCGCTGCATGTTTCATTTCTCAGGTGTCTTACATATCTTTATGCTAGTTTAGACTCTGCTTTGATCTGCTGCAGCTTATTAACATTTAATCATAACCCTGTGACCCTCTGTTACTTCTGAACATGGCTTCAATCAAAGTCAGCAAGGACTCAGCGGGTTTATCAGTATGTCAGAGTACAATTACATGCTAAAACTTGATACTTACATTGCAGCTGTGATTAATAAACCTGGCAAAGTTTCCGCATTTCGTGGCATCGATGATGGTGTCATGATCGACTCTGAACATGTAACTGCTTCCGATGCCTTCATCCTCGTATCGCTTTTCACGCATGTCAGCAATGACCTGCAGAAAACCCCACATGTAGTGTCAGGACACGCTGCAGAAGTGATCTGTGAGCAGAGATCTACACACAGAGATCCACACACTGAGCTGTGCCTGTGCCACTCAGCAGATGCAGGACCCCAAACACGCCAGGAGAAGGCAGCCCTAACTGAAAACACTAAAGTTCAGGATGGGCTTCTTCAGAGCTTATCTCCTAAGGATTTGAGTGCTTAGTTTGTACAGGTTGTTGAAAATCCCACCCTTGTACCTCCAATTCATACGCCAACCTCCGCCTAGCTGACGCAGCTAACACCTTACAGCAGGGATTCCAACCCCCACTGTCACACTCGAGCACTTCTTTCAGGGCTGGTTTTTGCTCGGATTTCACCCACAGCCCAGCTTACCTGCCTGATGTTCTGACCCACGTATTCAATCACCATCTCATCAGCTGCAATGGGCTCCATAGCAAAAAGGCCCCAGTCATGAATGTGGCTCTTGCAGAATTTTAATTTTTTCTTCCGGAACTGCACAAAGAAAACACACCAAAACCCCAACCCTGAATTAGCCACAGCACAGAAAGGGAAAGGCCGTCCCTGGGTCCAGCATTTTGCAGCACGCTCAAAGCCACACGCAGTGCTGGGGTGCTCCAACCTGATTAGCTCCCTTCTATCTTGAGGCAGGACGGAGGTCACAGGAGGTCCCACAGAGTTGCAGCACTTGGGTTTTTACCACTGACCATACGCTGGGGAGACAGACCCTTCGAGGCCATCGGTCTCCATTCTGCGTAACCCTGATGGTTCTGACTAGGGCTCAAGCCCTGTAATCGTCATATACTTAATTTATAGCCATGGGCCAGCCAGCTAGTGTTTGCTTCTCACAAGTGAGCACACTAAGTGTCACGTTTTCCCTGTGACTGCTCCATTCCTGTTCTTTATTTGTATTACATGTCATAGTAAGTTGTTGTATCCAGTTGTATTACATGGAATAACACACGTACTACAGGAGAGCCAGGTGCCATTCAGCCCTCCAGCACACACAGCCGTGCCCAAGGCTGAGATGGCCATCACCAAGGGGAGACCAAACGGGCAGGAGGTCCCCACCCCAGCCTTAGCCTGCTCCCAACCAGTCCCCAGGCAAAGAAGCAAGCCACGGGGCAACCTACCTTGAGCTGGTTGAACTTGAGCAAGTCACTGTCACAGCTCCCAGTGAAGGAGGAGAGGAGCCTGCGCTGCTCTGACCGCCTCTCGGAGCCAGCCCGCGTGGAAGCATGAGGTTGAGCAGGGATGCTCATACCCTGAGAACAAACGGGTGATCAAAGCTGACCTGATGGACCCAACAGCCTGCAGCCTCCCTGCGAGCAATCCCTTGTGCTACAACACATCAGCACAGAATGCTTGGCCTCCTAAACCATCCCACATCAAACACTAACACCTCCCTAGCAGCTCCCGGATGGCCAGCTCGACACAGGCATAGCAACAGCTTCACCTCCCTCCTTGCCAAAAGGCAGGAAGCGTCCACTGTGCATGACACCATATAAAATGACATCCCATTCACACCCCAGCAGTCAGCGGAGGACACTTCCTCACCTGCGTGTCAGCTGGAGGCTCCTCTGCAAAAGCTCGGCTATTGTTGAGGTATTTAAGTTTGTCCTTCTTATCAATTTTGTAATAGCCTTCACTTCGTGCACAGCCCGTCACATGCTCCCGCATCCCATCATCCCGCTTCTTTTTCTTTGGAGTAGAAAAACTAGTAGGTGGAAAGAAGTTAAGGAGAAACACAGCCAGCAGTGGCTATCAGACAAAACCTGCTACAGCTACATGGAGCTAATGCTAGGAGTTTGGAAAATTAGGAAGGTTTGGGGGGGGTTGCAAAAAATTACAATACTACCGAAAAATAAAAAAACACCACTGAAGCTCACATGCCTACAGGAAAACCAAGCACAGTCTTTCCTTCTTCGCTCCACGCTTTTGGAAACTGAAGTAAAGAGATCATGAAAATTTAAACTTAAAAAGGTTAAGCTGTCAAGAGAAAACTGTTTGAGAAAGGATTTTCCCACAGTACCCACTACGTACACAGACAGCAGCTGCCCAGCCATCTGGATGTACCATTTTCTCTGTTTTGAGTGACACACTTTTGTTCTGCCTCCAGAACCCCCCTGCAGCCACCCGAAGCCCTGAAGACACCGCACTGATCTCACGGCAGCAATCATCCCCACCGACCAGGGCCAGGAGCAACACAGATGAACGAGAGACGCTCCTTAGCCCAAAGGGCTTGGAGAGAGACGCTGCTCTCCACCGGCTTTGGTAAATGAGTTCCTTCAGACCCTGATGGGAAGGGTAAGACCTTGCACAGATGTTTCAAACCCCACCGTCCCCATCAGTCAAGAAAACCTGCAGCTGGCCTGGCAAGGACTCACAGTGTTGAGCAGGCAGAAGGCACCTGCTCATCACTGGAAGGACAGTGGAGCTGTACTATTGGCAGCTCAAACCCAAAACCACAAGTCACAAAGCCTGCAACAATTGAGATCTACCCAAAAATGCTCCCTGTGAGTCGTAACCTATCCTCAACACCAGAAAATTGAAGCAGAGGGAGCATCAAAAGCAAGAAGTGATGGCCTTGAAACCAGAGCGCTGAGGTGTGAGCTTGCTGCAAAGCAGGTGAACCCTGCAGGGACTTTCACACCTACCGTGCGGTGTAGCATGGGATGAACCAGCAGCTGGCTGAAGATCATTTTTAAATGGCTTAAAAAAGTGACTGTAAATTTGCTGTTAGAATAATCCTTATCAACAGGGAAAGAGATTTTAAATATTTCCAATCCGTCAGTTGTCAGCTGCGAACACATTTAAGCGCACAGCCCCAGGGAAGCCCTGCCCTCCGCCATCCCGTTCTGCCCCTTGCTGGCTGCGGTGCCCCACCACTGCGGGGCCAACTACTCCCACCTTGAAGCTGGTTTGGTTATGGAACTGTTTCTCTGAATGGGGCAGACACCAACTGAGAATTACTGGGGATGATGCATTTCATCACCCTTTTAGAACACTTCCTTTTAAACAATTAAACAAATCTATTTCAAGACTATTGTGCTGCTATGAAAAAGCAAAAAATTATAATCTTACACATCGTTCTTCGAGATGCAGCAAAAGAAAGGATAAAAATGCACAGCTCAGCACTGAGCACCACTTGCTTTTTGTTATTATCATACCACTGAGCGTTTTAAGTGGTTTGGCCTTTTTTGCTTTTGCTTTTGTGTTTTGCAGGAAGTAAGGGATGAGGTATTTTAACTCCACACAATCTCTAGCAACACATGAGGTGGTGCATTTGTTGTCCTTAACATATAAACCCATACATACACCCTTTCTAAAAACATTACTAGAGTATTCTTAGGTTACAAGAACAGCTTTTTAGGCTCTGTTCAGGAGATCACTACTGACGGCCAGACACACATAGAGCCTTGTTCCAAGACAGCTTGTGTGTCCCAAAAGTGCTCCCACAGATCCAAAGCTACAGCCTATGCTGCTGAGCACCAGACCACGGGCAGGGACAGAGGGGATGGGGCCAGACCCTACCCCAGCAGACCCAGCCAGTGCTACCCGTGCTCCTGGCTGCAGCACTAGCAGATGCTCCCCCACCCAGCCCAGGGCCATGTCTGTCCCTGTTGTGCCGCTTAGAAACCATTGCTTTTATTAGTATTTCAAACTCAAAGCAAGTTAAAAGCTGCTAGCACCACTAACTCATCATTTTGGGCACAGATGGTGAGATTATTTTTACAACAAGTTTTAGCCCCAAGTTCTGTATGTGCAGACTAGAAATTCCATGGGCAAGCTGCAAAAAAAAAAAGTCTGGTTTAAATGCGGACAGAAGCTTCTCAAACTAGCAAGGAAACCTCCCCAGAAGAGGTCCACACAGATTTTCCCTGCAGTCCTAGATTGAAAATGCAGCAGGAACAGCCACTTCTGCAATATTTTTGTATTGCAGCTTCAGGGAATAAAAGCGTCTAAAATTCCCCGCTGATATAAGCAATTGCTATTCTAGTAAGCAAATGCTTCTTCCACCAACAAACCAAAGTCTTCTGCATTGCAAGTCCTACACAATGACCACCTCATGCATCTTACATGTGTCGCATAATGCAGAGCGCCAGTCAGAAAGGATATAAGGATGGAATACCCACAGGGTGTCATTGAGCCAGTCCATACCATTGTCCTGCTGTAACAAGCGGTCGTATGTGATACACATGAATTTGATATCTTCCTCATCAATGCCTCCGTTCCAAATATCATACAAAATGGTCATCTCCTCAAACTCGGAGCGTGGCCTGAACTGAGGCCGGGGTGGGGAATACTCAGGGGAAGGAATCGCTGGGAGGTCCTCAGGCGTCTTCTTCTGCCTTCGCCACTGTCTCTTAGGTTTCCCGTGAGCTTCCTCTTCCTTGAAGTCTTCATTCCACTGATTCTCCAGTTCCTTAAATGGCAGTTTCTCTGCAACTGTCTCAGCTGCTATTTTCTCATGGAAAGCATCATTCCTGAAGTCCAGGGTGACGGCTTCAGGGTCTTTCAGTCCATAGAAAGCATCAGGATGTCCACTCAACAGCTCTTTGCCCACAGCACTTTCCACCAAGGTCACTGGCACAGGAGGTGGTTCTATGGTTTTGCCCGGGTACACATCCAGCGAGAGGACAGAAGGTGGTGACCGTTTTGGCCGACCTGGCCTCCTTTTGGGAAGGACAGAAGGTGGTGGGGGTGGAAGAATAGAAGCACCAGTGGGTACTTCTGGCGAGAGCAAAACAGATTTTACTTCTGCCTTGCATTCCTCAATGGGCATTCTTCCATCTCCATGGATGCATGGCAGGGCTGCTACGGGTATTGGCTCATCAGGTGGCAAACCCATGTCCGTGTGGAAATCTGCTTGTGGGGGGCTGGCAAAGGGGATAGGGGAAGGAACACTGTTCATGCTGATCGTAAGGGAAGCACCAAGAGGTTCTTTAAAAGGTTTCTCGTCTAGCTCATCCTCTGACTGTTTCTTGCCAGACAGAAGGCAAGGAATGGTAGCACCAGCCTCTGGGAAAGTAGGCGTGAAACTGAAATCTCTCCCAGGAGTCCGAGGAATGCCACTGTTAATGCCAGGAGATTGAGATGGGTAGGAAAAGGGGCTCCCTGGAACTTGAGGGGAACTGAGGGTCAAGCTGCTTCCCGTAAGGGGAGCATCGCTTCCTGGTGTGGCTGGAACAGTGTCCGTGCTCTGTGACTTCGCAAGGGGGTGTGAAGACTTGGCCAAAATGTCCCGCCCAGGAGTCCTAGGAATCTCCTCTTCCATGGACGTTTTGGTCACCATTAATTGTTCAGGGAACTTTTCTGGAGGGACTAAAGATTCTTCCTTACCGGGAGTCGATGGTAAGGGAAGCATGGAGGATGGCACCTTGTGGGCTGGAAGCAAAAGAGTATCAGTCTCTGCATGGATCATCACCTCCCGTCCAGGCGTGCGAGGCAGCCGGTCGTCTTCCTCTGCTGCAGAGGGTAGTTTTGTTTTAACACGAGCTTCTAAGCTGCTGTCATCAGGCTTGCTGAAGAAGCTGCTTTTAGTGGGCAGAGGTTCTCCGAAGACTCCAACTGGAGTTGAAAGACAGAGCCCTTCCTCCTCATCTTGAGATTCAGGCTTTGGACCTTCCTGTATCCCCGGCTCCAGCATGGTAGTGGGTTCAGACTCTTCCTCTGAGAAGGGGAAAAGAGAGGAGCGTCAGGAGCTTTGCTTCCACTGGGTTACTCGCCACTTGCCGGTAAAGGCATGTTTAAGATGCCGCAATTACAGAACAGCTCAATTCCACTGGGAGGCTTTAAAAACTCCAATGCTTTACATTTTGGAGGCACAGAGTGTGGAATAATTAGACGCTACCACAGACATTCCTAATGGACCATAAAAAAACCCGCACTATTAATTTGAGGATTAGCTATGATACAGGCCAGAAAAAAGGCTTTCTGCTTTCAAAACCCCTGACCACCTTTTGTACAGACATAAAAAGAATTAGCAGATTGTGGGGTGAGGACTTTGGAGGAGAGCTGTCAGAGCCCCAAGCTATCAGCTTTTCTAATGTGGGAAGGTAAACTAATTGCAAGACCCTCAGCTCTCCAAGGAGGGAGCAGTGAAGGGAGGAGAGTAACACCCTTGAACAACACATGAAGGGAACAGGAAGCCCTCGTAATGAATGAGGAGACACTCAGATGGTATCAATGAGGTAATTTATAAGCTGCTCTCTCTGCAGCAGGCTCATTTGTCTGGAGTCTATTTACCCCCATAGGGCCAGGGCCACAAGGAATCAACAGTAAATCTCACTAGGCAGCTCAAAATAACATTTTCAAGTGGAAGAGCAAGAGAAGGTGAAAGCCCCTGAAGAGTTGGGAAGGAGGTGTTCCCCATTTGTGCTGAATGAACCAGACAGTCACCGGAGAAAGGTCTGATCCCTGTAACTCCTGTATGACCAGGCTGGGCTGAACAAGAACAATGCTGCGGTTCAGGCTTGTTCCCACAGCTTAGCTGTAAAGCTCATTCCACATGTCAAGGTGCCCAAATGCAGGCCTCCCCAAGCGCATGTCCTTTCCGCACACTGACCTGTTCTAGAAAGGTTCTGTGCAAAACAGGTTCCTTATTTTCCCTGCCCAGTTTAACATTTTGCCTCTTTATGACTTGCAGATTTTATGACAGCCTGTGCAGGGACTGGATATCCAGCTAAGTGGCAAAATACTGCCCAGTCCTCAGACACTCGCCCTGCCCAAGGCTCACACCGCAGGCCACAATAGATGTGCTCTCCCTGTTGGCTCCTGTTTTAAATTTTTTAATTCCCCCTAAGCTGTGGAATTTGTCAAGCTTTATGCATCTCACTCCTGTTCTAGTAAAAGGTTTCTAATTCCTTTGGGTTAAACACAGGTCTGTATTGAATGAAGCTGATTTCCTTTTTCCAGAAAATCAGGAAGGATCACTCATTTGAAAGAACTAAGCAAAAAAACCCCCACAAATAATATTAGGAACCAGATACAATTTTGATACTTCACTCACCTGCCCCATACAGCTTCCCAGTCACATACTGCTTCAGTATTAAAACTAGAGAAAGCCAGTAGTGACTCATTAAGCACAGATTCCTTTCTGTTTTAGCAGAACAGTTCTGGAACTTCAGCCACCACACCATCCAATCACCCTCAGATGATGACAACTATCTAGTTCCTGTGGGACACTAACTAAACTGGCCCAGGATAAGATTCTGGATACAATAACCACAGTATTTTTAGTAGCAGATGGCTTGTGTAGCGCGCTCCCTACGAGGAATGGAAGTCAGCACAGATCTCTTTCCCTGTACAGATAACCCCTAGGCTAGAGCCAAGACTGTAGGAAGAAAGAGAACATGGGGAAGACAAAACCACACATACTGGATGCTGTGAGAATACTATACTTGGAAACGTGGTAAAAAAATGCCAAACCACATGGAAGAGCATACCTGGCCTACAGATGGGAGACAGCGCAAGTTTTGTCTCCTGGTCTCTTTCCATAACCAAGTGTTTCAGTGTTTCAGCAGCAATAGATGCCTCTGGGACTTCACCACATTCACTTTCTCCTGCCTTGATTTCTTCCATGCCTTCATCTTTCACTGCCAAAGCTGGCTCTGTGAGTCCCAAGCCTGCTGCATCCATGTAGTCATCCACAGGATACAGCTCCAAAATAGTCTCCCTCTCATCATCAGGAAGCTCATGACCAGCGGGTTCATGCTCTGTCTCAGCAACCATGGCTTCTCTGTCTTGATCTTCAGCCACCTCTTCTTCCTCCTCCTCCTCCTCCTCCTCATCTTCATCATCTGAGTCTGAACTCGACTCAAATTCAGAGGAGTCCTCACTTTCATCGGATGATTCAACTTCAGCCTTGGAAGACGAGGGACTTGCTATATCTACAAGAAGAATAAATCCATTAGTTCCACTTTCTGACTTCATTAGACAATCAGGGTCTACTAGAGGAGCAAGTATCCCTTCTAATGGCACAGCAACAGCATCACCAGCAGCATGTGGATTTGAAGGAGTCACCTCCCAATTTATTTATTTTTTAAGAGCTTATAATCCATGTATTCAGATGCTAACAAAAATCACCGTACAACAGGCAGGTCCACAAGCAGAGCTAGTGCTGCCTGGCACCTTGCCCATGTGGGTCTCTTGGTGGATTGTATCTTTACTGGAATTGTATTAAGATTGTCTGCTGCCTTCATACACAGCTTTAAAATGCTGACTGGAATTGTATTAAGATTGTCTGCTGCCTTCATACACAGCTTTAAAATGCTGAAACTACCACTTTCCAGAGCAGGAATGGATTGATAGGACAAAGTTATTAGCAGCTAAATCACCCCTGTTTGAAATCCGGTCCCTTCTCCTCCCAGTCACACATGTTTCATAAACCAAAGGCAGACTTCGCTGGATCTAAGACCTCCATCCCTCTGTCAAGTTGGGCTGAGATCTCTCAGGGGCTGCAAAGGGACCCACAGATGGATGGATCATGGCAGCCTTGCATGTAACATTTAAAAATACCTGTATGCATTATCTTGTATAAAACTGCCCTTCAGTAAAAGAAGGCACACAAATAAAAAAATCAACTCACAAGTGGAAAAGGGAGACCACACCTGACTGAAAGGCTATGCTTGTTGCTTCTGCTGGAACTGCTTACCCTCCTCGGAGTCCTGCTCCTCCTCCTTGTCACTTGTGTCTATGCCTGTCTCCTCCTCCTCATCCTCTTCATCCTCATCATCCTCTTCATCCTCTTCATCCTCATCATCCTCATCCTCCTCTTCCTCCTTCGCGAGAAAGCATTGCCAAAATTGAACAGTGTCTGACTGAGACCTGGCTGTCACTGCAGTAGCCACCAGCAACTCTCAGGGGCGCTGATCAGAGAACCCCAAGAGGGAATAACCTGACAGCAGTTCTCTTAGGACAGACCCCAAGAGCAGCGCTCATCTTCTAGAGACGGTACCTCTGGCATCTGGAATTCCCAGCCCCTTTTGATGACAGACAGCATTCACAACCTCAACCACAAACCAACACACCTTGCCGGGTGCTGCTTTCACCAGGCCTCCCTCTTCTTCCTGCTCCTCTTCCTTCTCCGAGGAGGATTCTTCCTCTTTCCCTGACATCTCATCTCCCTCTTCTCCCTCGCTGTCAAGCTCCAGCGGCCTCGCTGGTCGCCGCCTCAGCCCCACTGCTTCTGCATCCTTCTTCGACAGGTCAGATGTTGTATCAGAAGCATCCCTGTCCCTCTCCGACTCTGGTCAGCAAAATCAAGCAGGAAATTGCTATCAAATACCTTGCAAGGGAGGGAAAGCATTGACTACACAATGGAGACTTGCTCTTTGGGAAGACTAAAGTTAGGAGTAACGTGCCCATGTGGTATGCAGGTCCCCAGGCTTAGAGAGGCTTATTGATTTCACAGTACAAGCAAGGGTGAGACTGGGTGCAGGGTGTTGAAATGCCAAGGATGGCAAAAGGAGGGTGGCCAGAGCTGACAAGTGATAGGCAGAGGAGCTAGGAGACATGGCACAGCTGAGGTCAGAACAGGCAATCCAAATTTAATGCCTTTCTGTTTTATTTAAGTGCTTTACAAAACCCTGCTTGCTTCTACACTTTGGCTTCAAACCCAGTTGTTAGTCTGAATCAACCAATGCACAACAGTACAACTAACTTGAATCCATGTTTTTATGCAAAACCAAGGGTATTTAAAGCTTTGTCTTATTCTCTACACTTCCTTGCTTCCAGGAAAAACTGCTAAATTACTTTCAAATAGATTTTCCTGGCAAGTAACTTTGTTTTGGTTTTAAAAATCAAACGCAGGGCAAACTGTCTCTTAGGTTTCTCCCACAGCGTACCCAGTGAGCCGCACACCCGCCGCCAGAACGGTCCATGAACTCATCTGAGCTCCCTCTACTGGGTGACCAGGTCTGCATCAGCAGAACTAAAATAAGTTATGGGTCAGTCATAAAATGTGGGTCCTAAATTTCCCACCAGTGGATTTAAGGTAACTGAATCCAGGGGAGACATCTCCCAGCTGATCAGAGTTTTGTGAGAAGAAGGGCTCTGGCTCAGATCCTTGACTCTGTGTCTAACTAAGTGAGCACACTGCTGTGAAGTTTAAAAGAATTCAGCTTGCATGTGGTTTGCATCTGCTCTTGTGTTTCAAACAAACGTGCTTTGCAAACCTTCATCTTCATCATCCACAGAAGTAGAAGGCCGGATTCTCTTCTGATCTCCTGCTGAGGCAGCTTCAGGTGGCTCCTTTCTTTTCACCTGAACAAAAGACATAATTAGCATTTCTAAAAGTTTAGAAAGAGCAGAAATCAACTTCTTAAGCAAATTGCTACTGCTTTACTTTGCCATGGTGACTTACACCCAGAAACCAAGGGCCACTTCCCAGCTCTTGATCCCTTTATTTGCTGACAAACAGAATTTCACTGTGAATGAAATTATACTCCTTCAATCTGCATCAAAACACTCTGGGTACCAGCATGGTGCATGTCATCACCAGGTACTTTGAAGATGACAGAGAAAACTCTTGACAAATCCGTGTGTCTGAGATGTAGCAGAACAGAAAGACAGCCTAAGCCTATGACATCTGAAAGAACCTCAAACCAAGTTTTATTCTAAATAAAGACTGCAGAATCACTCATCCCAAACCTTTACTTGCACCTTCTACATATTCAAAATCCTGATTTCAGGGAAGCCCTCTACTCCTCCTATCCTACACTTTTTTAAAGATACTTTTCAATTTTTATGCAAATGCTTATTAAAATAGGTGACCCTATGCTTGCAAGTCTGATTCTGTAAATTCACGAGGCAGAAAACACTTTTAACCAAACTTCAGGTGAGACTCAGCTGCCAAACTGCAAGCTGCCCTAAGCAAACAAATACCTGTGTAAAGCTCTACAAGCATAACCATGTTTTCAGAATCATGCTGAAATGCTGTATCCTAAACAGGCAAATAGCCCGTTTACCTTGCAGAGCAGGGAGATCCTTTACAGACAACTCACCCAAGCGGCAGATGAAAAGCGAAGGCTGGGAAAGAGGATCCTTGCTCTTACAGCGTACTGGTGGGTTATGAGCGATGCTGTCAGAAGCAACCTCGTAAGTGTGCAGAGAGTGGGGCTAACAGCCTGTAGGGCTCTGAGACACAAACCTAGAGAGCTCTGTCCTAATGCTTCTTTAGGGAGTGTCAGCATAATGAAGACAAATCTTTTTTTTTTTTTACCTTAAAGGACGGCAACCGGATGGCCCCTCGCAACCCAATGCCCAAGCCGATTCCCTCATATCCCAGGCCTTCTCCTTTGTTCCAGTTCTCCAAAAGACAAGATGTGATTCGATCCTTTGGCTTTGGTTTTTCCTCCAGTTCTCCTCCAGACTTCACTGGAGTGAGAGATGCCTGCAACAGAGAAAGCACACTTCAGAAGGGAAGTTTCCTGTGAAGCACACAAACCCTGGGAACCATTTAGACAGTCGAGGTTTGTGAAATACCACTGCCTTGCCCAGGCATCAGTTTCTCTGAAGGCAAGGACATCTGAAGATGCACTACATGGCCACACACACTTGAAAGGGAGAAGGTGCAAGAGCTTTTCTTGATAACAAGACCCTTCCACCTCTGAGAAGCCTTCTCCCCTTTGCATTTTAAGAGGTTACTTTCCCTGCACAAGGCACCAAAACTGGTTAAGACAAAACTGCTGGGACTCCCAAAACCGTGGCTGAGCACAGGACACTTAAGTGATCTGGCATTTGGAATCATCAAGCTGGCAGGTAGCCGAGCAGACAGTCCTGCCTTCTCTGCTGTGTGTTTTAAAACATCATCTCAATTCCCTTTGCATGCAGCCTAACATGGGCCAAAGTCCTTCACAGTAAAGGACGAGGGAAACAAACAGGGTTATTAGCCCCTGTGGCTCACGGCAGGTCTCTCAAAGTGCCTGATGTGAGGACCACAGTGACCACCTTCCAAACTGCCAGAACACAACGCAGGTTCTAGAAGCAAAGGCCATGAAAAGGAAAGATGAAAGGGGAAGAAAAGGTGCAAGCATGAACCCAGGACTCAACAGCCCAAGAGAACACATTCCTCCACACAGGAGCTACCAAGTGCCAAGGAGCTACTGTACAAAGGTCCTGAACTCTGAAGGGAAGCCAAGGAGCTGGGATAAGTCACCACCCCCTAACCCCCAAACGCTGCAGGAGCCTAGCCGGTCTGGTCACAGCAACGTGAGAAGTAGAGCTACATATAAACCTCTTCCAAATAACTCAAGCATGCTTCAGGCAAGTCAACCCAATGCTGCACTATCTGCCTTCATTTGCTAACCCACATAACTGAAAGCAACTTCAAACCTTCTAGTTGGGAAGACCTTTCTTTTTTTTTTTTTTGTGTAAGACACAATATAACCAGTCAAAAATCACACATGTCCCTGTGCTCACTTAGCAACCACAGCCCAAGTCGACAAAACCTGTCCAAGGGCTCCAGTTCTGGAAAATGGGACAATCAAAATATTTCAGCAAAACACCTAAGGGTCTACCACACTTAGTAACTAGACACACAGCCTTCTCTCTGCTCAACCACAACAAATCCTGTTTCACCAGAGCTGAGGTGTGAAGGAAGAGCAGGAATTCAAACGTCTGCAGCCACGGAGAGGCTGACGAGCTGGGGAGAGCATCGCATCACACACGATGGCATGCTATGCTCTTGAGCAAAGGGCGCTGGAGGTAATGATCACGCACATCAGCCAGTGGCATAACACCACCTAAAAGTCAGTTTCTCTGACAGCCATTAACAGAGCTAATTTGCCAAAGCTGGCTGTAATCACCGAAGAGGAAGCATAAGCTCAGCTCTCCTGCTAGTAAGGGACAAGACTAATGGGAATATCAAGCAGAGAATCCAGGCAGCAGCACTCTGTGGTCAGGGATGGCTGGTTATTCCTGGCACTCTGCTTAATGCATCTTAGTCAGGCTTTCAAACCTAAACCCCATCATTAGATTCGGGACTAGGGAACAGCCTTTCCTCTAGCTCAGGCAGACAAGGTCCACGGTACGTGCTCGTGCTGCCTTCCCTAGCCAGGCGCTCCTCAGCAGCTTTCACCCCATACGTTTTCCATCCTGCCTGACCTAGGGTACCAGCTTTACCCTTGAGCCTTTTACACCTTTTACCTATGGCATGAAACTTCTTGTAGCCAACCAGCTGCCCAAGTCAATTCCTTTGATGAAATGTAGCGGCCAAAAACCAGAAAGAAAAGAGAGAAACCAAGACGCAGGAGGTGACATGTGTTGCCTTCTTGTGCCTCGTTGAAGGGTCAGTGGCTGCCAGCAGCACTGTGCAGATAATATTGCTGTCCTATTAAACTCGAACACTGTCCATCAGTCAGGTGAAAAAAGAAACCACAAGGCTTTGGCCTGTTATGTTTGGGGAAGGTCAGGGAGATAGCAGAGCCCCAAAGCCTCCAACTGAAGAGGGGCAAACCTACTGCAGGAACTGGCATATGGCAGAGCTCACGAGCTTCCAAGATGTGCTTCCATCTCTCCTGTGAAATAACAGGAGGGCTGCTGCAGCTAGATGGTCCAAGGATAGGAGATATTAAAAGGCATTATCCCTCCCTACAAATCTGCCTCATTTATTTCTAAAGAAAAAAAATATGTAAATGAGCACATATGTTGTCTTATTTATACTTCCAAACCTCTGAAAATAATATAATTTCTTTCACTACTGTCAATCAGTAAGGAAAAATACGAGGAGCTCCAATTAAAACCACTAGGAGGGAATAAATGGGGATGCAGGGCCTGTTTTGGAGGGTCATTTCAGCTCAAACAGTGCCTGGAGGTCTCAGTCCATTCTAGAAAAATCAGTGTGATGGCAAAGCACGTGTGGAATTGATCTCCAGCAGCCACCAAGGAGCCCAGTCAGCTCATCCTCACATATGCATAAAGACACCAGCAACAGGAAGGTACAGTTTAAACTGAATACTCATATTTTGTTTTCCTTTAGTAAAAGCAGGCAGGCAGCTTATGACTGAGAAGGAATTGTGTCCCACACCAATGTCCAAGGGTGCCCAGCCCTAGCAGAAAGGATGCTCTGAAACCTTTGAGATCTTTCTGCAAGCAGCAGTAACACATGGCCTAGGAAGAGGCTTCTCCAGGCAATGCCCTGAAGCAGCAATGATTCTGGCATTTCTGTTCCTTGACAGAAAGCACAAGTGTTTTTCCATGCAGCAATTTTTTTATTTTCAATTAGACTGCTAACACCTAACATAACCTGTGGCAAGGACTGTGGCAAGCTGCTGTGGTACAGTCGGCTTCCCTTCCCAAAGTGGGTTACAAATTCCAGGTGAGGGAGGAACATGCTAAATCCAGCCATAGCTTGGGATATAAAAGAGCCCAAGCAGCCACCAAAGATCTGCCTTGATTTGCTTCTGCTTCTTCACTGAGGATGTCTGATTTAAAACAATTTCTTGGGTACTTTAGCTGCTGCTTTTGCAACTCTTTGCTGGATCCGTTTCCCTCACTGCCCTGGAAATTCAAGGGTCTCCTCCAAAAGTGTCAGCACGTGCTCGCTGGTAGGAGGCAGAAGCTCTGAGCATCAGTCAGGAGGAGAGGGACTGGATTTCTTGCTGCACACCATGCCAGCCAGCTCTAAGCCAGAGCAAATTACACCATCATAAACCAGCTGTTAAGCAGCAGCATTACCAACCTCCCTGGAAAGCCAAGGAGCTCTCCCAGGCACTAGAGTTAACACGCAATTGGCCTACAAAAGCAGGTGGTAAAGATATTGCTCTGAAAACTGGCAGCTGAAACAGAAAATGCATCTGCAGGTTGTGGTTTGGTTTGTTGGTTTGGTTTTGGGTTTGTTTTTTTTACAATAACTCACTGTAATAGTAATTTTGAGGCTTGCATGAACCTTCCTGTAGTGTTAAGTGTTTTTTTGGTAGTGACAAATTCACCACGCATTAGATCACAGAGCTGTTCGCTGGCTGAGGTACCCTTTAAATTGGCTGAGAAAGGATCAGACAATTCATGCAAAGCTGTTTTCTTAACTAATCCCTGGAACTCCTTGTGTATTTGGCCAATGTTCAGCTTTTGAGTTAATTGCCACTGCGTACATGCACTGGGGAGGTGGGAGGAGTGCAGAGAACTGGAAATACCCACAGATCTCATCACACAAATTGGGGCACACAAAATGGAGGCTTAGTCATTTCAAACACTCCTGCTGCACCTGACTTTAGGGTTTTGGAGCTAAAATTTAGCTTCCACTTAAGACACAAGAAGCCCTTGCACATTTGTCTCCTGATCTTGGGGTTGTTCCCCTCCTGCAAACCCCTTCCTGGAAGCAGCCAGCAGTGCCTTAGACCACCAAGAAAAAAAAAAAAGCTAAACTTTTCAAATTTTATGGAGGAGGAAAAGGGAAAGGAGATGAGGGGAAGGGAATAACCCCAGACTTTTGAGGTATAAAAGCAGGCCCCTGCCCCCCTTGAAGGCCTTCCTGAAAGGAGCACAGTGGAGAGGACTCTCCCATGTGTACGTGCCCTGTCTGTAGAAGCAGCTAGCCTCATCCTGTGACTACTGCTTGGTGGACTTCAGCTTTTAGCAGGACTGTGCCAGCCCTGCCAGCAGGGTAAGTCTGCAGACATGCACCATGGGGCTGCAGCAACACTCAGGAGGTCACCCAGCCCCATGTCCTGGGGCAGCAGCAGCTGCAGCAATGCTCCTCCTCAGACACCTGTGTAAGGACACTACAGCCCTCTGGAAAACAGCTTATTTGCAGACACCTCCTAGATCATGCCCCAGCATGGCCAGGGCATCCCATCGAACGAACTGAGCAGCCAGGCAGGCTGGCTAGGGCAACGCACCACCAAAGATGAACCATGCTCTCCGAGACCCTTACAAGGCACGAGCTGTGCTTGGTCACCTGCAGAGACAGGGCTGCCCTGATGTGGCCCCACAGCTGAAGGGGTTGAGGAGATCCACCGCAAAGCAGAGGAACTACACTGAAAACCAAACACTTCTTCCTCAGGCTCACATTCAAATCAGTGGGACGGTGTGAGACAGAGCAGCACTTCCCCCTCCTGGGTGAGCAGTTATGGCTCCACACAGACAACTCTGCATGGGGCACCTCCATCAATGACTAGGAAGGACTAAAATTCCCAGCCTGTGCTTGTTCTGATGACAAAGCAGCATGAAATGCTTGCATATATGGAGTGTCACCATGGAAATAAGTCAAGTTTAATACCCAGGTACATACTAATCTGACTCAAGGCAGGTGCCTGTAGTGATTGAGCACCTTCCAGATATTTGCAGGCTGAGGTCTGCTGTTCCCAGCACATAGTCCAGCCACCTGCCTCAGCACGAAGACCAGCATGCAGCCAGGTGAGGGACACAGACATGCATGCCTCCCATTTAATTTCAGCAGCCTCAAGCTTTCTCACAGAAAAACTATCCCACAGCTTTATTTTTTGCTTCTGTTTTAGTAACCATAACATTTAAGGTAAAGCAGGGTTTTTTTTAAAGTCAGTTCTAGACCCCTGCTTACCACCTATGCCCTGGCCACAAGCACTAACCACGGGTCTCCCTGGGAGCCAGCAGAGGGTACAGGAAAGCCTACCTTTGCCAGACGTTCCTTCTTGTCCCACCAGTCATCAAATGCCCGGAACGCTACCACTTCAACCATCTTCCGATTCAGGTCCCTTTTCATGATAGCCTTTAGTTCCTTCACTATGACCAGGAGGACTCCATCCACAGTGGCTTTGTGGGGATCTTCCTTCTTCGGCTCGTAACCCGGTGGTGGAACCGATGGGTCAAACTTGGGCAGTGGTGGCCACTGCTGTCCACGACCAAGAGCTGCACCCATCGAGAAAGGGCGGTAGGGCGGAAGATTCACAAACTGCATCCGACCCGTCATGAAAGGTGGATACTGGTACGTGTTTTGTGCCTGCATCATGCGGCTCAGCATCTGAGTTTGCATCTGGAAGGACATTGGCATGCCACCCCACTGGTTGCCCAAGACACTTATCATATCCACTTGCATGACAGGGAACATGCCAGGATGGAACGGAGGAAGCGGAGGCAAGATGTGAGGCGGAGGGACCCCAGGAGGGGCAGGGAGCGGAGGTGGGGGGACAGTGACGGCAGGGTGAGTGGGTGGAGGTGGTGGAGGTAGTGGTGGAGGCATAGGGAAGCCTGGCTGTGGAGGCGGCGGAGGAGGAAGAGGAGGGAATCCTGGTGGTGGCATGGGGGGAATCGATGGGGCCATCACAGCTGTGTTGCTGACAGAGGAGTTCACCACAATGGTTTTGGCACATTCTGCGCTTGTGATGGGCGCAGGGTTGGTCTCGTCGTCGGAGATTTCCATGTCCTCCCCCGAAGAATGCTGACCCTGAGACAAAAGAGAGAGAAGAGGTGAGGAGCACAATTCGTTCTACATTAAATACCACAGCACCGGCTGCTTCAAACAAAAGCTAAGTTTAACACACATTTTAATTGGGAATGGAGAAAAGTGAGCGATGCTCTGAAAAGACAGGGCCCACTGAGCAGCTGGTGCCTATTGAAGCTTTTCTCTTCCACGTCAGACCTCAGGAAGCAGAGAGGTAAAAGCCTTCTAAAAGAGCATCAGCACCAACTGAACAAAAACCTCAGCTTCTATGGAATAGGAGGAATTGCTCCCATGCTCAGCACAATACACACAATCCAAGTATCTTTCACTGCAAGATACATTATCTCTTACTTGCATGTAATACTGACAGGTGCATTACACCATGAATTTTTATCCCTTAGTTTTCACCACACACAAAGAATTACCCTGGTTTTTAATTATAATCCCTGGCTCATTTGCTGTCAACTCTTAACCTCTAATTGTGGGAAGACAATACTTCCACATGGTTGCTGCTGCTAAAAGTTGTCTTGACTAGACCACAGCAATTCACATGCAAAAAAAGAACCCCAAATCTACTTAAACTACCTTTAAACATCAGCATCATAAATGCTGGGATTCAAAGACACAGCATATGTCAGGTTCTTGGGCAAAATGAATACTTCACCAGCCACAAGAAATACGTTATATAAAATGCTAAAACAATGTCCCACCTCCACTGTCAAAGGGATGGAAACTGGATTAAAACTGAGGGTGTCTGCTTGCTCTCAAGTCTCAAAGTTGCCTGATTAGGTCTCATAAAACAGGAAAGGCTCATGAGCTAGCCCCATCCCCAACAGCAAATGGTCACACCTGCACGCTATGTCCTACAGGTACTTCAGTCCTGAAGGTGTCTCCAGCACAAAGAAACCACACGTGTGACTGTCACACCTCCCACATATTGTTAAGACAAATCCTGATAAAAAATAAAGCAACCAAATACTGCTGGAAGACATACCCAGCACACTGACAGTTTATCTTCCTTCCTCACAACAGCTTCACACAAAAAAGCCAAACAGTTCGCATGTTGCCACCAGCTGATCTAAAGAGCATCCCCATGTTCACCAGTGCAGACCAGAGCACAGCAGCGATGCTCCACCTCCGCCAGAGCTCACCTGCCTGTCCTGGATGCTGCAGGCTCTAGCCCAGCTGAGGCAGTAAGAGATCATGATCAAGTGACCTTTAAGTGCCTCTCTGTATCTCAGTCCTGGAAAGAGTTTTGGAACTTGCTGGCTGCTTTCAGCCAAATCTGACTGAAGACCCCGAAGATGTTAATTTCTTCCATGTTTTGTGCCAGCAAGTGCCTCTCTATCTGCCCTCCTACTTGTCTCCCCAATCTGAAAGAAAAGAGCAATAGAGCTCAGCTCTCACCAGACGCTGGAGAACCTGCACCGGGGAGAGCTGCTGGGAAGCAGGCTTTGTTGACAGCTCTCATCCTGAAGCTGGTGTAATTTGATTTTTAACCTGTGAATTTCGCACGGGGGTAAGGGAACAAAAGAGCTGAGTTGATGACTCTGCTATGAACTGTAGCTGTATGAAACTGAGCAACCACAACTATCCAAATCAAACCAAATGCTTCGTGTTGTATCAAAGGGCATCTCTGCTACAGCAGCTACCACCAGAGAGCAGGCTGAGCACAACGCTTGCAACAGCAACTTTGCAAATCCTCCTGTCCTAGCACCTCCCCTCGCCCTGGCTTCCCTGCATTCTTCTGCTGCAGCATGAACACACCAGCTCAAGCACCTTGTGGGTCGCCCCAGAAACCCACTCACAGTTTTAGTGGTCTGAAAATGCCCAACCCCTCAGCTCAACAAGGAGACCACGGTCTACCCCCACAAAAAAGGGCTGAAAGCATGAGCATGGCAAACCCTGCAGCGAATGCTATCAACCCCCTGCTAACGGTAGCAGAGGGGACTCCCTGATAGTTGCTCTAGCGCATCTGTACACGCAGGGAGGTACTCCGAGGGCTGCTTTGTAAATCCTAAAATGAATAGCTAAAAAGAAATAGGAATAATAACCTATTGCACTCGAGTCTTTCCAAAGCCAAATCGTAGCACCTCCTGCTTGAGCTGTCCACATCTGGCTAACACTTCTAAGTAGGTCTCACACCCTGCATCCTCTCCCCAGCTGTTCTATTGCAGTCACGTCCCACACCGAGGATGCTGGGGAATGAGAGGACATTCTGCAGTTTCAACTACCGCAGCTCCAGTGAAAGGAGCAAAGATGATGACTGTGGCAGGTGTAAACAAGTTTCCTGCAAAACAGACCCCATTTTTCAGTCAGTGAACACAAAAGGCACTGTTAAAAGCAATGGCTCCAATTGCAAAAGCTGGATAATGCTAAAGGTCAGTGTTGGATAGGAAGCCAGGAGTGTTCAGGCTACCAAAGATAGACAAAATCAGCTTCCTAGTCACATAGTACCCTCATCTAATGGGGTACGGAAGAAAGTCGACCACAAAGTCTCAGTGGAGCACCAGCACCAGGCAGTGCCACAGGGAGCTCCAAGCCACAAATCCTCCCTGACCACTAGTCCTTCCTGCAGGATCCTGCTCCCTCCTAGGGCCATCTAACACCAGTCTCTGATGAGCACAGTCCCAGTCACAAAGTGCCTGCCCAAGCCAACGTGCCATCTCTTCCTGGAGCACCACACCAGCCCAGAACAGCCCATCTCAGCCAGTCCTGCCATAGGTGACCTGCACGCTCCTGCCCATCACCCAGAGCCCAGTCCCATCTAGCCCTTTACTCAGTCTCAGTACCAAAGAATCCTGCCTGATAAATGAGACTGATTTACCCTCTTGAAGGAAATATCAGCTAGAAAAAGCTGATCCTGAAACTGCAGAGGTGGCAGGACTAGTCAGACTCCATGTTGTAAGGCACAGCAGCTTTCTTCATCCATACATGCATTTATTTTTACTTAAGCTGAAATAAGAACTGCTAAAGCAATAACTCGCATTTTTTGAAGACCGAAAGATTTTTTGTCTTTTCTTTTTTTTTTAATTCTTCTGGTGCTCAGATGGGTCTGCAGGAAGCAGTAACAGATTTCCTGCTTCCTACAATGTTGCGCTGACAACTCACCTGCACTTGCACAGTGAACACAGTCTGTGCTCCAGTTTTATCCCAAGCAAGATGGAAAGGGAAAGAGAAAGACATTAAAAGGCAGGGAGAAACAGATCAAAAAGGTGGGGGAGGCAGGAGGAGAACACACGAGGTTAGGAAAGAGGTCAAACCAAAAGAGGATAATCTACAAGGAGTCTTTGAACAAAGTTAAGAGGAATTAATATTTAAAGTGGATGAGCAGTTACAGGAAAGTCATATCTAAAGGGGGAAAACATGGGCGCCAATTGAGTGAAAAAGATCAAGGTACAGAACAGAAAACCAAGGGGAGACATACAAAGATCTTCTGTTACATGGATTTTTTTTTCACTCACCTGTCTGAACCTGGATGTACTGTGGTTGCTACCAAATACCTCTCAGGGTAGAGATGAAAAATAGCTATACATTGTCCTCTCGAAGAAACCAGCTTCTAGCTGGCCTCCCCCTTTGCTCTCACAAGGGGAAAAAGGTGAGCCAATATATAGTATATGCAATGCTATGAGGATGTCATGGCCATCATTGTCAAAAAAGCTGTGTCGATCAGTCCTGGAGTTCACCTGTCCATTTCTGAGGGCATCTGGCACAACACTTCCAGAAAACCTCCCTTCAACCCACAGAGAAAAGCCATTTCCAACTAAATTAATTTCTGTTGCCACCTTTACTTTGCATTAATTAAGAGTTAGCAAAACAGGTATTTAATTATATGCATGACACATTTTTCCAAAGGTGTTTTAATGACACAAATTTGTTGTGAGAGATTCACATCAGTGCAACTGGTTATAAATGGCCTCGTTCATCGTTCACCCAAAATGCTAACTGCCACCTTTAATACCGGTACAGCGCGTTTTAGCACAGGCAGAGCCTCTCCAGTTAAGTGAGGAGAACACCCTGAGATCTCACTCCTGGATCAGCCTAAGTGACAGGGTAGAGAGCCACTGAATGCAGGGTGCTGGTCTTCTCTCAGAGCAATACCCAGCATTTAGCAAGCAAACATTCATACCTGCAGAAAAAAGAATCTACATCCTAATATTTGCATGCAGAACTGGCAGTTTCCCGATGTCAAGAGGCTGTTCTCTCCCCAATCCAGAGGAGCACTGACAGCATGGCAGTGGTTGGGAACTTCATCATACATGCCATTCACTACCTTTCCTACCAGCAGAGGAACTTCACATGCTCTCATTTCCTTTTAAAAAGGCCATCTGATAAAGAATTTACTCAGAATTTCAACATGCATTTTGAATACCATCAGCTTACAGCTAATTTCACTTAAATCTTCTGCTGGGTACCCTTAAATCTTCTGCTGGGTACCAAGTTGCTTATATTTGAGGTAGGGAACTTCTATCACTGAATGTAGCAACTACTCTGACATAGCCTGGCTGAGCTCTGGTGCATCAAAATAATGAAATGCAGGATCAATGGCATGCTGCACAGTGCAAGGTCATTAGTTTTAACAAAGTGAAGCATCCCATGCTTGCAAGAAGTAGCAAACCTTTAAGCCTGCTGTAACTTGCACTCGCAGAAACCAGAAAGAACAACAAAATTTACTCTTTAAGCCCTGAAACTTCAAAAACTCTGTATTTAAATACTGCACATCTTTGCCATATAAAATGTTAAGAAGCAGCTTTTCAATAAAGCTAGAATTAAAATCAGAAGTGGCTCTTGGATAAAAAGTTTTCATCACCTGGTCAAACAGTCATCACTTGGTTTTGGATTAAGTCCATCCAAGGGTCTAAAAAATTCGCACGTGAGCAAGTCTCACATTTATCCTTACAAAAAAGTAGGGAAAGAAAACCCTTCGGACGTGAGGGGGAGAGGACAACTGACCAAACAGGTTGCACACCAAGGCGCTGACAGAGCCGAGAACAGACTCCAGGTCCCTCTAACTTCCTATTCCCCAGCTGTGGCTGCTTCCCCACACTGAGCTCAGGCCGCACTCCTCGCTGCCCACGCTCTGCGTTTGACAAAAGAAACAGCCCTAGTGCGATACACTGTGATCCCAGGGTGAAAATAGCCCAAATTCTCTAATGCACAACTCCCTTCCCAGACTCCTTCAGCAGAGCATATTAAAGAGAACGAGACATTTCAAACCTGCCACATTTTTTACGCCATCACCCAGAACAAAAAGGAAGCCTGAAGATGCACACCAGCAACCTGCAACTCTTCCTCAAAGCCACAATTTCAGTGAAAAGCTCCTTTAAAAAAAAACAAACCAACACATTCAACTCAGGCCCACAGAATCCCACCATTCACTTTGCTAACAGAGTGAAATACCTCTGGCTGTTCAAAACCTACATATTGGAGCAAAGTGAGGGCTTCAGAGGTATTCCCAAGTTCATTTTCAATCTGCTTTTAGCTAAAGAAAAGCCTGCAGGTTCCCCATGTTCTGGGCAAAGCACGTGAAGAGGAGCCAGGCCTCTGAACTGCCCTCTTTGCTTACTGGGAGTACAACACTCGGGCACGATGACATGGCAGAGGGACCATGCTAAGCATTCACACCTCACGGTGTCAGGCATGAACAAGGCAGACTCAGCACTGTAGTTACAATACATGCAAATATTTTTACTTTGCTAACTATAATTATAGTTATCTCCCTCTGAAAGAACACACACAAGGGTGGTACTTTGCTGGTGTTGTAGAAGGGGAATACGGGAGGGCAGAGCTACTCAAGCTGGTTTGCCAGCAGTTTAGCTACAGCAACAAAAAAAAAAAACCCCACAGAGCTGCCTGCATCTTCCCAGGTGAGCTTTCAAGCCTGTCCAGATAACTGTGCTGTCACCAGCACCCGTGGTGGCCCATGTCAGCCAGCACACCACCACTGCAGCTGGATCTACGCTCAAGTTTGTTTACTGCCTCCTCCTTTGGGCATCTAAGAGAGTACCCATCCTCCTGCTACTGTCAGAGCAAGCAATTGCAATCACAGCAGCTTTTAATTGGGACAGCTTTCAGGTGTATTTGTACTATAATAAAATGCCCGGCTCAGTAACAGGCAAATTGAAAGATTAACATTACAGATCAGTGATTATAAATATCGTCAGCAACATGTATTTCTACCTCAAGAGCTGAAGACTGCAAGATTTTTATATAGCTATATATTTATACAGCACTTTGCAAATCTAACTCGCAGGCAAAGGTTGTAAACAAAGCAGAGCAAAACACAGATCAGGGCAATGGACTCACTGCTGTGTCCCACAAAATGGGGCACCAAAAAAGCTGCAATGGAGCAGGGATTTCTCCCAGAAGGAGAGATGTTACTTGGGTGTTTTGGTTTCTTCATTATCAATTGCTAAAGTATCTTTTGCTACTTGAAAAAGAGAATTCAAGCTCTTAAGATGCCAATATCCTACCTGACACATACACTCTATTGGTTCAGCTTGTGTTTTGGTCTCGTTTTTACCTGCAGTGCTGCTTTGGCACAGACAATTCTCCCCACGCCTACAGGGCTGCACAACGAGTAAAACAAGTGACAATAATATTGAAGTACTCATTGTAAACATACAGCACGGTAAACACCAGCCGAACTTACACCACTTTCTTTTTTTCTTCTAATGTCAAAAGGGAACTTTTAAGTTGATACTTCAGACCACAGAAGGATAGAGGGAGAATTCCCCAGACGTCCCCATCAGTCCCAGAACAGGGGGACAGGGGTGAGGAAATGCCACCATGGTGCCTGTTTGCATCTCCCAATGTGCTGCCTCAGGTGCTGGTCCCTAATTAGACCATCCTGTACATGGGGAGATGCCACAAGCTGGGATTTGGAAGGATGCAAGGAAGGAACTCACCTGGGCTTTCAGCACACGGCAGGAAAGGCTCAAGAGGGGGAGGCACACAGAGCTAACACTTACAAAGGGAAAAGGTCTCCTCTCTCACTTCCAATGTTTCTTGACACTAGAAATATAAGTAAATCAACTTGTGTTTTTAAGGACAGATGGAGAGCTGGAAGGCTGCCCAATGGTCCTTGCCATCATTAGAAAATCTAGTGAATTAAGATGACAAAAAGAGCTGAAATTACTCCTGTATGATGGGCAGAAGTGCCAAAGACAGCATCCCAGACTTACGTAAAACTGCACTGCCAGTTTCCTGCAGGCCCTCTGATGCACTGAGCATCAGAGATGGGTCTCGACACTTCAGTGCACCATTTCAGACTCCAGAGGGGATTATCCTCTGCCTTTTCCCTGTAGGACAGTGGAATAACATCAGTGTCTCCAAGGAAAGGAACGGAACAGTAGCTTCAATCAGTATTTCCCAAAGCAAAGCCCCTGAATGTTAGACATAGGCCATGAAATGGTCCATGACAAAACCAAAAAATAAAAGAAAATTAATGCAACAATTGAACAGGAGTTCAGGCTATTTTTGCTTGACTGTACATAGACTCTCCAGTGGCTGTATCAAACAGGGCATGGATTCTTCTTTCCAAAAGTTGAGATGCATTCTGGAGTAAGAAGCACCCATTCAGGAGCCTCTATGCATTACCATGAGATAAAACCCTTCTTTTAGTTAGCAAGCAATCCAAGGAAGGACAGATAATTCTACAAGAAGCAGAGGACAGAGATGGGAAGCAAATGCAGTGCCGTTAGTGGTCGGAGGTAACCAGATCTTCACTGATTCAGAAACAAGACAACTTGAGAATGTGATCTCAAGGGGAGAAGACTCCACCAATGTTCAGTAGTTTCAAAAATCCATTCTCTTGCCAAGAGAGCACCACACTTCAGTTTTCAACATGACTGTCAAGAGCCCACTGCAAGAGCTTCCTAGGGCAGCAATCATCAGAGCCATAAATTAAGTCAGTGGATGAACATCTGCCAGATTTGCCTCAGCAGAAAGCCTGAAGAGGTAAACTGGCAAAGAGGGCAATAACTTGCCAAGGGGGTTGCTCTGTTTTTTAGCAAGTGTGTTACCTTCCACAAAAGGGGTGGCTTAATTCAGATCTTTCTCTCTTCTGAAAGGGAAAGGAGGCTCTGAACTGCAAGCTTCATGGCATATGATGCAGTTACACTGCTCCTGTTGGCAAGATTGCTGAAGAAGAGCTATTTGGAGATGCCAGATATTGCCCCTGGGCTTCCAGCATGCACAAGAGACTCACTGGTGCCTGCAGACAGCTCTAGGAAGCATGCAGGCTAACATAACATCCTTTAGGTCCACATTCATCAATGCAGAGACTTCCAGACCCCCTGACCGCATAGATTTGAGCGGAGACAAACATGAACATACAACTGGACAGATCACAAAATACAGTGAGAGTATGAGGCGGGGGAGTCACTGGCCCCCAGCCCAAGATCAGGGATGCCTGGGCAGCCCATGCGTGCCCCAATGCAAAGCTTGCCTGGACAGTCGTCCCTTCTGCATTATGTGAACAAATCCGAACTGGCAGGGCGAATGTGTGCCAATTCAGGGGCTGTGTCATGCGACCATAGTGTTTTTCATCACATATGAAACACCCTAAAATTGGATTTACCATCTTATGGAACCATGGCCTTTTCCCTCAAGTCTTAAGTAGATCTTATTAAGGGGGAAAAAAGGTTTCTTTATGGGGGGAGGAGGAGGTAAGGAAAAGGAAGGTGGAAAAGAGAGAGGGGTGTTAACATTGGGGAGCCATGTAACAAGGCAGGCTCTTTCCACAGCAATGGTTGTTCTGGTTTCCCTATTTCAGATGGGGGGAAGGGATAGCTGAAGAGCTATTTGCAATCTAACTTCAAAGGCTTTAGTCGACTGGGAAGCTAAGTCATGCATAAAAGGATGGTAGAGTGGCAAGAAAATACCCCCTACAGATAAATTAGTCAGGGAATGTTCTCTGCTTCTCCCAAAGACTTTCATACAGCCAGACTGGCTTTACCCAGGTAAAGCCCTTTTCAGACACCAGGTTCAGTGGTGCAGAGTCCTGGGAACAAACCAGCCAAATCCAACAGAGGAACTAAACAGTCTCTCTGAAAAAGATAAAGGCAGCAGTAAGCATGCAATAGGCTTCTCTGTCATTTTCTGCCATCTCAGCTATTATCAGTAGATATTATTCTAAGGTCTGTCCACACACAAAAGATGCAGAGCTTGAGGCAGCATCTCCCTCCCTAAAGATGCAAAGCAAACCATGGAATTTTGGAGAAATCCCACTGTATATGGAGAATTCATTTCCCAAATGATTCTGAATTGCTCCATTCTGTTCTTCACACCGGCGTGCAGAAATGCACCCTCATTTCTAGAGAGCAGAAGGTACTTTACAATCAAAGATAAAGGGAATTGGCAATACTAGATCAGAGTCCACCTATAAATAAAACAAAACAAGAAAAAGCAGTAACTGCATGTGCAGAGTACACACAGTTCAGTGCCAGGCAGGAGCTCATATGCCATCCCCTGAGCTTACCCTCATAATTAAACCTTAGGTCAAATGAAGCCATGAATTCAGATCTTGCTACCAACAAGGTGATAAGCAAGCAGATAAGCTTTGAAAACAGTCTAGCTTCCCAGCTGATATCAGCCTATTGAAGACTAGGTTGTACACATACTTTATTTGAACAACTTCTAATCAGCAGAACTAGGACAGTTTGATAGTCTTCCCCTTTTACATACTACTACTATACCCTCGAGTATCTGAAATCACGTGGCTATTACAGTTATGGCAGCATTTTCAGTGCTCCCTGCACTTCCAGTTAGGACAACAGCAGTTTCATTTGTAAGACCTGGATGCCTGCAATGCAAACCATGCAACGTTGAGTCTCCTCAGAAGGGAGGGCAGAAATGTAGGAATCAAGGTCTTGAAGGACAACAGACAAAAGAAAAACAAGAGGAGTTTTTGTTAGATCATGCATCAGTATCATCTTTTAATGCTCTTCTGCTGGCTGCCGTCTGCTCTCAGACCCAGGTGCCATTAGCATATCCTGAGGCAGCAGTTCAGACACTTGCCTTCCTTCTCAAGAGGCATCTCAAATAATGAGCCTGGCTTCTCCCTCCCCTCTCTCAGAGTTTGAGCTTATCTTGTCCTGAATTTCTAGGGCACAGTCCTGATCTGCTCAAGTGGCTGGGAAGCAAAGAGGACTAACTTCTTTTTGGCACGCACAAGAAAACCCAGGAACCTGTAGCCCACAGCTGATGGAGGTAGCTTAGAACAGCCCCTTCCAAACAAGCCTTTTCCAAAGTACAGCTTTTACTTTCCAGAAAGTGTGGAACAAACAAAAGGAAAGAGTTAAAGTCCTGATTTTTATGTGAGCCTTTCCCTTTCCTGAACAGTTTTGCTGAGATTTCATGAGTCCTCCACTGTTGGCCCGGGAGGTCACACAGACACAGCACTACTCTCCTCCCAGCAGCTCTCTTCTATCCCAGTACCAGCTATTCAAGAAGTAGTACGAAAGCATGAAAGAAGGAACACTGTGTTAATAAGGTCTTCCGGACCTCATTAGCATCCTGACTGCAGTCACGGTGGCAATACAGTATGTTTTCAAATAAAAAAATCTGTGGCCTCCGGTTCTGGAGACAGCCACTGTCATCATCCCAAGAGAGGACAACAGGATCTCTGCTGTGTTTCTGAAATCCCCAGCAAAGCTACTGCAGAAGACCATTCAGCCAGTCCATCTGATCTTGACCGTCTGACAAAAAGCATTAACCACTTCGGATGAAGCCCCCACCGCAGGTGGTGCAAGTGCTCCAGGCCAGCTGGGAAGAAGCAGTACAGAATGACCCCGGGGAATGAAAGGCTCACAGGACAAAAACACCTCTAACTGGCTTCGGCCAGACTGCGAGCCCTTTGCAGCAGTGGCCACAAATGATGACTGGCACCCTAATGAGCTTAGCAGGCTCCACTCATTTTCTGAGCATTACAACACAAGCTAACAAGTCCTTCCCAGCAAAGTGCCGTCGATGCATTAAAACCCAGCTAGACCGCCGGTGACGCTTCACTCCAAGGAGCCTATTTCAAACAGCTAAAGCAGCTGAGTACAGATGCTCTTCCTCAAAAGTAAGGGTGAGGCCAGCAACAAACACTTCCCCTTTGGTAACATTTCTCTTCTCTTACGGATCTTCTCTCTGGAAGCATCTTTATTTTTTCACCGCTTTATTTCCTGCTTAGATTTTCCTTCTCTTGCTGTATTCTGATTCAACTAAGTGCAGTCAGAAAGGAGAGAATCAAGCACATCTGCTGAAGTACATAACATGTTCATTAAAACAATAAAAATCTTCCTCGCTCTAAGACAAAGCCTAAAGCAATATCCAGCCAGAAACACCTTCCAAGTTGTCCCTCTCCGAAACCTGCTCAGTGAGGGAAAGGCAACTTTTTCCCCATACCACTTCTCTTGGGTGATGGAAACACAACCCTTGTGGTTGCCAACTGTTGACTGATTCCTTAACAAAAATAATCTCTGTGCAAGACATGACATTTCTCATGGCCTTCTAGAAGATACCAAACTTCTGCTATTAAACTATCCCTACTATATGCAAAATAAATTGTGTAACCACAACTGTTCTAAATTACCAGAGTGGAAATACCCCACGGCTGGGCTGCATTCCCACGGCCATTTGTGCAGGCATAAAATATTAAAAAAAAAAAAAAAAGACAAGAGGTAAAGTACACTGATTTTCCCACCTGTCGCCTAATTAACAAGCAGGAGGTTGAAAACAAACACATGGAAATACTTTTCATCTAGAGCAAAATTCAGCTATGCACCTCATTGCCACAGGATACTACAAAGACTCAGAAGTGCAGATGGGTTTAAGAAATGATTAGATGTTTGTGGAAGACGGGTCCACCAACAACTACTGAACATGATCGTGTCCTAATCTGATGGTCATGAGTAGCAGAGAGACCCCAGGGGAGCACCACTGCATACATCCTGGCTGTTGGTGGGGTTTCTGCACAGCACTGACTGCTCTGACCTCCCACTGAAGGTCTTTCAGCAACCTAGAAGAAATAACCCCCAACACCACAGACAACCAAGGAAAGGTAAAGACCTGCCTTTTCCTTGCTTACTCATGGGTTAGTCCAAAGTCTCTTTCCGTTCTCTCTTGCAGCAAAACCATAATCAAGCGCTACTACAGATGACCGCTCAAGCAGAAGGGCTGCAGGCACATGGGCAGAACCCTTCAGCAGCAGCCACCAGTGGCAGGTCCCCCACACTCTCTGCTCCTCGGACCAACCACCCCAGCCCTCAGGCTCTTTCAGGCCTCCCCATGTTGGTGACAGCTTTACTCACTTCTTTAATGCTTGCTTTAAAGAGCTTTGGCAAAATGATGAGTGCAAAGCCCCACAGAAGCACACCGCAGCACAGCATCTCTCCGTACCTGAGCAGACATACTAAACCACTCTCAGTCACACAGCGGTCATTTTTATTTTTTAAAGCAGCTTTCCCATTAGATTGGTTCATTAGTTTGAACTTACATATGAACTCTTGGAAAGGCAGGTTACTCATTTAAAGAGCTGTGTGAAACAGTTGTGAGAAAGACACAAAACCAGCCAAACACAGCTCTGTGCTCATGCAGTTGCTGATTCAGGTGACCAGCTGGAAGGCACAGGCATTTATTATTATTTTTTTTTTTAGCAGTTGTACAGGAACAGCTGGCTTGGTGGTTTGCAAATAATAGTTTTTTGCTTAGGATGGTTTATCCTCAGCACCTTTTGAAGCACCAGAGCCACATGGCACTGCTTATTTATACCACATACCATGATCAATACATCTCACTGGATGTGATACTAAGGTTGTGCCTCAGTAAGAACAGAGTTACACCGTGCGATACTCTTGATACTAGAGCTCAGTCAAAATGGTAAAAATACTTCAAAAACTTGGTCATAACATGGGTTCAACATTCATCCTTCTCACAACTCAGTTTGTATGTTTAGCCCCCAATTCACTTGCAATAAAATCTAGTCCTCACACCATCGCCATCCCAACTCAGAAGTTTAGAGACCACTATTGAGCTGCCCTTTTGATTTTTAGTTTTTATTAAAGGCATGGTACTATGTAAAGCTCAGGTTTTCTTCAGCTTGGACACTGAGAGCAGACCCACACAAAACCTTCCAGAGCAAAGACAGAGGCCATGTGCAAGCTGCACCTACCGCACAGTGGTTAACCCCCCCAAAACAGTGCAAACCCACCAGTGCAGTTCCTCATGTCTCCCTCGCCTGCCTCCCCCCCTCTCTCCACAACCCCAGAGCAATACACAGCCTCCCGAGCTGGGCTGCAAAAGCCAACTGGCGTTCCCCCAAAGGACTGTGCACCCACAACAGCCATGCCAAAAAGCACCTCCCTAACTGCAGCCTTGTGCCACAGCCCTTTTGGAGCACATGCACCCCAGCAACGAGCCAAGACAGAGTCATACAACAAGATTTCCTCAAGCTGAAGTCTGAGCATCCAACCCAGCAGGGATCACGGCTTAGTTCTGGTGTCTTGCAGCTAGGCTGGGTGCTCCCTGCTCCCAGCAAATTTAAAAGCAATCCCAGCATCAGGTCTCCATCAGGGCTGCCTTTTGTCACCAAACTCACACTGTCTTCCTGCCAGCTCTCACTGACCTCGAATACACCTCAAGTTTGCAAAACCATGTGCCGTTACCACTTTTCCAATTTATTTTGGGAGATGCATCCCACCTGACATTGTATTAAAAAGCAAAGAAATTCACTGAGATTCTCTTGTCAAAATGCATCCTTTCACACACATCTCCATGGCATGTATTCAACCAGTAGATTGCCCTTCATGTTTTACTGTAATTTGAATAATTTTATGCAGTACTAAGGATTTTCATATTTTCCAAGTAATTTTTTTCCCAGACAAGTGCAAAATACTTGTAGCACCATGATAACAGTTGCTCGCATTTATTTGTGTCCTTCAAAGACAGTATTTCAATTATCTGCACTGGAAACTCCCAGCCACATCTGCGGACCAAAATGCCACATTTGGCAACCACTTAGCAACAAGGACTGGATTGGGAAAGTGTCCCCAGAGCCAAGCACCAACATTAAAACCAGCTCCTGCTTCCATCAAATAACACTATCACCTGAATTATTTTTTTTTTTTTGCCTGGGACACACAAGGCACCAGAAATAACAAGCTCCTCCAGGAGAAGGGAAACCTGGAAAGATGCTGCCTACTTCAGCAATCCCTCCCCAGGCTCCAGAGGGAACACCTCCCCAACATGGGCAATGCACGTTAATCCTGCATAGTGGCACGAAGGCACACCACTTGGACGTAAGCACAAAACTGTATCGCTCACTGCAAAACAGCTCTTTTGGGAAAAATCTGGATATAAGAAAGCAATTCACACTCCACATCATCAACAAAACCAGCAAACAACCAATTCCTTGATCAGGCCAGCAAAGGGCCATTTCAACCCCACGAAAAACCAAACCCAGCCCTTCTTCCACACCACCCAACCTGCACAATCCTCAGCCCTCTTTTTCCTAAGGCTCCATGCCATCGCACTCATTGATACAGGAAATCTGGGCAGTGGTGAGCCCGAGGACATCCCACCCTGAATGCTTCAAGATGCAAGCAAAGGGGAAAGATGGGAAGGACTGGACCCTGGTGAGACCATCTCTGCTTCTCCTCTTCCTCCCCTCCTCACCATTCTCACAGCCTTTTTCCTAACGATCTCCCTGACTTACTGCCTGATATGGAGAAAGAGAGATTGGGCAAAACGCAGGTGAGGTGGTCAAAGGTGTGCAATAAATTGCACTTAGTACACAGTTATCAGCTCCACATAAACACATACTCCACAAACCCACACATTCAGAGCAGCCAACAAATCCAAATGCCACTCAAAAGCACCTGAGTCAAAGCACCCAAGTCTCAATGAGTGAAAACTGGAAGTTCTGCTACAGCTCTCAGACCCTTTTGCAACCAAACCCTCCAAACCATTAGAACTCTCCCAGCTTTGAGTTCGAGCAGCAGTTTCGCTTCCTCCCTGCGCTGTGCCTGCGCAGCACGCACAGTGCCCTCTATGCAAAGAGCGATTGCTGGAGCCCAAGCCGCGAACAACTTCCTTTACTCAAACTGCTCCTGAAGCAATACTTTTGCAACACCCAGAGGAGTGAACCTATTCCAACCTGGGGAGAAATTAGAAACCCCAGTTTGCCATCTTGCTATTTTACATGCATCTTGACCTCACCATGCCTGTCTGCACCACTGGAACCTTGCAAAAGCAGTCACTGGCTTTATTTTAAACAAATAAAAAACATTTTTAAAGACTTTTTTTTTTTACCTTTTTTTCTTTTTAAAGACTTTGTTTTTAAACAAGCTGAAAAATCTGAGCTATCTTTTTATCATGATGAATGGGCATTTCCAAAAGCAAGCTCTGCACTTTCATAATAAATCCTGAGACAGCAGTAACACGTCTGGGTCAAAGGAGCCCTCGTGGGCAGGTACGTGATGAGCAGAGTTAACGAACTCACAGGTTTCGTTTTGAGTTTTGCCCCATCTTCACTAGGTACAAACAAGTACCCCAAACCAAAAATTAAAAGCAATAGAAGGGGGCTGGCAAAGTCATGGGACTCAAAATTGATGTATACGGAAAAACCGTTCTACTGGTGAACTGTATCTATTTAGAGGACTCCAGGAAAGGCAACAGCCAGCAAAAATTTGAATAAGTGCTCGTCTGTTCACTGCTCTGTGTCAGACACAGCCACATATAGAACACAGCGGCTGCTCCGTCTTCTTCACAATCAGACCCAGAAATTAGTGCTGTTCTGGCGGCTGCTAGCACAATATGCTAACAGCAATTATTTTCTCAATGTTTCTACTGATTACCTAAACACTGGCACATTTTCTCAGTGTCACTGCATGTTGCAACACACGCTGCCATCCAGTAACTTATCTGCATTCTCCCTTGGTCACTTTTCACAACCATCAGATGTGAAACACAACTAGAATGATAATGGGTTGGAGAAACTGCAAGGAAAACGTGTCATTTCAATGTGAGGCTTCACAGCCTGCATTTATGACATCTGAACATTCGATATCATCACTGCTAAAACACAAGTGTTGAAAAGAATAGGAAGAACTCTGTAAGCAGCAAAAAGAAGATGCCAAGGGCGCTCTAACTGTAAATGGTCTGCAGAGCTCAGACTTGCAAATATTATTCTGCCATAAGCTATATGCTCTGGTTAAACATTGTAATTTGGATCTAAGTTTCCAGTGCAGCAGAGCATCTATAGATTACATAAACACAAAATAGGTAGTGCTCTACCTATTAACAAGAGATTCAATTATACATACCCAGTCCACCAAGAACTGAAAATTTACAGAAAGTCACTGGTGGCAAAGTAGGGAACAAACTGAGCTAGTGGCAAGAGTATAGTCACAACTGATTTATAAAAAGGGACGGCAATGTCATCTCTATTAGGTATGCAAAATGCAAAAGCCTCAAAGTCTTGGCCTGGTATAAAGAGAGTGAAAGAACCACTCGGCCTCCCAACCACAGCCTGCTTTCTATTTTTCAGTTACACTCCAGAGCATTTCACCATTTCTAGTGCTGTTATCAACAAGAGGCATGTTCTCTCATTCTACTGAAGCTGTCAGGTATCCAACAAACCCAAACCACAAACAGTCAGGTGTTTCTCTGTTTAGTTCCCCCCCTCCCCCCGCCATGAGCATACACATATGAGGGGGGTGCATGACCAGGAACACCAGGTGAATCCTATGCAATTCTGCTCTGAAAAAGTGACTGCAAAAACCACACCAGGCTTGTTACCTCTCACTGTTTCCTATACTGAACACATCTGGCTGGTCCAGCCCTCTGCTCTGCTAACCACCTGCCTTGCAAGCACTCTGGAGCCGAATACAAAAAGTCAAAAGTAAAATACAACTTAGCAAACACAAAGCAACTTCCCTACTTTGTGTACATTTCTGCAGGAGCAGCAGGTTTTCATGTGGTAAGTGAATCAGATGTAAAGGAAGCAGTCCCTGCCTGTGGTCTTCAAGTATCAGCTCTGGAAAAAGAGGTAACGTAACAATATCCTCCTGCATTTCCACTGCTTTGGGAGCCAGGACATCCTTACCTTGGTCTTGACCAGGTTATATAGGAACCGACTCTCAGCCCTGAGCATCCCCAGGATGATGCAGGGCTGCAGTCCTGCCCCAGTGTGCTCCCTCCGCTGGACATGGAGGCTGAACAGATCTCTGAGCTCTCAAAAGGGTCCAGTGTAGTGTCGCATTTAAATCACCTTTTGAGGGATTTGTGTGCTGCCTTTCTTTTCTGAGCAAGCTTGAACTCCACAAGATCCCCTGAAGTCCCTGTGGCTTCTCACTGCTGCTGTGCATGGGTCAGAGGGCAGAACTGAACCCACAGTTTAAGCAGCTCACTCATTTTAATTTCACAGGTTTAACATGGCTGGTGTAATTCACATATAAAACCACAGCAGTCATCCAAATCTTTGCTGCCTGGGCATTGGCTGGCTACATTTCTGGAAATTCGTGATCATAACGTATACCTATTTTTTGAGTTTCCATTAGGAACCGGTTCTGTCAGGCATGATCACATTCACAAGAGCTCAGGAGGCAGGAAAATTTGAAAAAGTGTTTATGAGACTGGGCATAAATCACAGCTCTTGGGTTTTTCTCCCTTCTTCAATTAAAAAAATACATTCAGAACAACCATTCCCCACACGTACTCCCCCCATCTCCCTCCAGAAATGATGAATCCCACTCTAGCTGTAAATTGGATCCCAGGTGTACCCATATATATTATACATACATAACAGCTACTTATGGGCATAAGGGCTCTTGCACAGTTACTGTGGAAACCAAGGTATCAAATTTCCTGGCTCTTACGACTCTACCTTCTCAACCTTAATGTTCATTTACCTTGAATAAATCACTTCTGCACTCTCCAGCCCAGAAACATCCCCCAGTTGAGTGTGTTTGGGTTCATCTTTAGGAGGCTCCCTCTAACCCACTGTCAATGTCCCAGGAACATGGGGCTGCCTCTGAACCCACACAACCCACAGGTGGGAACAGGGTGCAGGAGCAGAGCATCCTGTTTCAGCCAGAGACTGACCTGCTCCTGCACAGCACAACTCCAAGGGGCATCAACTGCTCCTGGGGCAACCACTGCAGGTACTGCTGGCAGAGAAACCCCCTGCAGCTCCTCTCGCTGCCTGGACAGCATCGGGGCACTGCTTTCTCTCACAGGTGCTCGTGACCACTAAAAGGTTGAACTTCGCTCTGTAGGAAAGGGGAATCATTTACCAGCTACTGAAACACAGCCCAGTCCGTACGGGATGCTGCAGCACAGAGCAGCACAAGGCACGATGCAGTGTCTTGAGGAGAATATCATCGCATCCTGCTAAGGCTCCAGAGAGACAATATGACACTTCAGCATAAATTTCTTCCAGTTCTGGCCGTGACCACACAAGAACCCGAAGATACTTCAACATGAAGTGCAAATTCAGCCCAGATGTAACCTCAGGGACTTCAGCAGAGCTCACTGCAGGACTGGGCCTGACCCACCTCATCTATGTGTAAGCACAGAAATTCTCCCTGGGTAACCGTGAGAGGATCTGCTGTACACACACACACAGCTTGTCACAAGGATGCTGATGCTGTCCTGTAAGAGGCAGCTCAGCATCAAAAACATTTGCAACAGCCGACAAACACTGAGAGGTGCTGGTGACAGCAGCAGCTTTCATGGCCTCTAGGGCTGCTGTGCACTGTGTGACTTCCAGTTTGCTCCCCAAACCATTTGCTAAAACTCACAGCAAGCACAAGAACTGCTCTCACCTCATTCATGTTTCAGGATCTTCACTTTTATGATTATCTTTGGCATTTTTAAAGCACCCCTCCCATCACAGTAACTAGGCGCTTAGCCAAACTACCAGGAAGACAGGAGTCTTGATCCCACAATTAAAATGTACCTCTGTATTTATAAATCTCAAAGAATACTATTGTCAGTCATACGGTCTTCCTAGTACACACTGGCTACACACACAAACTAAAACGTTCATGAGCTGAAACATGAAAGGCATCATCAATATACAACAAAGTGACTTGTTACAATCCTGTCACCCTCCCCAGCACACACAGGCAAGGCCTCTTCCTGTAACAAGCAAAGCAACAAGACCTGGCTCAAATGGGATGTCAAAACATCAAACTGTACTTACTCAACCTTTGCACTTCTGAAACAGCAAAGATCCTGTGAAAAAAATAATTACAATTCTTTCCTTGTTATCTCTCAAGAACATAGGAAGGAAAGCTTGTATATTGCTATCCTCAAAAATTTTCCTAAAATAACAAAGCAGCTCAGCTGTTTCCTTTCCTTGCCATCTTCTAAGTTTATTGAAAAAGCCCTCTCTGCCTTGTTGCCCTGGCTGACAGGTAGTGTTGTTTGTTTGCAAAGGATCCCTTTCCTCCTCTTACCTCGTACTGCCCACATCCCACTCTTTTCCACCTCTCAGTGCTCGTCCCTTGGCTAAGCTCAGCAGGACTTTCTCTGCAAACCATAATCAGTGCTCTGAGGTTAGTCGTAGTTAGGTGTTGCAGACAGATGCACAGCCTTTCCCCTCCCACACCCGAACTCCCTGCCAAGCTCTGGCTTAGGAGTATCATACCGGATCTTGAAACCAAACTCCGGGGTCTTGCATGACAAATCAGAGCAATTGCTGGGGCTTGGCTGTACCTCCTTTATTTATGGCAAGTCTGGGGTGGTTAACTTGCCTGACAATCTGACAGCGCTTCACCTATGGAACAAATGTTACCATACTGGCGATCATTGACAAAGATCATGCTTGTTTTGACAGGAAACAGGAGTAGGTCCTTGAAAAGCACCTATTGTCTCAGGAAAATCCTCCCTGCAACTTTGCTGGCATCCTTATGAGTCCTGAGATTTTCCCAGCTAGAGCACCCGTTCTAAGAGAGCTGGCCTGGGGCTGCTCTGACCCTTGAAGAGCCAAATATGAAGTAAATAAGAAGTTCAAACTCTACGCTTTATTGCTTCCTTATGATTCTTAAGGAGACCTCCCTACACTAACATACCATTGCTGCTCTGCTCCCCACGCCACACAGTCACTAGAAATACTCGGGATCTGCCTTCCTTCTGTTTTGCTGGAGGATTCTCTGAACGACTGGAAGTTGAATAGCGGTATCACAATAGGCTGAAGCTGGAGGTTCAGCTTTCCAGCCCTTAGACAGAGTCAATGCCCCTCTCTAACTCAGTTGGAAAGCTGCAGCTCAAATTTCAGCCTATGTTAAGTCACTGTTCAGCTCTGCTTCTTCAGCAAAAGAGAGGGAAGCCAGGAGAGCCTTTTTCTAAAGCAAAAAACTTGGGGGGAAGAAGGGCGGGGGAAGGAAGCAAAAACACATGGAGATGTTTTTTTGTGCATCAGAAGGAGCAATGAAAGGCGCAGGCAACTTTTCCAACATGCCAGAATAGCTTAGTGTGATTTGTAACCAAGAGGAGGGTTGCATAAACAGCTCCAACAACAAACATCAAACTTCTTTGAGGGGAGGAGACAATTAAGGCAGCAATGACCTGCACCGAGACCCTGCTACCACCTTTCTGACTTCTGCAGAGGATAGAGACATTTATATCACTTTGTATCACAGAACCACAAGCGCGAACTTCTGACACCAGCATCTCATTAAGGGGAGACAAAGACTTAACATGGGCTTCAACGTCAGCACACTTCTGCCCCATATTGCAACCCACAAATATAACATTCCAGCCAGTCCCCCAAGGCTGATGTCAGCTACCCAAAGTGCCTGACCCCACATACCGTGCTGGCATTCATTCATCTTCCTAAATATGCTCAGAACTGGCTGCAACCCACTTGCATGAGAGCAAGGACAGCAGATACAAGCCCAGAATGGCAAGGAGATGAGGGAAGCCTTCCTCATGTGTTTTTTTTAGATGAGGGATGCCTTCCTTGTGCTTTTTTTTAAACAAACTGAGAGTTATCCCCTCTTAAGCCTGCCAGACCCAGCTCAAGCAATCAAAAATTCCATTCCTAATTAATACATCATCAGGTCCCACCGGCCAGGGACTTGCCTCCCAAGAGGGGAGCCTAGGCCAGGCTAAATGATGAATGAGAGACCTCAAGCAGCTGAATCATTTCTATAAACTGGCAACTGCAAGGACAAGCAGGTTTGGAAAGGCATGTAGAAAACACAAAATATCCAGTACAGTTACAATTATTTTTTTTTCTATTTAGCACTGAGACCTGCACTACCTTACTGCTGCAGTGGTTTTCCTCCAGTTAAGCACTCTGCAAAGCCCACAGCTACAGGAGCAGCTCCTCCTCTCCTAAAATGCAGCCACTTCTCGGGTGAAAATGTCACAACTGTAGACCACTGGAGGGAAATCCACTCTGCCAGCTTAACCCCAGCAAACTTTCATGAGAAATTAAACTGATCTCCCACACTCGGGACACTTACAAAAGACCAGCCTTCTTGGATGGCTGAAGTCCCCTTACTGCAGAGTTCATGCACACTAGGGACAGCAGTTTCATCTGCTGGCATGACTATTATAAATACTGAGGAGAAAAAGGGTCTGGCATTTGCCAAGATCTGTATTTTGACTGTTCCTTGACACAACAGAAGAGAACCAACACATCTACTGCAGCGATACTCACATTTGTTGCAACAGACCTCCCAAACAGACACACCATGCAACGTAATTTCTCTGTCTGCTGGCACCATTCCACACTGTTAAGCTCTCGCTGTCCCTTCAGCCACAAATGCCCCAGCAGAGGCAGCAAGCTCCACTCTATTATTGGAAGACTCAGTGGAGCACATCCCCCACAAGCCAACTACCTCCCCCTTTCAACTGTGCAAAGCAAGTATTAAAACCCAGCAACTGTCTCCCATTCAAACCAGATGGTATAAATAGCTGGAGAGCTATCAAACAAAGTATACATTCAATACTTCAGTGTAACATGAAAGCCCCATTAAGCAAATGTGTGCATACATGCACACCCATGCTCAGGGACCAAAGCCATGGCAGAAAGCGCTCAGTTAACTCCTCTAGTGGCTTAAGTGTCCATCGACACTCAGGACATTCACACAGCACAAGCACTGGCCAAGCGTCCATGGCTCGTGCAGTCCTTGAGCTCTCCCGAAGCTATAAATTGCAGCAGGCTGCTATTATAAACAAGGAAAGCTGGAGACTGGCAAGTTGATTAAGACCATCACTTTGTGTCACGTCTAACTCATTTCCAGCTGCCTTGAGTAACAGAAAAAAACCACCAGACACCCTATGCTCTAACAACACTAAAAGAAAAGTACAATTCCCCACCCTGTCCAGCTCTAGAGATATGCATGGAGCTTCGTAACTCAGTTCCAGCTCACTTACCTCATCCATTTTTTCTGATGTTGGAGTCTGGTCACCAGGCACCATTTCTTTAGCCTCCGAGGTCTCAATTTTGGAGGTCCTGCTTAGCTGATCAATGGGAGTCATGCTGGCCTCTGATGTCCCCCGGGAATTCTGACTCAGAGGAGCCGTCCCAGGGATGGGCTCGTCATCGTCAGAGTCAGGTAATGGCGTGGGGCTAATGTCCTCCAAGCCTGTGCTGGAAGGGCGTGAGGAGGGCGTCTGACCTCTGTAACCAGGCTGAGAGTTTGAACCGTACATTGGGATGGGAGAAAGCTGGGAAGAAGAAGAGGAAATAGGGCTACCTTCCATTCGGATCTCATTATCCGAGTCATGCTCGTTAAGAAAGGGTAACTTTGTTCTCTGCTCTTTTAAGAGCATCTCAATCCTTGAGTCTAAACTGTTATGCTGCATTTCAGACTCCATAGTGGGGGTGCCAGGGGTCTCGCTTCTCTCTGGAGTCTGAGAGAAGGATGCTGTGCTCGGTTCAGGAGCAGTGTTCGAAGCGGGCAAGGGCGGAGGCTCCTCCTGTTTCTCCTTCACTGGGACAAAATCGATGTTAGTGGCAGCGCTGCTTTCAACAACCATCTCAGTAGGAGGTGGCGCAGGTCTTCGGTACTCAGTTTCCCTGGAAGTTTGGGGAAACTGCTGCTCATCAGATTGGGGAAATACAGCTGGTGCTTGGTAGGGAGAAAAGGCAGATTTGTAGCTCGAAGAACTAGAGTGGCTCAGGGGAGGAGTGTGAGAGAACTGAACTGGCTCCTGCTGATGGGATTTGTATGTACTAAACTGATGCTCTGTCCCTCGGTAAACACCTGCTGAGTTATGAACATAGTGATGTCCTGGTCGACGGTTGTAGGCGTCTGTAAATTTTGTTTCGTGTCTCCTGGGTTTGTACCCACTGTCCTGCCCAAAATGGTACACAGGTGTCGTCTGACGACTAGAATAGGTGGAATCCTGGGAAAATGGCGTCCCTAACCGTGGGGTATGAGGTGTTCCTTGGGACTGTGGGGTAAACTGGCTGTACGAGTTTGGGGTATCTTGCCGACAGCTGGAATAGGCTGTGTCATGGGAAAACGGTGTGCTGCTGTTTGGGGTAACAGATGATCCCGCAGAAGAAAGGTTACTGTCTTTCAGGCGCTTCAGGGAATCCGTCAACTATAAAAGCAGAAGAGAGAAAAAACACCTAAACACACACTTTTAAAAAATTACTTGTCTAATCTGCTTGGTTTTCAGAGGAGCTGAGTACCCAGGAGTTTGCACAGATGTCCATGGGAGAAACAAGCAAACAAACAAAAAAGGTTACAGCATCCCTGAAAACACAAATCATTATCCATTATTAACAGGCCCCTTTCATTTAAAAGAAAAAGGCAAGCAAAGTGGTACTTGTCTATAAGAGGAGGAAGAAGGCAGATACAACAGTATTCCTTAAAAGCTATACCCAAGAGCATCAGGTGAACAGGAGCCTTACACAATTCTTTTAGCTAAGAGTTTCAACTTATCAACTACATAAGGCTTGTCTAATTTGCAAATAGGAATGATAATTAAGAAAATTCCAAGACATTAAATTATCCATTTGTCTTCTTTTGTGAACAAATCAAACCATACAAATCAGCAAAGTGCCAGTCCTGCAACCAAACCTAAGCAGCAGGGCTCTGTGTTGGTCCAGCTGAGGGAGCTGACCCATCAAACATTCATCTATAACAACAAGGGAGAAGACTACGCATATAAAAAGCACAAAAAAGTTCTCAACTGCCAGAAACACCTTTTTAAACCCCTTGTCACAGGCAAACGCTCAGGTAGAGCACTACTGATTATGGCATTTGAAACTGAAACCCTACAAGCCTACAGAGCAGCAAAGTAATGGCTCTGCAACTCACTTCATAGGCACATTCAGGGGGTTTCTAGGAGCAGCCCTGCTCCAACTCAGACTCTGCTGAGTCATAACAGTGCCACACTAATCATCAGCGCCAAAATCAATTTTCCATAATGCAAAGCAAGAGCTCAGCGAGAACCCTCCTGGTAGCAAAAGAGGCTGGACTGAGCTCCAGCTCCCCAAAAGCACACCAGGATAGCGAACTGGTGAGACTACAGGCAGGCTGCTCCTCTCACAAGCACTGGTAGGTAAAGAAACCCTTAAAACGACCTGCTTGTAACACGCCAGCACCATCAAACTCAAGCTGAGTTCTCACCTCCCAGCTATGCCCACACGCACCTCACCCACTCAATAGCATGGACTTGCTCTTGGTGTGACCCCCTAGAGACCATGACCACATGGACATCAGGAGTTTCTTCCTCAGCTGTTCTTAAACCTATAGGAAGGGTCAGGAACCAGCCATGTGCCTCTTGCTAAAATGCACATCTCTGCACCTTTGGTGTAGATGTGATGAGGGTTGTTTTTCAGTGGGATTTGGATATGGCCTGGAGGCAGGGATTGCGGCTCACAGAACTGTCAGGTCTTTGCTGCTCTGCATGAGGGGGAAAGCAAGTATCAGGTGTATTTCACTAAGATACAACAGCAAACAAGTTTGCTGGGCAATGCTAGTGACAAGAACATGATGCAAACAGTTGAAGTTACCCACAAAGTAATAATTTTGGTGGTAACTGGCGGGGCAGGGGGAGGAAATCTATTCAGGATAATAATATAATATATAATACATGAACACAGTAACTAGAGAAACAATCTTTAAGAGAATTACAGCAGGGACCACTTTGGGGGATACCATCAATTAAATGGTTTGCTGTGGACCTTGAAAAAGGAGTATGAACCAATCAGTCCATGGTTTTTTTTGAGATGTGTAACCGGCAAAAATGAAAAGCCAGGCCTTGCTCACAGTGGGGCTCCCAGAAAAATCATTACTTGCCTCCCTCCTGTCTTTAAAAACACCTTGCTGGGAGGTAAGGAAGAACCAGCCTCTTTATGATTTTGTTAAAAGGATACTGTGTTTTTTGCCTTGTTGCAGTTGGAGTGGTTGGTGGGAGAAGAGGAGAATTTTGTTTTTGCAGACCAACAGGATTTTCACATTCAATGTACAGCTCTCACCTGTCCTGAAAACATCTGATCACAGAATTAATGAAATTATGGCATTTTAAGAAGTCGTAAGACTGCAGAGAAACAGAGAGGAGGGAAAAAAAAATATCTCTGCCAAATCTCTTTCAAATGTGATGCCTTAAAGTGGGTTCCTAAGCCACAATCGGGAGCCAAAGTACATTTAGAAAACCCAAGAGGGCTGATGACTTCACACGAACAGGCTTCACTTCCCCCTCATCCTAGTGGGGTTCACAAGGGAGCAAGTAAATGTACAAAGCCATTCAGAGAATCGTACCCTAAGTACCGAGAGACACCAGAAGCCCTCAGAAATTCTGTCCACTGCTTTTATTAACAACTCATTCCAGTGACTTATTAAGATTCTGGAAAATTGATGCCACTATTCACAGACACCTTCCATCTTTTAGCCTTTAAGCAAGGCTGAAGAACATACACACTAAGGATTACATACTGCAGACACTAGGTCAAATGTACCACTGTAAATCATTCCCCCTGACTTCAAGGGAATAATCTCATCTCAGGGACAGATCTGATCCACTCCAAACTGCAGGAATTTCTAATGTTAATAGGGCACATACTGTCGGTTCTGTAGGCATTCTTCATTCAGAAAGACAAAAAGCACTTACCATCTATGCAGACACCGGCATACGGATTAGCCACATGCACTGCATTCGCAGAGTTACATTTGCTATGGCAATTATGAGCAAGTTATATTTAAATATGAATTAGTAACATCCACTGAAACTACGACAAGACAAAAAAAAAAGGGGGCTAAATTAAAAGTGTTAAAACACTAACGTTGATGATGCATTTGTTTTGAATTTTCTAGAAAGTTATTCTTAAAAAAAAAGCCAAGCAAACATACCTGGAGAGTTTCATTCACAGTTGGTGATACATCCTGTTCGGTGCCTACAGGAAGGGTCTGAGGAGTGTAAAGACCATTAACAAGCAGTTCGTAGAATCGCATGCGGGTTTCACCTGCACAGACCACAATGGAAGAGTTGGTTAAACACAAACACCACAGTCTATGTAAAAATACATATTCTTGACACCTGCACGACCCTGCTACCACTCCCAGCCCGCTGCATCTGTGCAACTGAGGAGCAGGAATCACCCCTGAGGCTCACAAGGATCATTTTAAAATCATCTGCTGGGCAAGTGAAGTCAGATACTCCCTTCTGCAGCCAAGACAAGGAGGTTTCTAAAATCCTTTTCCTTTTCTCAGCCTGCTTGGCAGCTCTGCTCTTTACCATGCTTTCTGGAGAACAGCAGTTTCCCTCCTCTCCAAAGCACCAAGCAAATAGCTTTCAGATTTGAGAAGTGAAACTCTCACCCAAGGGACAAGCCTCTGCCAAGACCCAGAGCCGCTTCAGAAAGCTCTCCCAACACACCTTGCTAGAAACTGGCTGTTACTAATGCAAACATGATGCATGGGAATGCCGAGGACAAAATCATTAATGCTGCTTTTCCAAAAAGACACTTACTGATCCTTTTTTCCCTTCCCTGGTTTAAGGTGTGCTCAGTGGCATCCTTCGAAGAATAAAACTCCCTGTGAATCACTCTGTGCAATGTGAAAGCAAAGCACCCCTTAGCACAATTCCGTGTAACAGAAAAGCTTGAATAAATGCTGCAGATGAGGTTATTTGGTTATCAAATCTCATTTCACAAAGTCTTGAGCCATATCCTCAACTATGTAAACTGATTTATTTCAATTAAAGTCATGACAAAATAGATCTCTTCACTACAAGAGCTTGAAGAGATACTTGAAATATTAACACACACCGCCCCCACATACGACTACAATGCCATGGATATAGAAGTGCTAGGCTTGCTTAAGTAAATATACAGTAATTGCTACAAAGTTTCAGAATTCTTCCTGGATCCCCAGTATAATGCAGTAAAAGTTACAATTTCATTTTCAAAGAGGTTTATGAATGTGAAGTGATTCCCACCTATCTTCTCTAAGGACAGATTCAATGTGTCCATTCTGTAGATAAACTGAGGCAGAGAAGCTGCTTTAAACTAGCCTGTCTTAGATGAGAAGACTGGATTTATTAGTTCCAGATTCCCAGGCCTGTGCTCTGGCCAGACAGATAAAATGACACCTTTGCTCCTAATATTTGTTTTGCTAGACTATGAAAATAAAGTTTTTGACCAACCTTTCATTCTCTTTAAAAGCTGAATACTAGAAAGAAGTGTTGAAAACTATGTATATATATTTTAAGAACATCCTAACCTGCTGATGCTATTTTAGGAACAACATTTTTTACTTGATTGTGACAGATTATAGCACACTGACAGTTTCACTCTTTCAGAATGAAAGAGATGCAACAATGGAAAAAAAACCCGTATACAGCTGGCAAACAAAACAAAAATGCAATTTGAAACTAAGACTGCAATGTCTTCTCCCAAGAAACAGAAGCATAAAACCCCCTCATTTCCCTGATGCACAGCTAACTTTCTTGAACAGCTGCCTGTTCAAGACTTGCCGAGTAGTTTATAAAAATGGAGAACAAGTAGGAATGTAGTACAATCAGCTTGTTTAAAATGCCTCTCATTAAGACATCCATTACTTATGAGCCTGCTTTAGCTTCCATTATTAAACCTCCAAATGGTTAATTTGTTCTTAAATGTAATTTTTACCTTTGAATTTCAAAGTAAGCAGGAGAAGCCTGTCTGCAAACATTAATGATACTAGAATTTCAAAGTATACATATGTAAGGTCAAGCTTAGCTCACAATACAAACTATTATATTACTACTACTGTGATTTTTCTCCTACCAGTGATCACTGTCAATAAACATCCTATTATACCCTCTTACCACATGTAGCACACCAACTGCCATATAGCTTGTGCACTAAATTGTTGAAACCTTTTAATACAGAACAAAAACACCCACGTTTTTAAGCAAACAGTGTTAACAATGTCCTCTTCCCATGAAAGAGTGCAGCAAGCCAGTTTTAAACTAGAAATGCCATGTTTGGAATGAAGAAGTACAAGCAGCAACCGATCAACACCACCTCAGCTTTAGACGTTTTCTAAAATTCAGAAGCATTTTTTTAGCAAAGCCCTCCACTAGCACACTTGGAGGAAAGAGAAAAGACAAAGCAGTGAAATGCAATGCTTTCATACTTCCAGAGGCTTTATTGGGCTCCCTAGGGCTTGGGTCTGGGGCTGAGAGTTGGATACCTCCCGGACTCAGAGCTCCTGTCACTTTAAGAGACAGTCTCACACTTACACACTCGCACACACACTGACAAGTGCTGCGTGTGCACTCTTTTGCTGCCAGCTTCCAGTTTGCTGCTAAGTATCAATGAAATGCCAGGCACGCAGAGGACAGCACCCAGCCCTGCTGCTGCCACCGCCAGAACACAGAGATGTGGGTCCCGGTAACCCCCCCAAGGTTTGCCCAAAAATCCAAAGTTTGCAAAAACCAGGTGCCATGGGGTCCGGCAGCCCCAGGAGGTGGGCAGCCTGGGACAAGGAGGTGGGTGCACGGGAGGGCTCCAAGGGCAGAGAGCAGGGGACCAGGCAGGGGACACGGGCAGGATGGCAGCATTTTGCAAATTACAGGGCTGTCTCCTAGCAACAGACAACACATTTGGCTCCACGTGACTTGCAAAGGGCCCAGAAACCAGACCCGCTCGAAGGGGGAACTGGAGCACTCCCTTCGTATTTTTAATCACCGGGTCTTTATGGTCTGCAACACTCTCTCGTTTTAGGAGAGGGGCACTGCAAACCCCAAACGCACGGGGCCAAAATGTGCCCCCTCACCTTTTGTATCCAGCTCCACGTGGATGATGTTGCCCATGACAGATGTGTTGTGAAGGTGCTGGACGGCCTCCCGGGCTCCCTTAACAGTGGCAAAGATCACTTTGGCGATGCCCAGGTGCTTCTTGTTCTTGGGGTTGTACAGAATCTCCACCTCTTCCACTTCACCATATTTCTTGCACATGTCGGTCAAAAAGTTTTCACGGATGTTGTCATTCAGCTTGGCAAAGGTGACCTGCTTGGGAGGCACTGGCCCCACGTAAAATTCATCAATCTGGAAACGGGCACAAGGACGGAGAGGGGGACATGATAAAAAAAATTATCATTGTTAACGAGCGTGGGAGAGGGCGTAAGGATGACACAGGAGGGAGACGGTTAAAGCATCCTGCAAACTTTGGGGGGAAAAAAAATTGCCTCCAAGGCTCTGGGATGAACCCCGGAGCTGAGCAGAGCCTCTGCCGCTGCAGCCATTCATTGAAACTGGCTCCTTTCCGGGCTACAGACATGTATTTCGAGCTGTACCGTCAGCAGAGAGGCCCCCTCCACCGCCCCCCTACCCGAGAAGCCCCCAAGACACAGCTCCAAAACCTTCAAGTGATCTCGTTAGGCAGACACATTGATTTCTCGTTATCTTTATAAAAGAAGATTGTTGTTAAACAGTCTGCCAAATAATAATGTTAATAGGAATATGACTGTCATTTAAACGGTCCATTAAACTACTTGAAACTGAAGCTTCACTCCCAGATAAACAAGAACACAGAGCTAAACCCAAAAGTCAGGGCAGTACCTTGAATTTGGGGACAGACAGCTCCAACTCCTTAGTTTTGGTCCATATTCGCCCTATTCTGGGATCCCTGACACAATCCACAGGAGCGATTCCCGAGTTCTGGGAGGAGGAGGAGGAGAGAGAGCACAAAACCAGCAATAACAGGGCTTGAAATTTAAAACACAAATAAAAGAAAAAATAAACCCCAAGAAAGCACAGGCTGTCTCAAGGGAAGGGGAAAGCACGCACACACACATATACACACACGTGTCAAATTGCAATACTGCTGAGAAATGCACACAGATTGGAAACACAGAAATAAAGCTGCAGGTTTGGGCTCCTCGGGCTCCTGACAGTTGAATACACAGTGTCAGGTGGCGGTAACTTTGGTGGCTGTGTGTGTCCCCCCCGAACCCCTCTCCTACACACATGTGCTATGGCAGGGATTACCACGACCCGGAGGGACCCCCACCTCCCAAAACCGCCGGTAAAACGGAGTCGGCGGGGGGGCAAAACACAATGGGGGAAACCCACGACACCCCCTCCGACCCCGACCCCCGCCTTCACTCACAGGCATGCTGAAATGTTGCCCATCGTAACGGTAGAGTTTGTGCTGTCCTTTTTTCAGAGCCGGGTCAATAATCAACTTGTAACTTCTCCAATGGTGATTTCTTTTCTCGACAGAAGTGCTGGCTTGCGTGCTGTTCTCCATTCCGTTGATCCAACCTGGACGGGGGGGTAGGGGGGGAAGGAAAGGGGGAAGGGGAAAAGGGAAAAAAAAAATCCACGGAAAACCATAAAGTTAAAACAAAACATTCAACAAAGACCTCGTCGGTTTGGGTGGGTTTTTTGTTTTTTGGTTTTGTTTTTTTTTTTTAAACGAGCCGCCTGCTCTACACACCCAGGCAGAAAGGAAATCCACCGCGAAGCGAGCCCTAAAATGGGGGAATCGCCAGCCGGGTCCCCCCTCCACCCCAGCCAGACAAGAGGCAGAGAGGGAGGAGGAGGAGGAGAGGAGGAAGAAAAAAAATAAAAATAATAATAAAAAAGACCCAATCTCACTTGAACTCTGCTTTTTGCCATGATCTTCAGGGTGCTTGGCTTTTTCCCCCGCCTTGATCTCTCGGAAAGACATCGCGCTCGGCGGCCGATCGTCTCCGGGCGGCGAAAGGCGAGCTCCCGTCTCACATGGGGCCGGTTACCGGCGCGGGCTGGCCGCCAGGCTCCTGCCTCCCGTTTTTGCGAGCCACCACATATTGTGTGTGCTCGCTGCTGGCGGCGGCGGCCTCCCACAATACACCGCTGCGAGCGCCGCGAACGCCTAACCGCCCTCCGCCGCCTGCACATTCACGGCGGCCGCGCGGCGCAGCCCCCGGCCCGCGGCCGCCCGCCGCCGCCGCCCCGCCGCCGCGCGCCGCCGCATGGGCCGCCGCCGGGGTGGGTTTATTTTTTTTTCCTCCCCGCCCCGGGGTTAACGGCATGCGGGGGGGCGAGTGGAATCTGCCCGCTGCATTTACCTTAGCGCAAACTGTTTCTAAACAAGATGGACCTATAGGTGGGACAAGTTGGTTGTTGGGGTTTTTTGGTCTAGGTTGTTTGGTTTTTTTTTCTCCTCTTTTTAGGGGTAAGACTTCAGCGAACCCGGACCGGGTGGCCGCAGGCGGAGCGCGCAGCCCGCCGCCCTGCTGCAGCAGCGATGGGAGAAGGCGGGGGGGGGAAGGGGGAAGAGAGAGAAGCGGTAGCGGCGGGGGGGGGGGTTGGTGGTGCTGCCGTTCGGCGACACACAGCCGGGGGGGAAGCAGTTTTGCTTATTAAAGGTCCGGGTCCGGCGGCAGCCAATCAGCGGGGAGCTTCCATTTTGTTTTAGGTATTAAAGGCCGGGCGGCGCGGTCCCCCCGCCGCTCGCCGGGGCGCGGAGCCGGGCGGAGCGCGGCGGGCGCATGGCGCGGCTGCACTCGGTCCGCGGCAGCTCGGCCGCGGTCGGGCAATTGGCTGGTTAAAGGCAGCGGGGCGGCCGCAGCCAATGGGCGAGCAGCTTCCATGGGGCTTGAGTTATTAGACGGCGGTGTAAAAACATCCTTCAGCAGACAGCTAAGGAGAGGCCAACAGATCAGGCAGCCATTTTTCTGCAATGGAGCGAAATGGCCAACTGGGCTTTTCCTTTGTTCCAAAAGGGGGATCCGCCATGTGAATCCACACCGTCCACTTGCGGGGAGCGCTCGGGGTGGTGTTAGTCTGGCACCATGCTTAGAGGACTCACTGAAGAAGGAAGATTTGACCCCCCCCAAAAAAAACCTAAAAAAAAAAAAAAATGCGGATTTTTTTCCCTTATGATTCGGGATCCATCTTTGTCTTGTGTAACTAGGTCATGGCACACCCTATGTCAGCAGTTAACAATTTCGAATGCCAAAAAAAAGTAAATACATTATTTTTCAATTTTTTTTCGTTATTTTGTGGGTTTTTAAGCTTTGTACAGCTCTCTGATGACCGAACAATAAATTTTAGAGAGTATTTCCTGTATTAAACACTTGATTCCTGGCCATTTTTATTAACTCCTTTGGTGCTTACAAGGTAACGTTTTAAATAATAACCATAGGAATAGTGAATCTGTCAAAAAGGCAATTTGACTATGATAAGCTTTTTTTTTTTTTTTTTTCCTCTTACATTGTAAGTACCCAATCCATTCTGTCCTTGCTAAGTGTAGTTTTCATGTTAATGTTACTGAAGTGGTCCTTATTGCTAAGCCTTCATTTGCATGTCTTATGTTTTTGTCTGTTTACCTAAACCAATTTATGCTTTTTCCAGTATTTTACTTATAAAGCAAAATACCTAGATAAGAGATGCTTGAAAGTTGTTTACAACCATTAAATGTTAACCAGGTGTTTTCACACTAACATGTGCAGCCTAAAACTATATAGGAGAATATTTTTAGTGTCTGCGTGCTCTGTGGAAAAACACTGAATGTCCTTTTTATGTACAGGGTAAATCTGCCACAGGAAGGTAGATTTAAGCCTCGAGTAGGAGTCCTCGCTGCGTACAGTCCGTTAACATAGCTAGACAACTTTTTCTATAGCTTTTTTTGGGGTTGTTGGTTGGTTTTTTTTGATGCTAGACCACTGTCATACAAAGATCCGTAAACTATCTTAACAAGATCTGCTTTGACTTGCAAACTTACGAGCGAAGTGGTGATACAGATCGTATATGTTTATAGCCGTTATTTTTAAAAAGCGTAACAACTTCACCTTCAGAGCTGCATTCAACTATGGTGCGCGGGTAAGTAAACCCCTTTTGCCCTTGCAGAGAAACATATAGACCAGGCCTGTGCGGCTAACGTTATTGTCCTGGGTAGAAAGATCCTAATGTCGTCTGTGTGAGCGGTGGCGATCTCCTTCTCCTCAGATACATCTAACAGCGTCTCTGAAAACGTCTATTTTCAGGGAGGGATTTCTCTTTTCTGCATAAAGCGCTTGGTCGTCCGCTGCCCTGGTGTCTTTTTTTTTTTTTTTTTTTTTTTTTTGCGGAGAGACGCCGTGAATCCATTGCAGGCGTTACGTGGTTGTTAAATGGAACGCACAAAAAAAAAAAAATCTGCCTGCGAACAGTTAAGATGTGAAGTTGATTGTAAAAAAGGCGAAAAGGCGGTGGTGGTGGGGATCCCTTACATGTTTTATCCGTCTAATTACAGAAGATCAAAAAAAAAGAGGCAACAAAATGGGGGGGGGGGGGTGTTTTTCAAGACGGTGAGTCTTAATGGCGGATGTCTCACTAAAAAGCACTGTAAAATCCTTCATACCGAGAGGCAGTGACTTGGAGAGAGGGGGGGAAAAGGAGGTCTGGAAGTAAATCCAAAATGAGGGTGTTTCTTTCCAAGTGAGGGACCCTTTGCAGCCTGAGTTTTACAGCTGGAGGAGCCGTGACGCAGTTGATATTCACAGCAGTTGTGCTTTAGTGCAGCTACCCAGCCCATGAAATGGCCTCCCCGCCGAAGTCTGGTGGTTTTATTATGTGAAAGCCTGCGGAAGCACCGTGTCCCGGGCGCCGGGAGGGGTGGCTGGTGGCAAGCAGGGCGCTCCCGGTCGCGCTCCATGTTGTGTGAGGGTAGCCGCCATCATGGCTTCTCCTTCGGCGCCGCGTTCTCCTCAGAGCTGGGGCGGCGGCGAGGCGGGCTCTCCCCCACTGCCTGGCGGCGCTTCGCGTCCCGATCACTGGAGGGAAATGGGGTTTTTTTTTGTTGGTTTTTTTTTTTCCCTCCCTTTTTTTTTTTCTCTCCCCCTTTCCCGCCCCCCCCCCCCTTCCCCCACCGCTTTGTGAGGGGTTGTGGAAGGCGAAGCCGAGGAGGGAGCGGGGCGCTTGGCGGCTTTTTCTCCCCGCGGCTGCCGCGCACAAGATGGCCGCGCCGGGGAGCGCCCTGCAGCAGCGGGAGGCAGCACTGCGGGCGGCGGGGCTGGCGTCGTTCCAGCCCGGCCAGAGCGGGGGGGCCTGGCCGGGCGGGCAGGACAAAGGCAGCTCGCATAATGCAGCCCCAACCCTGGGTGCCTATAAATAACGCCGCCCGCCCATCGCCTGCCTCCCTGCCCCCCGCTGCAGCCTCCCGCTCGCTGCCTTTTATATAAATACCGTAAGATGAAAGTAGCCTAATGCAGAGGGGGGGAAAGAAAAAATTAAGAGGAACAAACAACAGTGCTCCCCCCCCCCCCCCCCCAAAAAAAAAAAAAAAAAAAAAAGCCCACAAAAAGCTAACAAAACCCCGGACTCGGCGGCTGTGGGGGGCGGCGGGGGGAAAACAGGCAAATGAGCAGGCAGCGCTGGCTGCGGGAGGAGCAGGGCGGCGTCGCCAGCCTCCCCGCCTGGAGCGGGCTGCTGCGCCCCGCCAACGCGCCGGGGGGAGCGCGGCCGCCGCTCCCCGCCGCTCGTCACATGGCTCTTTGTTGTTTTCCTTCTCCTGGCCCTCCTGGGCTTTTCCCCCCTCCGCCATCGCCCAGCCGCTCCGCCGGGGCAGCCGCTGCCCTGCTTCCTCCCGCCCGCAGCCGGGAGGGGATGGGGCGGCCCGGCCCGGCCGGCCTGCAGCGCCCAGCTCCCCGGGCCCGCGGCTGGGCTGGCGCGGAGCCGGCTGCCGTGCTGCAGTGCGAGCCGCCATGGCCGTCCGAGGTGTTACATGTGCTGCTTTTTATTTTTTTCTTTCTTTTTTTTTTTTTATTTTTGTTTTTTTTGTCGTTCGTTGGTTGGTTTTTGGTTTTTTTTCCCCGAGCAGATTTTCCTGCAGCTCGCTTGGGGTGGAGGCGTGGGGGTTATTTCGGAGCTTCACAAGCCTCGCTGTGCTCTGCGGGGAATTGTATCTTGTGCTCCACTGCAGACCCAGATTAGGTGAGCTAGGAAAGCCTGGCTTGAGCAACCACTTCAGAGGGCAGGACAGGGAGGAAAAGCAAACACTTGTAGAGAGGTGGCCTCCCTGGTAAGGCTAGAGCAGGAGCGTCCTGCGGACCCTGTGGGAGGGAGAAGGTAAGTGGCTGCTTGGCAGAGGCTGCCTGCGGGAGCGGCATGTGCCGGGCAGGGTGCGCCCTGCCCGCCAGTTCCTGCGGCTCAGGACCAGTCGGTCCGTGGGTTTGTAAAACCTGTGCTGTGGTATGTGCCGAGGCTCAGGTGTGTTTTCCTGCAAGGGAGCAGGGTGCTGCCGCGAAGGAGGCACCGCAGCCTGCGCCTTTCGCAACGACGCGAAGGGCTTACGCTCATCCCTTCGTTCCTTGTTCCCCCCCCCCCCCCCCCCCCCCCCCCCCCCCCCCCTCGGTCCTCACCGGGTCAGGCTCTGTCGAGAACAAGCGACAAACCGTCCTCACAAAACATAACACGTTTCCATGGAGGGGAAATAGAAAAAAAAAAAAGGTTCCGCACTGCCAGGGTGGCTGTAACCCGGTGCCTGTGCCCCCGTGGCGGGGCTGCGGCGCGGCAGCCATGGCGCTCCGGGCTGGGTCCCGACTCCGGCCAGCCCGCCGGGAAGCGCCTGGCCCTGGCTGCTGCCAGCACTGCAGCAGCCCTCCCGCTTTACAATCGCTTTACATGATAATCTGCTAGTCAACTTGGAAGAAAGGGTGACGTTATTCTTAGCTAAACACCATTAAAATGCTCCTCTGTTTCTCAGGAGAGGTGGAAAGCGTTTCAGCTGCCTGGAAATGGCCGAATCAGGCGACGTGTAGATCAAAGGGCGGTGTAGATCTGTGCTTGGGTTTGCAGGGGTTTTACGAACTGTAGTAAAAACGTTTCTGCAGCTTGCATCAGTGAGTTAAGTCAGCACGTGAAGTGATTAAAAAAAAAAACGGCAGGTTTAAACAGCATCGGTTCTTAACTGTCCCGGGATTTAAAATTTGTTTAAATAAATATTTGGATATTAGTAATATCTGCATTTAAGCCTTGACGTTGGTCTGTTTAACCCTGAAGCAAGCTAGCTCTGCCCTAACGTAGGCTTTGAAACGATTCAGCCAGACCATAATACTGTGGGAGCTTAGACAGCTTTGTCTGTACTTGCACCTCTCTGCGTATTTTTCCAGGACTATGATCTTTGTCTGCAATTAATCATTGTTCAGGACGGCCGTTCCCGATGGTAGAATCCATGAGCTGCTCCAGCTGGGAGAGGTCCTAAAGCGTGTGTGCCTGGGCGTACGTGAGAACCAGGGCCAGAAATTGCTTGGGCAGCAGGCGTTCGTACAGCGAGCCCACCGTGCAGACCCAGTGAATTGTGTGGGTCCTCAGCACTTCTGGAAATTGTTTTTGTAAGTCTGAGCTGCACATTTCTTTCCGTTTTTCAGAGTTTCTAAATGACTGGTAATGCTCGATATAGTTTTAAAAGTCAACTGAGGCAGTTGAGACTGGTTGCGCTCTCAGAGTGGGTGGTTTCATAGCTGAACCTTGTATCTGAAAAGCTAAATGTTCTGGTACGGCATGTTTAAATCCCAGAAAGGTCAAACCAGACTTTCATACTTGTGTTAGATTGACCCTGGTTTACTGGGTGAGACTCTTAGAGAAAGAAAGAGATCTCTCAGGGGAGGGGGGGGGGGGCGGGAGAAGAATTTTTTTTCTCTGAACAGCTTGTGGTGACTCTGCGCACATTCTTGAAGCAAAGGGGTTTGTTCTTGCCCACAGCGTCCCTCCCCTGCATTGTTGAGTGGAAAACTCTTATGCTAATTATTTCACTGTCTGTTATCAATAAGAAGTGATTTAATTTCTTTGGCGGAGTGTTGCAACAAGAGCAAATTAGATTGAGAGGCAAAGTGAAATAAAAAATATGCAGCTGTTCTGCCAAACAATGATCGTGACTGTTTACAACATTTTGTTTTAGACTGGCTTGTACCCAGAATCCTTTATATTGAAGGTTTTCATGTCACAATCCACTGCTTGTGCAAGGAAGCTAGATTAGTGTATTATAAAGGACAAAAGAGACGTAGGTTCATCTGGTTCGGCTTCCTGCATTATCCAGGTCATAAGATTTTTGTGAATTAGTTGCTTTTCCTCATTTGAAAGAATTTAACTACAGCGTACCTGCATCTTAGAAAAACATCAGAATTTCATTTTTAAATGGGCTGTGAGAGAGACTAAAATAAGAGTCACTAAGCGCTTTCCTTCGAAATCTACCTGACAGACTAGAAATCAAAGTAACCTTTTTAAACTTGCCCTAGTTTCTGCTTTCAGTTTCTGGATGTTGCTGTATCTCGGGCTGCTTGACAGAGCTCCATTACCAGATTTCTGTCCCCATGTAGCTGTGTGTACAGGCTGATCAACTGAGCATTTAACACTCCCGTTGCAGACTTGCAGAGCTCCCCCTCGGGTCCATCTTTACAAATCCTGTAATCGTTCCTGTTGCAGTTCCCTGTGAACACTCCAGATTTTTCCCATTTTGATCTGGGCAGAAGGGGACAGAGCTATCGGCTATCAGCGATAGTCATACCCGTGCCAACAGCCCTCCTGGCTGAGATGTCTCTGTTAGGCATCCAGGGATTACACCAGCCCACATTCAGCTGGTTTCCCAAGACGGCTCCCAAAATACTCTCAGATCTGTTCCTTCTTGGGACACCGTACTGTTGGTTTGTGCTTTTTGTTCTGCGTTTAGGGCTTTACAGTTGGCCCTCTGGAAAAGGACAAATCCTTAGACAGCATTGCTGCTTGCAATGGCCTTTTCTCTTTTTTTTTGGTTGTTTTTTTTTTTTTATAGCCCCTCCTGCCACTGTTGAGTGTCACCTATAAACTTGGTTGGTAATGTTTTTGTATTTTCTTCCAGATAAACAACTGCTTCTGTCTCCATTGTAGGAGTTTCCCGGTTCCGGGTGCGTATACACCTCAGCAGTGTCAATATTGTGTCAGGAGGAGGTCTGGATGTACGCCATCCTTGCCACGCCTCGGTTCCATGGGAAGAAAGCCCAATTTAGGAGCTGGAAGGGAGCCAGGAGGCACACTGCAGCATTTGCCTGCCCTGGTGTCTATAACGTAGCCATAAAATAACATAGAGCCCAAAACGGTAGCAGGACCCGTAAAGAAAGATGACAGCTCTAGAACACAGTGGTTACAGCTGCATTTTGAGACCTTCCTGTTTAATGGATTTTAATCCATTTGGTTATGCCTTCTTGCTCTTACAATCTCCTACTCATAATCAGATAAATGTTTTGCAGGGATTGAGGTATGGCACATCAGCCCTCTTGCGGAAATCTCCTACTAGTGATGTTACTATTTACCTCCAAACCTGGCAGTTTTTTAAAACAGTTTCTCTCGGCAGGTAAACTCATGAAGCTTGGTCTCCCATGGATTTGTGTCCATAAATGTCCCCTGACAAATCTTCCAGCTCTTTGCCAGTCTTGCTGAGCCTGTCTGGCTGGGCGAGGGGTAATGTGCTGGCTGGGAGCTTGATGGGGCAGCGGTACGGCCCCTTGGTATGCGCAAGGGCTCAGCTCTGCCTGCCTTTCCCAAGACCAGGGTGGTGCCTCTACTACATTCTCTACTCAGCTGTTCATTCAAGACCTAAATATGTTTGGGACTTCTACCCCACTGCCAAATTTGACTGAGACTGGAGGAAGGAGAGGAAAAATTACATAGAACAACAGTCATGTTAGACTGTTTTATTTTTAGGAAACCAGGCTAAGAATATCAAAGGAATATTAAGTAGAAATATGGACAGGGTATTTGCCTGTTCAATTTTTTTGCCATGAAATTTTTCATTTCTTCCTAAGAACAGCAGATGATCTGTCTAGGGAATTTCTCAGCCAAAATCAGCAACCTCCTGACAGATTTCACTGGTGTCCCAGCACGCTCTCAGGATGCACGGGATGTAAGCATTGAACAATGACAGGGAATTACTAGTCTGCTGCGGTGTTTGGCTGCCTGGGTGCAAAGAGATGTATGGTGATACCCAGTGGTGGAACAAACATTTATTTTGTTTAAGATCCATACAAATTTTGATGGACATGCTGGATGTTTGCCAGGGCTGGGGTTTTTCGGTTTCTTTTAAAACTGTGTCTGTTCATTTTATTTCTGCTGGTATTATGACAAAGCCACCTCTGTATGAGAGGTAGTGCTTTCAGAGATCTAATCGTTCTCAAGCTATAAAGGAATAAAGAAGCTGTTTCAACACCTGACTTGCAGAATGTTTTGGGTTGCTTCTTGCCTATTGAAATGCAGCTGCTATTGAAACCCTATGATCCCCTTAGAATGTTCAACCAGTTATTTTTTAGAATACTTTCAAGCTTATAAAAATAATGAAATAAGAAGATGGGCAATTCTAATCAACATTCTAAAGCCATCAAATCACTGAATAGTTCAGTTCTTCATGGCCTAAACAGTACAATTTTAAGAAAAAAAAATACCATTTGGAGAATGTGGACACTCATATAGCTTACATCAAAAGGAAATGAAGATACAGATAAGTAATCTAAAAGGATATTTGTGCATTAAAATACTTGTGTATCTGGACAGCTGTCATGAAACTGTCTAGGTGTGATGGTAGCTGGAGACCTATGAGTCTTTGTAACAAATGCAGGCATACAGGGATGGTGCTGATTATAAGTGATGGAGTATAAAATGTTGCGGCCAGAAAAGTGTTGACAAAGATCAAATGAATGAGTTTAGTTTACAAATCAGAGCAGTTTCTTCTAACTGATATGATACAAATCACGTACAAGACCGAGACAGTTTTGCCCTTGACATTGTTGCCATTGTTCTCAAATCTGCAGTTCAGGATCCCCATCTTGATTTATTTTTTGACAGGACAGTTGGGAGTGCCCCAGCTGGTCTACTAAGCCCTGGGTTTCAGCTGAGTGGGCCAGAACGTGCAGGATTAGTGAATGCTGTGCCATCCATTGCTTTTCTAGGCTGCTGCATAACAGCAGCTCCCAGTTGCTAAGCAGCTGCAGAGCCAGGCTCTGCCTTTGCTACCAATCAGCTGTACCAGGGGAGCAACGTGGGTTCCCCTTGATCGGTGGAGAGGAGCCAGCAGCGTGAAAACGGGAGCGGTGGCCATCGCAAAATTGTTCCTTTTCTGGCTGGCTGATGGGCCCCCTGACAAAAATGCTGGAGTGAAGCGAAGGGACACTTGATGGCCCAGAAGCAGGGGGTGGCAGGGGGCGGGGGGAGAGGGAGAGCCAGCATATGTGCACAGCGGAGGTTACAAAGACAGCAGATCTTAGCAGAGCAGGGGGGCACGCGCTGAGGAGAAAGAAATGGGAGAGAGGCCAAATGCACAGTTCAGAATATAATAAAAAAAAAAAAAAACAGGAGGAGAGTGCGGCATATGGAGAGGGGAAATAAAGCAGAACTTGCACAGCCTGCGAATAATTGAATAGAAAATACAGGAAGAGAGGGAAGGAGCTTGATTCATTACTGCCCTTCACCTTGTGGAGTCGGCTACACCCGGGAAGAGGAGGTGTGGAATACAACAGCATCTTTCATGTTTAGCAGCGAACTGTAGGTTTTACATTTCAGCCCCTGCCATTTGTGGTTTTCTTGCTGCATATCCCCTGCCTTTTGTTTAGACTTGATTCCTGCAGGCTCTGTTCTTATCTTTGCCTGGTTTCTTATTTATTTTTATACTTGCTTTGGCTTTTGTTGTTTTTTTACAAGGTAAGTCTTAAATTAAAATACTGTTTCCAGATACTTTGTTTCAACCTTGAAGAGGGCAGGCTGTTGCTAATTCCTAACTGAAGTTCGTTTCCAGTAGATCTGCAAAGCCATTGCTGCTTTTCTCCCCCTCTCTTTTCCAGGAGCTGCTGATGGAGAAGAGAGTTCCCTTTACTTCCCTATGCCTTCCCCTGTGCGTTGTTTTTCCTTTTCCCTGCACAGTGCCTGCCAGCAGCCCGGGAAGACTTGCTGCTAGCAGCGTGCGGCAGGAAGTGGTTCCTGCGGCAGTAAATTATCACAAATGCCTGACATGTTGCATAAGGAGGAGCAAAAAAGTGTCATGAACATCTGCGGGGGGGTTGTGACCAAATGAGATTCTAGTTCCACCACTGCTCAGCTGCCCACATGAAAAAATACTTTGTGGTCTCAGTGCCGAATATGCAATTGCCAGTTAGAGCTGGCAGGGAAGCAGGGAAGCTATATGTTCCTCTCTCCAGCTCTTCCAGACAGAGGATTGAGGGGCACATTTGTACGGGAGGGTGGGGAGAGGATTTAAAGCTCGTGCAGCTGTCACCCTCCTTTGTGGCCAGCCCTGGCTTGCTTGGAGGCCTGTCGACTGAGGACACTTTTTTTTTCCCAGCTCCAAACCTGAGTCCTAAAAGGAGAACAGATGCCCACCCAAATCTACAGGAAGAATTTGCTGTGGGCGCTCTGTGTGTGTGTGTGTGTATTTCAGGCCAATAAAAAACTTGACAGATATGCAGCCAGATGTGTTTTGTACTTGGCAGATTTTTGTCTAAGGTGTCTGATTCAGAAGGATGCTATATTTGCTTCCTCCTTCCATTTGTTTGGAGTCCTGTATCTTTGAACGGGAACTGTCTATACTATTGTTAAACTCCTAAGACCATTAATGGTCTAGATGCACTGACATTTTACAAGTAGATTTAGCAGCCTGTCACACAGCGGGATTTTTAGCATTATGAGAGACACAAGTTTAATTAGAATGATTTTAACTAGGAAATCTCCCTGCCTTAAGAAATCAGAGCTACTATGTTAATCCTGGTAAGCAATGGGAACTTGACAGCGTGCCTGTTGTGATGAGAGTCAGGAATGGTGAAATATGTGTAGGAAGGGAGAAACGCACAGGAAACATGCCATCAAGGACAGTGGTGTCAAGCTCGCACAGGGCAGCGCGCCAGTCCGCATTTGGCAATGGATGACCTGTGGGCTGGAGCAGCCCCGGCAGGTTGCTGCCCTCTACGTGCCGGTGCACACCAGACCATGCCACCGCCGGGATTGCTCAAATGCCTTCCCAACCCGTCAAGGACCTCCAGCCAGGCCACTGCACCATCAACCCATCCAGCTCCCACAGGCATGTCCCAGGCCAAAAATCACAGCTCTAAAGCAAACATGACACAACTACAACTGGGTTTATTTCCACTGCCTGAAGTTATTAATTAGCCTGCTCTCAGAGCATCGCTGTTTCTTTGCAGGCTTTGCTCTGGCTGGGTTAATGGCTACTTTCAGGTCTGAGAGAAATTCAGTCTGGGCCTGTCCTTTGTCTAGTGATGCTCTGACAAGCCAGAAACCTTTCTGGCTCCTGCCAAACCTCTATGCCTATGTATGAGCTTCTCCCAGCCAGACAAGGACAGAGCAAATGCTTCCCGCTTAGCTCTCCCTGTACAGCTAGCACTCAAGAAAAAATGGGCAGGAATTATGGTGTTTCCCATAGGGATATAAACAGAGGCTGTTATCATCTCTTCAGTCTGCAGTTGCTGCCTTCCTGTAGGAAGTTTGCACAAATATCAGAGGGAAGGATGCGAACTTCACATGTTAACTGCCCTTTAATGTCAGTGCCATACGTTACTCAGCAAAAGCCTGCCTGTTTCATCCACAGTTGTCTCTCTTACAGCCTACTTTGCTATCCTTTTTTCTCCTCCTATGAATAGTCCCTGTTTCCCCACATTTGTCCAAAAGATTTGAGAGCTTCCTGCCTGGGCCAGGTGCTGGAGTGATGGCTATTGCATAGCCAATGCAGCAATGAAGTGTTGATCAAAGCCTGGCTTCTAACAGCTGAAAAACACGTGCTTGTTCAGGTTGCATTATAGCTCACATAGTGGAAAATATATTTAATAAGCAAAAACCTGGGATCACTTAAACTTGAGGTTCTCAAAAGCCTCACAAAAAAAGTACAACTCCACACATTTCAGGTTTAGTGGAACCTACCAACCAGTTTTTGGGGAGCATAACCCAGATTTGACCACCCACAGTGGACCTACCTACCCCATACTTACCCCTACTGTGTAAACTAAAGGAGCTGAATACAACTCCTGGCTGTGGTGCTGTGTTCACCTTAATAAATATGCCTATAGGTTTCAGTCCTCCTTTGTTTCTAAACCAGCAAGTACATTAAAATATCTCTCTCCACCAGGAATTACATACTTTGGGAAGGCGAGAAGAAGGGAAAAGTAATTTGAAGCAAGCAGATACTACAGAGAGCACTCTGATTTGGAAAAAAACCCCGCCAACATCTTGATGCTTGCTGGGTCGGGTGGAGTGCTGGGTAATGGAAACACAGGAAGGTATAAGCCAGAGGGATTTTAGTGTTGTATACTAAAGAGATGGGTTGGATACTGGGTAAAAACACATTGTGTTGCAAGGAAAGCTATTTACAGCTCTTTTCCCCACGTTTCCCAAAATTACTTCCTGATGGGATTTATTCTCTGCTGCAGATCTGGATGCAGAAGAGCATCTGATGCTGATAAATTCACACAGATCTGTAGCAGAGCCCTGTGCTCTCACTCAGGCACGAGCAAGCCTGTGCATCGCTCATGAACCTGCTGCTTTTGACTGTTCCCATGGTAAAACCAACCACAGCTACCAACGCAGACACAACCTGCAGATCTCATCTGAAACAAAACATTTTGAATCCCTCTCTCTCCAGCGAATCTCCAGATTCACTTCTCAGCACAGAGGTAGAGGATGAGATCCAGCATCACTGTGATAGCTCTGTCAGCCTGTGTTGACAAAATCCTCCCCATCACTCAGTGAAGCCATGCCAGCACATCTGGGAGACACACATATTGTCCAGATCCGTGGGGGCAAAGTTACGGTGGTGTTGGCAGACACTTGCTTGTTCATTTCATGCTTTTCAGAGATCACTCACTGTGTTTGATGTTCCAGAAAAGGATGGGATGATCTTAACCTTGTGTTACCCATTTTTTACAACAGAACTTGGCTTGAGAATTCACAATTTGGCTTGAGAATTTAGTGAGGAACAGAAACTTGAAACTACCCTTAAGCACCTACTGTATCAAGCTGTGACGTTACCATATTGATTTACACACTCTTCAAATTTGTAAAGTGGGTTTTTTTCCCCCCACAACTGCAAAGTCAAGAACTTAGTTTCTAATGAAAGATGAGATTCAAAATACACCACGTTGGCCACACATATATCAGGTAGGCCATATCTGGCCCACATAGTTGGCATCCCTGATTTAAAGCATACCAGAGAAAATAACACAAGAAACACTATGTGTTCCCTATAAATAGCTGCTCTCTAGGTAGTACTCAGTGTGTGGTTTATGAACAAAACCTGTCCGAGCTACATCAAAGTGCCTGAATATTCACTGCTTGATTTTGATGAGTTCTGTGTCCAGTTTGGCTAACACCTCCTTGTTGCAGACCATTGTCCTGTTTTCTTTCACAGCCCTCTGAACTCTGTGGTAGCATTTGGGCAGATTTTACGTCAAGTTTATTGACAGATTTTTGCACTGATTTAGTGCATGGGCTACTTGAGCCAAGTGAAACAGGAACTATATTCCGAAGGCATGAAAAGGCAGAAAGGAAATTTTCTTATTGAAATATAATTTTTCCACATTACTTAATAGTCTAGAAAGTTAATACCTTTCTGGCAGCACTTCCCACTGGGAAAAAAAAATACGGTTCCTACTCAGCCAAACAACAATGTAATAATGTTTTAGGTTGGGTTAAATGTCTTGGAAACTGGCAGGTGTCACAGCCACCTTGCCTCCAGTGAAAAAGGCAATTGAGAGCCCTTATGAAACAAGGGATTTACATCAGTAGGAGCTACTACACAAAAACCAAGCACATGGCAAGGTTTGAATAGATGGTGAATCATGTGGCCCAAGGGATTTTTTGGGGTGGGGGCGTGTGTGTAAAATATCAGGCCATGAGGACCAGATGGCAGAGCTCTGCATATGCAAGAGCAACAGCAAGAAACACTACAGAAATGGATACTGAGAAGCAGCTGAAAGTTGAGGAGACTGGGAGCTTTGATTTTGAAAAAAGATATTTCCAGGGTTGAGTGAAGGTCAAAAGAGAGTGTTGGCACTGTGAACAAAAACACAACTGAAAAACCAGTTTCGTACAGTTGTTCTGTAAACAAACTGAATTACCTTGAGTATATATATACCTAGCTTTGTCATAGGCTTCTCCTCTTACACGGATATTGTCACCCATAACTTCTTTGGATATTGTCACCCATAACTTCTTTGTGTGTGCAGTGGTCTGTGCACATGACAAACAAATGTTGTCCTTGTGTGACAGCTGAAATTTATGAGAAATTCATTCTACTTAGATGGTAAGTCCTGTTCTTTAGGGTCTGTATTTCCAGGGCGTTGTCTCTTGCTCTGTATGTACATGCTGTAGTGGGAATTCATTGCTGAAAACACAAATAATTAATATCACTGGTAATGTTAAAAAATAAATATTTAAGGCTCTGTCTTGTTATGCACAGTTTTAACTAAGTTTATAAATATTACCTTTGACATAAATGGGGCTACTCGTTCTTACTAAGTTTATGTTTAAGTCTTTGTAAAGCTGGGGTCTGTATTATCAGGAAGAAAATTCTTAAGTGTATTTCAAAAACGAAGTTCTAAAGACATTTAGGAAGAACAGGTCCCCATTCTTGTCTAGTTTATATTACCATATAAACCAATAATATCAGTATACAGCAGATGGCGTGTTCTGTAACTCCTCTCTACAATTGTGGCTACAAGGAAGTACGAGTAGTCTGAGCCCCTGCTGGTTAGCTAAAACAGTTGTATTTTCCATTAGAAGTATTACTGCAAGCCATGCTGCTTAGCCTAAGGGCATGCACTACGACAGAGCTTAATTGATTGGAAACGTAAAACTTTTACAGTATTCAGAGTTCCTCCAAAGAGAAGAACATAGCTAACCAGAATATTTTGCCAAGTCTGTTAACATATTTAAAACAATATTTTGTGAGCTGGAGGATTTAGTTATGCTTCTCTTCCCTCATTTGACTTGATAGTCACAAAACTTACGGGCTCAATTCTAGCATTATTAAAACTCAGTTTCCTTGACTTCTTCAAGCACATCACAAAGGGACAAAGAGAGGCAGCACAGGTGCGTTGGTGGTGTTTCCTTAGGAGGTCAGGCTAAGGATATGCCTTAAGGTTCTTCCATTGTACCAAAACCATTTAGGAGGTTGTAAGCACTCTTCCCCAGGCTCGGTATTCTGAGAAACGGGAGTATCAACTTATGTCATCACCCTGTATTGTAAAAAAGCCATAGCCTCAATATTAAACCTAATCTGTGAGGGGGTTTTGGGTGTCCTCAAAACTAACCTGAATTACCCATCAATACCATCTAAAGTGTTAAAGCATCTTTTAAAAATCCTAAACTTCCAGCAGTTTTCCTAGGCAGTGTGCTAACCTTTCGCTCCTTCCAATTATTTTCCTTGGCAATCGTGAAGTGGCAAATCGGTAACAAGACTGGAACACAGATATTTACCATACCCCATTAAAGTCTTGATTTTGGTACACTCACTGTAAATCTCTATACGCATATTGACTCCTGAGCTGCAGATGCGTAAGCTTTTGATGAAACAGAACTTGTGCCAAAATCAATATACAGGCCAAAACAGAAGCAGGAGGACACTTACAATTAATAATGATTAGATTTGAATTTTACTAATAGAGGCTTGAATCTTCTTCAGTTTAAATCAGTGGCAGAATTCCATATTGGATTTTACTTTTTCACAGCCAGCAAAATACGCTTACCTTTTGCACAGGAGTTTATATGCCTAAAGCACTGCATACCAGTTATTTAAAAATAAGTAACTGAGACACTGAAATGCTGTATTTCATCAATACTAAATTACCTCACTACAAATAGAACATCCATTATTTAAAAACAGTCCTTGGAGTGTTTACAGTTGATTTTATAATCTACTCATTTTACATTGTTTCCTCCCAAATCTAAAGGTGTACAAATCTGAAGTTTCCTTAACTATAAAATCTAAAAGGAGACAAAGCTGTGAGAAATGTAAAGGTTGTTTTGTGAGGCTTGCAAAAAAACAAAAAAAAAAAAGCAAAAAAAGCAACCTAACAATGACCCATAAAATACTTTTATCCCCCCAAAAAATTTTTATGACAATAATTGAGTTGAAAAGAACCCGCCTGAATTACAGTATTCAGTTACAGGAAGACTACTGAGTCTATCTGCTGATCATATCATACTTAGTGTGACGCTGCTTTTGAGCTAGGCCCAAATAAATTTATTCAGGGTAAAACAATTCTTTCCTGGACCATTCATTCCTGTGTGATACTGGAATGCCCTCAGCCATTCCAGTAAACAGGAGTTGATAGCTTTTACTGTGGTCCAGATAGGTAAGACTGTGGTTCATAGAGCATCTTTTTGATGGCTTGTGTATTCTACATACTTGCATCAACTTTTTCCTCTGTAAAATGGTTAGCTTTAAATAGGTGTGAATTTGGTTTATTATTATTATTGTTGTTGTTGTTGTTATTGTTGTTGTTTTATTATTATTGTTGTTGTTGTTGTTACACAATCATCATCATTATCATTATTATCATTCTTACCATTATTATTTTTATTTTAATTATATGACACTTTGTTGGGTATTTACACGCCCCCCCCATCCCCAAAATACCCTTTTCTAGCTTTTGTTCGCCCTCTGCACAAAGCAGTTTTCCTTGAAAGAGATGGGGAGAGCAGTCCTGTTTGCATTCGGTCTGGAAGGCCATCTAGTGACACAACCGTGCAGGAGAAAATACAAACCCGAGTTGTGATTTTTTTTTTTTTTCCCCCTTAGTTGAATTAAATGATCTTGCTACACTCAAGCATGCCCTTGGGGGTTTGTTGCTATTCCCACAAGTGGTATTTTCAAAGATTTCAGAGTCAGTTTTGATTTCTTAAGAGCTAACGGGGTTTATTTGAGACGGAGCACACTTTTGACCCCTGCTAGGAAAGAAATATTTTTTTTTTTGTGCAGAATGGTGGTAGACTGGCACTTGAGCAGGTCTGATGTGAACACAGTGTCACTCCTCTGACCTTGTCGGAGCTCAGTGTGTCCGGCTGTTGTGATCCCCTGCCTTCCATGCTACAAAACAATGCCAAGTAGGTGCCTGTGACCACCACATCTCTACAATTAAAATGTAAAATTTCAGTTTATTTTCATTGCAGCTCAGCTTGGATGGGCTGGGACTGGTGAACACACAATGAGCAGAGCTGTCGGCTCCTGCTCAAGCAATACAGCAGAATACAGGCAGAGTCAGTGCTGCTCCAGGTGCCAGCAACAAGAGGCATTTCAGGGGGTGTCCGAGGGGGTCTCTGCCTCCCCCTCACCACGGCCAGCCCTGCACGCTCTCCCCTTGGCCATCATGATGGGGATCCACTGCTGCAGATGTTGAGGATGGACTGGACGATGTCTTCTCAGCTGCTGGTGGCTTGGGGTGAACCAAGACAGAGCCTGAGATCCAAAGGGCCTCCCTGGAGGAACTGGGGAGGCCGGGGAGGGGAGGCTGCTGGTGCCACAGCTGCTGGATGGGGTTGAGCACCCAAGCGTGGGTAGCATGGCGGGCGGGTGGGCAGCACAAGGCCCAGCGGCCCCAGGTGGATGGAGGCCTTGGTGGCACCGGCAGGACGGGGCTGTGGGGAGGGACGCCTGTGAGGAGCTGATGCCACTGGAGGATTTGGAGCCGCTGCGGGGGTTCGGGGCTACCAAGGGGGTTTGAGGCCACTGGGGGGGTTCAAAGCCATCAGGGGGCTTGGGGTTGCTGGGGGAGATTTGGGGCCTCCGGGGGAATTCGGGGCCACGGGGGGGGTGGGTGGTTCATGGCTGCTGAGGGGGCTCAGGGCCACTGAGGGGTTTGAGGCTGCCGAGGGGGTTTGGGGCCGCCGGGGGGGGGGGGGCTTGAGGCCACCAGGGGGGCTCAGGGCCTCCAAGGGGGATTCAGGGCCACCAGGGGGGTTTGGGGCTACCAAGGGGGCTCGAGGCCACCAGGAGATTCAGGGCCACCGAAGGGGTTCAAGGCTGCCGAGAGAGCTCGGGGCACTGAGGGGTTTGAGGCCACCAGGAGGGCTTGGGGTAGCAGGGGGGGTCAGGGCCACCGGGCGGGTTTGAGGCCACCAGGAGGGCTCGGGGTAGCAGGGGGGGTCGGGGCCACCGGGCGGGTTTGAGGCCACCAGGAGGGCTCGGGGTAGCAGGGGGGGTCGGGGCCACCGAAGGGGTGCAGGGCCACCGAGGGGTTCGAGGCCGCCGAGGGGAATTCAGGGCCACCAGGAGGGTTCGGGGCTACCAGGGGAAATCGAGGCCGCCAGGGGAGCTCGGGGCCGCCGGGGGGGGCCGAGGCCGCCGAGGGGGCTCGGGGGAGCAGCACCCCCGGGCCCTCCGCGTGGTGAGGCGGCGGCGCGGCCCGGGCGGGGCCCTGACGCACCTGAGGCGGCGGCGCCCGCGGCGCGGCCAATCCCCCGGCGGGGCGCAGTTGGCGCTGCCCGCCCCGGGGCGCCTGTCGCGCTGAGGCGGCCCGGGGCAGCCGCGTACCGCCCGGCCCCGCTCCGCTCCATGGCGGCGGCCAACGGGGCCCTGGCCGAGGGCGCGGCGGCGGGTTCCCGCGGCAGCGCGGCCGCCCCGTCGGGCAGGAGGGAGCTGAAGGTGGTGATCGTGGGGGACGGCGGCTGCGGGAAGACGTCGCTGTTGATGGTGTACGCCAAGGGCACCTTCCCCGAGGTGAGGGGCCGGGGGCGCGGGGGCTGGGGCCCGCCCGGCGCTGCCTGCCTGCCCCTGCCTGCAGCTGCTTCTCCCTTTGCAGCAATACGCGCCGTCCGTCTTCGAGAAGTATACTACCAGCGTGACGGTGGGCAAGAAGGAGGTCACCCTGACCCTGTACGACACGGCAGGTAAGGGCTTCCTCACCTCGGGCGGCCCCGCTACCAGCCCCGGCGGTGCGGGCACAGGGCACAGGGCACAGGGCACAGGGCACGGTGCTGAGCCCCAGCCCGGCCCCCGCGCCTCGGAATTTCAGTCAAACAAGCACAAACTGCTTCAACCGGTGTAAAATGCTGGTCCTGTGAACGTGCCTGTATTTCTGTTCCAGCACCTGTTGCTATGTCAGCTTAAACCAGACCAATACCTGAAGGCTGTAAAGCTGGACATATTCTCAAATTGCTTTTATGCAAGCGTACTTTTAACGTGATAGCGTGGTTAAGGCTGCAAGAGGTTAAAGTACAAACAAATCAACAACCGTTACCTGTTGCAAGCATAAATGTGCATGACAGAAAAAAAGAGGCCCCTTGTCTGCTGGCAGTGCTGGCCCTGCATTCGTTCATTATCTTAACAACCCAGTTTATTGAGAAAATCGCATCAGATAGCGAACATATCTGAAGGTATTAAAACCCATTTCCCAGATGGAAAGCATAATACAATCAACTGGGAAAATATTTTAATCTCCTGCCACGTGTGATCGACTAGCGAACGAGAAAAAGGCTGGTTTGTGTTCAGAATAAAAAGGCTGTAGCAGTAAAAGCCGTTTGAAAATGCTGGTAGTTTGCTTGGGTTCATTTGAGGAACTTGTGAAATGGTTTGTGTTCAACTTAATTCAAAGTACCTAGTCTCTTGTTATCCAGCTGTGTTCCTAAATGAGCCCTAAAATTGACACATGCTCTGTTTCAGCTCTGTAAATCATCTGTTTCTGCTCAAGCCTGTGGAGTTGTTCCAAATTTACACCAACATAAATAAGAACTGAATGCAGTCCATGCTAATTTTTAATAGTAGTAAAACGCGCTTATCTTTTTGCAAACTGTACACGATATCTGAATAGATAATTTTCAAGTTTTTTAATCTAGAAGTGAATTTTATTGCTAATCTTTAGTGCAGTATAGTAAGATCCTGAGTACCCAATTTGCCAATATATCTTCTTGTGTCAATTTTACTGTTCTCAAGTCAAGATTTGTTATCAAGATTTGGATAATGTAGCTTCTACTGAATGGCACGGCTTTTGTGTTTGAGTCTTAAAGGAAGAGAGAAGAGCTGAAATCTAGTGTAAGCAACCAAAGAGGGATTTCCTTAATACACTGTGGTGGCACAAAGGACTTGCCACAGTGAACTTGTCTAGTTTTTGTGTTTGTTCACTGTCAGTGTGGCATTTTTGCCTGTCACGCATTTCTTGTTAACATGGCTGGCTTTCATTTAACATTACCGTGCTGCAGCTTCCAACGTTTGCTTTTCGAGTCTCTTCCGGGCTTTAAAGAACATGGGCTGGATCCAGAAATGGCGGTACGTAGGGCAGGTTCAGTAATGCAGCACTAAACTCTCGCAAGCCTGACATAAGTGCTCAGCTTCTTGCATCATGCAGGGAGTTCAGCTCTGCGCAAGACCTACAGCTGCCAGCAGCCTCAAGAGTGCTTGCTGAACTGGGCACTGGTGGCTTACCATAGGATAGTTTGGGCTGGAAGTGAACTTTAAAGGCCATCTACTCCAACCCTGCCCCAGTGAATGGAGGCACCTTCAACTAGATTAGGTGGCTCAGAGCCCCATCCAGCATGACCTTAAATGTTTCCAGGGGTGAGGCATCTACCACCTCTCTGGTCAACCTGTGCCAGTGTCTCACCACCCTCACTGTAGAAGATGTCTTCCTTACATCTAGTCTAAATCTACCCTGTTTTAGTTTAAAACCATTACCCCTTGTCCTACTGCAACAGGCCCTGCTAAAAAGTTTGGCTCCAGTTTTACCTTGTTTCCTTGTTCAGGTGTGCAACTTTAGCAGAAAGCATCTACCATTCTGCCCTTCCACATTTAGTTTACAACTATAAATAAGAGCACTGGGACATATTTTGTGTCTCATAAGACAATTCAGGAAGTAGAGATACCATTATTGTGTAATTGGTAGAGCTCTTTGCCATGAAAGAACAATTGCTTTCCATCTCTCGTCTGGAAACCTTGAAACCAAACATATTTCACCTCCCAAAACAGCATCATAACCACCAGGCTAGAAGTTGCTAGAGGCTGCTGACACTTGTCTCCTCCCTTCCTATTAAATCTGTTTTGCTTTGCATGAGACACATGAAGATTATGAGGTGCGGAGAAAGGGGGGACATTGCCACCTTGGTTAAAGCATTTGCTTGGGATGGAGAAAGACTTGAGTTTTTGTTCTTTTTCAGAGCTGCTTACATAGTTTAATGTTACAGATCTGTATCATACTCTGTAATTCAAGCAGCTTTTCATCCTCTTTCTGAAGCTGGAAGTTACACTAGAGGAAGAACTCACCTGAGTACATACTTTAATCCCATCCTGTTTTTAATAATAGAAAACTGATGTTGAGTTCCTTAAGGTCTGGACTAGGACCAAGAGCTAGGTCCTGTCCTCTGAGTTCAAATTGTGCAGTAAGAACAAGGGGACTGTCCGGAGTTTCAGCTCAGTGTTCTGGAGACAGGAGAGCTCCTGTCCTGCTGTGTGGATGCAGCACGGGAGATGCAGTTTTGGAATCGGTGTTTCCCTATGTTGACTTGCTTTTGTCATATCATGCAGCAGCAGCTCATTAAATTTCTCTCTCAGCTGGGTGATGATGCTCTGGGGTAAGCATACAGCAGCAATTGCAGCTTAAAGAGGAGTCTAAACATAACAGCTTATTACTGGAAGTGGAGTGGTGCAGCCATATTGGCCGTGTGTTATGAGTCCTCTTCTGAATTACTGAACTGCTTGAATTGGCCCTGCTCTTCTCTAAAATCCTAAGACAGCTTGTGTTTTGCTTCTTAGTCTGAAAGGTTCCCAAATCATTCAAATTATCATAAAATTATTTAAATGTGATCAAAAGGATGCTAAACTATTTCTGAGGTGAAGGTCTTCAACTAATTGCTGTGTAGCAGTGCAGGAGAGAAGGCAAAGCAGTTCTCCTAAAAAGTGTCACAGGATCTTCATGATGGACCCATTGCAGAAAGGACTGCAATATTTTTAGGATCTTACTAAGCGCAACAGTTGCATGTACTTCAGCATCATGGGAGGGTGAAGGACAGGTTCAGCTCTGTTTAAACTGTGTAACTGTTTAAAGGTAGAAGGATTCTTTGTATTCTCAAGTTCTGTGCAGTGCAGCTTGAGAGTTTGAGCTTGTCCTCCTTAGGGAAGGAGAAGGACACAAAGAACCTAAGAATCAAACATTTAAAGCTACAAAAGTTATTTTTTTTTCTTGACAAGAATTCTGGTAACAAACGAAGTTAATAAGTTAGTCTAAAATAGGCTAGAAAAACAACTTTTGTGAGACTTTTATACTATGTTACTCTGTCCTCCTTGTCAGAGACACCTCTTGCTGTCACAGGAAGTTGGCGGTATGTATACGCAGTGAGTAAAGGCTTTGTAATATCATTTGTCTCGTCTGCGAACAGGCTTTGCAGCTGCTTATTCAATTAAAAGTTTCCATTTCTTGCTGTGCTTGATAGAGGCCAAGGCCTTGAGAGGTAAATTAACTCTGTTTTTTTTACATACTACGGGAGCAGTGTTGATGCTTTCGCTGGCAGTTCAGACACGAGGTTCAATTTCTGATGCTGTTCAGTGCAGGACTTCTCAGACCAAAGAGCAGAGCTCTGCTGGGCGTGGAAGGCTGAGGAGGAAGTAAATGCCTCATCATTGTGGGTGCTCGCTCTCTGACTGGCAGGAAGCACACATGAAGCCTGCAGCGGGGTTTTTCAGGTCTGTAATGACAGATGTGTGGCAGTCTGAGGCCTTAAGAGAAATTTTAAAAGCCAGTATATGTAAGAATAATTTTTCAGAACTTTGAAAAGGAGGGTGTGCCTGAGGAAGACAAAAAAAACCCAGCTTTAATTGAAGTGTGCCCCCCGCCAAGCGTCCTTTTCTACTGATTTCTACTCTTCTACTGTCCTCTTCAACTGCCCAGAATGCCCGTTTCCCAATTTTTTTTAAAGTGAGTAGTGAAAAATCATAACTGGCAAGCTAATAACCGTGGTATGCCCACAGAGCCTGCAGAATAACAAATCAAAGATAATTAGGTGCCTTTCTGTGTGCCTGTGAGGGCTTGCCATTGCAGGTTCCGTGTCAATCCTGAACCACGAGAGTGGAGTTGCAGCTGACATGCGGCCATCCGCAGGAAGCGGTAGGCTGCTCTGGACCGGCTGGCAGGATATTACATTCTTCCGTACCCGTTGGCGGCGATGGGCAGCGCTGCTGTACCTTAGGGCAGCATGTCCTGGCAGGCTCCTAGGCTGCCGAGTCTTGACTCTTGTCCTTTACCCTCTCCTGGCAATGACGTGGGTGCTGAGCTCCTTTACAGACTAAGCAGTGGACAGGCTGGCACTTCTTTGGTGGCAAACTGGCAAACAGGTGAGGAAGAGCAGTGGTGAACATGCATGTCAGACAGAGACCTGTGGTTTCACTTCTTCTCCCATTCGCCCTCAGCCATTGCCTGAGGTACCACCCCACCGCAGGGCCCAACTACAGCAATGTGGGTTATGCAACACATCACAGAGGCATGCAGGACTGTGGTCTTTGCAAAGAATTAGCAAATTTTAGGTTAATTCAGCTGGGCAAAGTTTTTTCTTCAAGAACAAACAAACAGACAAGGTCTCCGATGCTACAGTGAGTTGAGGAAAGCAGAGGAGAGTCACAGATACACTCACATGTAGGCATATATTTACCTGATTCTTCCACAGCATGATTTTTTTAATTGGGGAAAGAATACAGCTACCTATGCTTGATGAAGTACACTCAGGGATTTTGCATATACATGAAGTTACTGCTTAGGTCTACCCCTGTTCCTTCATTTTAAAACTCTTCTACTAGAAGACCTAAATCTGTGCCAAATTAGCTCTGACCACAGACTGAGCAGCTTTACAGAGAAATAGTCTCCCAAGGCCCTTCCTTGCATTTCATCAGCAGCACTTAAGGACAGGAGGTGAAAGGGATTGTTTTCGGTGAGAAGGACGTCAATGTTTAGACACAGCTTGATCTGGGTCCTGTTACATCCTCAGCAACAGAAGAACTGCATCTGAGCTCTTATAGCACAGCTTCCTCTCCTTCCAAGTGAGTGCTGCAATCATCCGACCATCATACAAGTTAAGCAATTACCATCTAACCTTCCCCCTGTGGTCTCTGCGCTATACCTTGTTTGGTGCTCTGTATTTGAAATTCCAAATGTGCATGGAGCCACATTTTATTCAGCAGCGTTTTCTCATGCACTTATTTTCTCAGTTTGCTTAAGAAACCCAAACAACTGCACAGCTAGTTCTGAAGATGAAGGTGCAGCAGTTCACTGGGGCATATCTATAGTTTTTGACTTGCGATACAGCATATTTGTGTCACATCAGACACCTCTTCTGTTATCCCATGCAGGAGAGTATGAATTTAACTCTATGTTCTGATTTCAAGCAAATGAACACGTTTCTTCCAATGGGACAGTCCTGACTGCCTCAAATTGCCAGCAATAACTTGGAAGACCTTTTGATTTTTACAGGCTACATTAGTAGAAGCTCAGAGGCTTGAACTTGAACAGGGAAAATCATACACAGCACTTAGCACTAGAGAAAGTTAGGAAGAAAAAAAAAAGTTTGGCACCTGATGTGTTTAATGCATTTAGAGGATTATCTCAGCAACAAGATGGTAAATCAGTTGCAAACAAGTAGGGCTAAGCAGTACAGTCTTTGCTCTGAATGTTTGTACAATATGGATAATTTTGTCAGTTGTGTATTATTTCTGGATTAAACCTTGAGGGAATCAGTCCTTCTTTGTTCTGCACCTCACCCACAGAGCACACTGTTCTTGTGAAAGCTCCAGTACAGAACGGTCCAAACCCAAGAGTCCTGTTTTTACAAATATCTCGAACAAACTGAGTAATGGTTTATCCAGGAGGGATTGGCTATATCTGGTAATTACTGCTTTTTGAACTTAATCTTTCAAACCAAGACCTCTTCAGACCCTGGCACGGTGATTACTGCGAAGTCATATGTATGGCAAGGGGAAGGAGTACAGGTCTGAAGTAAATTGGCTTCCTCTTGTCAGATCACGTGCTAGAATATCCCTCATAAGAAGTATGACAAATCCCCTGCTTTTCCAGAATTCAGCAGCATCCCTAAGATGAGCTCTGTAGTCCTGCTTCAAAGACCAGTTAAGCCTGGCTCATGTTGCAGCATGTCTTGTAAAAATCACGTGCATGCTGCTACAGCGAGCAGCGGTGCTAAAGGCACGGTGTGCTAATCGCTGCTTCCTCTCAGGTCACTGGGCTGGGAAAAGCAAGTTTACTACTAAGATTTTTACTTCAGCATTTGTGTCTAGCAAATATGGCATTTCTACTTCTCACAGCATCGCACGTACAAATGTATTTGGGAGAATGGAGCTACTGCCAAATTGCAAAAATTTTAATCGATAACTGTCAAATTCCTCTTGCCGATTTTGCTTCTGAGCAGCAATTTAGCGATCGGCGATTGAAGTGCTTCTAAGTACTTGGACGAAGCAGGCTTTTTATTAAAACTTGCCAAGGACATGTTTTATATTCTATTTACTTGTTAGTGAAAAGGACTCTCCTGCACTTCAGAGAAGGAATTTTACAAGTACAGAAAACCTGCAGTCTGTGCAATTACAGTGCCATTGTTCTTGATTTCAAACATGTATCTTTACATATTCCCATCATACTGCTTAAGGACAGAGATTTCTTTTATCCAAAACATTTTCTGTGTTTCAGGGCAGGAGGATTACGATCGGCTACGACCGCTTTCTTACCAGAACACAAACGTCGTGTTAATTTGTTACGATGTCATGAACCCCACTAGCTATGATAATGTAGCAGCTAAGGTAAGAGACTTTTGTAATTGCTTCAACCTTTCAAACAAATTATATGCACCCGATACATGACAAGATGTCAGATTAAAAAAGCTGACGCTTTTAATGTCGTGTACCCTGGGCGTGTAGATGCACAGATCACTCATCACGCACTGAGCTGCAGGTCACAGACCTTAGACCTTGAGCTCACCTCTCCGCAGCTCCTAAGGGCTCAGAACTGGGGTCAGCTCTGCAGCACACTAAAACGCTAAAAAGATCAAACACCAGCAGTGAAATCACTGCTTTATCTGTAGCCATGTCACACAACCAGCATTGCACACAAACATTTTAGATTCAAGTCTACTTCCATCACATGCATATTTAACTACAGGGGAGGGATGCAGGCAACCACTTGCCAGTACTAGGAGTTCTGTAATGCTCCAAAGTAGCAGCTGACATTCCTGTACACTGCACCAGCAAAACAAAGCAAGACTCGGTCCAAATTCCGCTCTTAAATACAACTTCAGAGGAGCTCTTCTGAATTTAAACAGATGTTAAGTAAGCACTTTGGCATAGCGACAGATGCCACCTATGTTTTTATAAATCAGCTGACTTTAGGTAGGACTTCTGAATATTTCTGTAATGTAAATAGTGCATGTTGGGTCCCTGCCACTAGATTAACGACTTTTTTGCAGCATATATTAAATGCGGGTTCAGTTCCTTGGCTTTATTGTTTTGATTTCAGGAAAAAAAAAAAAAAGCAAGCGGCATATATAAAAGATTCTTTTTTTTCTACCATCAGTGGTATCCTGAAGTGAATCACTTCTGCCGAGGTGTCCCGCTTGTACTGATCGGCTGCAAGACAGACCTTAGGAAAGACAAAGAACAGTTGCGCAAGCTCAGGGCTTCTAAGCAGGAACCCATTACTTACAACCAGGTAAGTACAAGTGCAGTTAAAGCTGTGTCCTCTTTGCAAGAGAGAAAGCACGCTTACTTCAGCAGCATTGCTCCTCACCAGTACAGTCACAGATGCTCCAAAACTAGCTGATCACAGTGCCCAGATAAATTATTGACAGTCAGCACTTGGAGGGGTTTCTGTAAGTCCTTTTGGGAAGTGGTGCATTTTTAGAACTAAAGTAAAGAGAAATTTGGTATCTTGGTGTGACTGAAAGGACGCTACTAGCTATGCCTTCTATGCTCATTACATCTCATTCTTGTTTTCTTTCACAGCTGGGTTATTACTGTTGTTACTGTAAGTCTTAACAAGGTTGTTGGACTCCCTCCTTCATAATTTTTATTAGCATACATTGCTCCCATCACTGGTGCTTTGATCAGGACTGTGATAAAGACTGGAGATGCTAGGTTATACATTACAGGATTAAAAATACTGACTGTTCTGGAAAAAAATGTGTTTCGTAAACCCTTTTTAAAAATAAATCCTTTCAAGGATAATAGAAAAAACATCTGCAAGGCTTCTCTAACATAAGAGACTTTTCTTTGAAGTCTCTAGAAGGGATCTTAAAAAAAATTATTTACATATTATCAAATGATTTCAATGCAGTGAGACAAGTAGTGTTACATCACCGGCATAGCTGCCCTAGGCACAGGAGAAACAATGATGGAACAACTTGTCCCATGTCATACAAGACCTTTCTGCTCTGGTCTCCCAATTTTTAATTTTTTTTCTTTAAACTACACAGCCATCCTTCTCATCTCATCTCAGAGCAAGAACAGCAGCTTTCAAACTGTTTGATGCGCAAGTCCAGGGAACAAGGTTAAGTGTACTAAACCCTTGAACGAATCAGTACTTTTTCTAAACAGCATGAAAAGAAGCTGTAACTGCATCACCACTAAACCTCGCTGGGACTTTTGGCTTGTCTTCCTTGCACACAAGATGAGATCCCCATCCTATTGCTTTGTGAGCAGATGCAGATTGTCCCTCATTTGCATTAATAACTGCCCTTCATTACCCTCACACATGAGTTCCAGAGCAAGCAACAGACACTTCTGGCGAGTGCTGACGTCTCATGCGATTACATTCCAGGGCCCACACGATGTACAAACTTTGTCTCCTGCTTGAGCCCTCCAGCCTGGTTTTTCTTCCCTTAAATATACACTACCTCAGTCTTTTACAGCTGATGGCATCTTGAGTCACGCGACACGATGCTTCCAATGCCAAGCACAGAGGAGCTGAACAGTATCTGCCAGCACTGCAGCTTGCAAACAACTGGAAGGAGACAAACTGCTTAAATATGCTGAAGAAAAATCCCCCTATAGAAGCCTGAGTGCTCAAGTGACCCCACTCTAAGGGCTTATAATGTGATAAATGCAGTTTGTGAGCTGTGGGTTGCACACCTGGAATTCACACTCCAAGGCTCACAGGCATTCAAAACTGGGGGCAGACTGCAATGACAATAAAAAGATCACTAGCAAAGTAAGAAATCACTGTAGTGATTTCACACAGCCAGGACTGCATGCAAATGTTTGATTCTAGTCTGTTTGCATTGCATGCGTTTGGGTGAGACTGAGAAGCGCAGGTGCCCATTTCTGTATCGGAGGATTTCAGCTGAGCCCTTGTGACACTCCAAAGCAAAAGTCAGGGTTCCTGCATGTGCACCAGCAAAATAAGGCATGGCTTTGGTCCAGATTCTGCTCTTGCATGTGACATTCATTACTAAAGGTGACATCATGTAATAGTTAAGGTCAGACCTCAAAAAATATTGCCGTGTAGAGACCTTAACCTCACTTAAGTATCTACCTCAGCATTTCTTTTAAACAAATTTAATACTGAGAATATTTTTACACGATCAGCAATCTACATCTGTAGAGACTCTTAATACTGAACTGTTAGGCCAGGCTCTAGATCAACATAGGGGGAAATAAACTAGTTTATTTAACAGCACCTCAGTTTATTACCAATGCCACTTACATTCTAGCACTATACTCAGAGCCAGCTTCTTTCTCCCTGACCTCATGATACGAAGATGTACCAAATAATTCCCTTTCTTTCCCACCTCGCCTTTCTTCTCTCACAGTTTGGGTTTACATCTCCTCTTACCTTTTGTTCTTCCCAGGGGGAAGCAGTTTGTCAGCAGATCAATGCAGAAATTTATCTGGAGTGCTCAGCAAAATGTCGTGAAAACATAGAAAATGTTTTTAAAGAAGCAACAATCATTGCACTGAATGCCATGAAAAAAGCCAAGCGCCAAAAGAAACGGACAGTGTGCTCAGTGTTATGATCTGGACTGCAAGAGAGCATCGACTGCACAACAGACAAGCAATCCAGATTTTTAAAACCAGCTTAACTTCAAAGACGCTTTTTTCATTATGTTTGCATTCCCAGAACAATGTTTATTTTAAAATGTATTTTTTAATATTTTTGCACTTTCATTGCACTGCCCTCATAAAATTTTCAAAGCTCTTTATCAAGGTTAACTGATGCTCATGCCTTTGTCCATCTGGCTTTGGCTCCTAACTGCAAATGACCAGCAGTCAGGTCTTGGACTCTATTTAAATTGCAATGAACAGCAGCTGCCACTATATGACTTCATGTTGTTTGGTTTTTTCCCCTCTGCAAAATAATTGTGGAATGTTACAGCTACAATTTACTGTCTTTTTCAAGCAGAAAAGCCACATCTTTTGGAACAATTGGTTAGAGTAGCTTATCGGGCACCTATGAAGAGACAGAAATGGAAGTTCTGTCTTAAATATTTAATTTACAGCGCTGAAAGTTATAAGTACTCCAGGCAGCTACTACGTGTAATGTAAAGTCAGTTTTACAATAAATTTATATAGCTTATGTAATACATGAAAGATGCAAATATTGGTGCATGCTAGGGGAAATACTTGACTCATGCTCATTAACTGATGAAAACCTCTCTACTTCTACAAATTGAAGTTTTCCCTTTTGTGATGAAGGTGTCAGTTTGAGGGCTGCTCCGACTGTGCAACCAATACATGTGCCGCAAATTTTCTCATCTTTTGCACATCCCATGCAGTGAGATCTCAGATTTCAGAAGCAATTGCTAGTTTGTACCCATCATAAACCAAACCCATGAGGGGGAAGGAGGATTGTGCGGTACAGGTGTTGCCGAAAGTTTTCTGCGTAAGGCAAACTGCAGCCCATCCTAAGGGAGAATACACAGAACTTGTGTAATGGTAAGAAGAAACAACATTTTGCCAACAAGTTTAGGCAGTGCACGCCAGGAGTCTAATAATAGACAAATATTGCACATATAGAGCCTGGTAACTGTACATCATCCATATTTCATGCAACTTTATCCTCTGCTGGTTACGTGACCAGCTGGTGAAAAACTGGTTTGGAGCAAGCTATTATTTTACACTCAGGGTAAGAGATCTTTATCCTTGAAGTCTTTTGTTTTCTTTCTTCCCCTAACTTGTTTTCATTTAATTAAGGTTTGTGAATCCCTACAAGTTAAAAATGGAAATGAAAAAAAAAAAGTTACAAGTTTGTGCACATCTCTGACTACAGAAAAACAATGAAGAATTGTGCAGCCTTTTCTCCACGCGAAGACATTTCTCAGTAAAAAGACACAGAACCACCCATCCCTTTACCCAGCATGAAACTGAAACAACGCACAGGAAGTTACCATGTTTACCCTCAGCTCTGGGGCCGGATCTTTCTTGGTTTTTTATGAGTTTCTCATGCTGCAGAACTCAAGTTACTCACCACGTGCAGAACTTAACACCCCTGGAGAACCAGGTCCCCACTGCTCAGATCCAGCAGGTTCCAGCACCACTCTCAAAACAATTATGAATGGAGAGTTCAAAGGATTAAAAAACCCAACAAAACCTCACAGGGTGTGCCAAAGTCAAAAATTACTGTAGCAAGATATAGCCCAGCTAGTGTGAAAGTTGCTCAAAATATGCAAATGGCAATTTATTGTTTATGCCCACAGGACAGTGACGCTGTCATTTTGCTAGCCTTGCAGCAACAGAAGAACAGATGAAACCATTCCAAGTCCATGGTGCATATGTATCCCTTCACGAGCACGCTTACTGGGAGAAGGGCACCATTTTCAGATCCCGCTCTGCCAGAGCATGTGCCCAGTTTGGGCTTTGTGCTAGCTCAAAAGAAGCCTGCACCAGTGCGAAGGACGCTGCCTGAAGCAGCTCACAAACCTGCAGCTGGCCTCAGGAGGTACAGACGTTACAGCACCCAAATGACACTTATATGAATAAGTTTAAGTTCAAGCAGCACAAGGAGTTAAGCAGGACAGCACTCAGTATTTGTCCTCTGCCATCCTCCTGAATGACCATTTACATTCTGTTAATTACTGGTACAAGTGCAGCATCTACAGAAAGTCTTTAATATTTCTGCTGAACCTGTCCTTCCCTTTCCAGAAGGGTGTCTCAAAAAAACAATGCGACGGGCAGTGTATTTGCTATTAAAAAGGGGCTGAAGCAGCTGCATATTGAACGGTTTATTTTAGGTATTTTCCAGGCCTGGACAGATGACCTGGTCTCCCTGGAAGAGGGCTAGCAGACTTCTCTGCCATTTAAAAACTTCTTTTGCTTGCTTGGTTTTTGTTTTCAAAAGAGGATTTCTCTTCTTTAAATAGCTTTTTAAAAGTGTATATAGCAGCAGTATGGTACAAAGATGGGTTGGGGTTTTTTCTTCACAGTACATACAGGTTAGTATTGCCACTGAAAATATGTCTTAAACAAACACACGCCTTTAAAAACAGCATTCAGTCTGTATCACTGATCAACGCAGAGTGTTCATAAACCTTTGCAAATCCAATACCCAGAATTTAAATAATAAAACCAGGAAGTGTTAAATATCATTCCAGAATCGGAATTACAGTAGATCCCACATTCTCCCAGTGCTGGCGCTTCACCAGGCAGGTACATGCTGCTCTATATACAGAAAAAAAAACCCCAAAAGCAAACACGTTTTGTCTTAAATATACATAAATAGCAGGACTGCAGACTGGAGAGCCATGCTTGCGTTAATACTGAGTCTGTGCTGGCAGAGTCCATATCCTTCACCAAACACGGGGACAGAGGAGTCCTTCCGAGCCTGTCCGTTGTGTAGCTGGGGTTTAGCAGGATGCGTCCTAAAGCCAGAGCCTGCTGCGGGTAGAGGGACGGCAGCCAGCATGCCGGGGAGTGGGGGTTCACAGCTTCTTCGTTTTATCTTTGTTTTTCTGGAGTTTAGTGTGCACCACTTTGAGAGTAGTGAGGAAGTTCCCGAGGAAGAGCAGCAGAAACGTGAAAGCCAACACAAAAACCTGAGAGGGGAGGAAGGGGAAAAAAAACCAAAAACACCCCAAACCAGTGAGAGCTGAGGGTACTGCTTTGGCCACATTTAAGTGAGCTCTGATGGGGCTTGGTTGGAAAATCCAGGGATCCATTAGCACGGAGATCCGAGGAGAGTAGATCATAGCCAATACAGCCACACAGCCAGCTGTGTGGGTTAACAGGAAGTATATTTTTATCATGATCATTTAAGTAGTATTTACTACTTCTTAATATTACAACATGGATTGTATTCAACACTGCTAGACTCCACCAGATAGTAAAATTAAATCATTAAGTCTAATTGATTAACATTATGCTACAAGCCCAAACAGCAGTCGCACCAGCGTGGGGGAATGCCACATTTCTGAGGGAAAGTGTTTTCCTCCTGAACAAAGTGAGCACAGAAGTTACAGCAAGATCCGACCAAAATAAAGACCATCTGATTACGTGCACCACTGCATGCATGATGTGGTCCAACCTGAATCTACAGGACAGCTGGAAAAAACGTGTTTAATGGGTGACAGCAACCAAGAAAACAAGTGGAAGAATCCCTAAAAGTGGGGCAATAAAGTGGGTAACACGTTTTTGAAGTGATTCACTGCCATCATTTTTTTTGGTCATCATATTTTTGTATAGGTGACCCATAGATCAGCCATAAAGAACCACCAGCAGCTCAGCAGCCATTGCTATTAAATGTACATGAGCAATATGGAGAGAGATTCACCCACATGTATTTTCCTCCCCCTACACACTCTGCCTTTCAGTTTGTGTGGTCACCCATGGGTACAAGTTTCCCTACAGTAATTTGCATTTATTTTGAATTCTCTTGTACAGGCTCTGCACCACATCATCCCAAGATGCTCAGATGGGGTCAGATGCTCAAATATCTTTAAGGATGTGGTTAAACACCCCCTTCTCCCCGTCTGTTTTTTTTCTGAGCAGAACCAACACGTACCTGCCATTCTTTGCACTCCTCATGCCTCGACAATCCAAAAAGCGTGATTGCGTTATATAGCTGCCAGAACTACAAGGGAGTGGGGTGGGGGAAGCAATTTCATTACTTGCAAAAAACAAAACAACAACAACCAACCCTGAAACCCTTCAAAACATTTGCCACATGCATGTGTGACCCAAAGCACCTTCTTATGGTGCTGCAACCGCAGTGGCAGACCCTCCCAGGCCCCGCGCCACAGGGGGAGGAACAGGATTGCCCAACAACTTACGTGCCCAAAGAACAAGAAGGGAAGGAGAAACGTCAGCCCCCGCCACATCCAGGACTGAAATCCTTCTGGATTGCAGAAGAGGCACAGTGAGCACAGAAGAGCTGCAGCCCTCCCCACCCAGACCACCCAGTAAGGGCTATTCCCGTCCTGCTCTGCAACAACCAACCAATTCAAAATGCATACTTGAAAGTGTGGTAGTGGGAGGAGGAGGAGGATGGGGATGACCAAAACCTCCATCTTAATCCTCTCAAAAGCTGACAAAACTCAGAGCCCTCTGCTCCTGACCCACAGAGCCCGAGGAGGGGGATAAAAGTCTCGCTCCCCTTCCTGCCTTCAGACACGGGCAGTGGGGTGGCAGCTCTGCAAAGCTCACCCTTGGAAGGCCACAGAGCCCCCTCGCCAACACTGCATCTAAAAACCAGGCAAAAACTTTGCAAAGGAAGTACTGCAGAAAACCTCACCTACTGTAAGGTCCAAGTGGTTTCTCTCCCCCAGAGCACGGAGTCTGTAAAGGCAGCCCCTCTGATAATAATACTGTAGGAACTGAACACAACCTGGAGGAGAGAGAAAACATCATCACGTTGGCTATTCAAGTGGTATGATAAACGTATCAAACTATTTTAATAATGTTTAATCCAATAGCATTTAGTTGTTTGTATTTCTACACTGCATATTTGGATGCTGTCTTTATATTCCTACAGTTTAATACGCTGGTATTTACCAAGGAGAGGTGGTTTTTTCTCAGCACATAAGATACAAAACTATTTTATCCTGTGAATTAGCAAGGTAAAATATACTCACTCTGAAATATTGAAAATGCTAAAAATTGACTGCGAAACATCTGATACATGAGTCCATCTGGCCTGAAAGCAAAATACAAAGGAGGTCTATTTGTTTAATAAAAAGCATATGATGCTGTGCCCTCCCCCTTCACCGCCAAGCTGGATCCCATTAGCAAATGAAGCAAGCAGCTGGTACCCAGCCCTCTCCACCCCATTGGGAGCCCAGAGAGGGTGCTACGGCCGCACATCACAACTCTGGCACATAGGAAACGCTCTCATAGACTGGATTTCCCCTCCCAACATGTGTAAGTGCTGCCCCCCCTGCCCCTTATTATTTGCTTATCGCAGTATTCTCTAGGCAGCAATCAAGGCCATTCAGCAACATCTGCATCAAGAATCCAAGTGGCGGAGCAGGTGGTGGCCATGCTCCTTATCCTAAGGGCAGTTCAGGACAGACAGAGGACGGTGGACCTTCTGCTCTAGTCGCTGTCATCCCCTCACAGATTCAAGAGCAGAAACATTTGCCATTTTAAAATAATTTTGAACTAATCAGTTCATGCCAAAGTTGAGACAGGTTGCACAGGGGCTGTGTGCAGGGCTCATCGCTGTGGTGTGTGACCAACACCATCACCCACTGGAAGGTAACTTGCATTTTTGGCTTTATACTCTGTAATCTGGGTTCAGTAAAAGCACCAAACAGGTTCAATTTGTAGTGTCCTCCCTCTAAAGCTAAGAGCTGCTTGTTTGCTTAGTTACACAGAGAGGAATCGGGAGACTTGCAGAGATTTTGCTACTGTCAGCGCAGCTAGGACTTACGGTTTGGGTTTCTTTCTGTTTTTTTAAATCAGCAATGTAAATACAAACATGCAGCGTTGTATTTATCATTGAAAACATCTGTAACATCAGACAAATACCAAGTCTGATGCTTTGCCATGTGCCTGTGTGGCTACAGCTTTGCGGTCATGCTGGATTTAAATGCTCAGATGATGCAAACACTGTGAAACAGGCTTGAAGCACCTCGAGCAGGCAAGAGCAGACTCACCACGTTAACATTACTCCAGACAGGAATGTGGAAACATAGTGATGAGACACCCACCAGCCTTTGATCCTGAACAGAAAAAAATGTGGTAGTTAGATGAGAAACGTGGATTTTAGCATTGTAACTCTGGCTTTACAGACAAAAAATTATCCTGACCCGAGGGAAAAGGAAGGACAGGGAACAAAATAGCTCAACTCAAGCAAAAGGAGTGTTACGGAGCACTGTCCTGGCAATCTGGCTTAGCTGGGGCCACAAATCTGTGACTGGTGGAGGGAGGCTCAGGACTAGGGCACGTCTCACGTGCTCCCACGAGCTCTCCAGCACAGCAAGCAGCAGCCCCTGCAGCGTGAGGCACCACGGTGACTAATGATGCACAAGTTTCAGCCCACACACCCTTTCTTCCGTGCCATGCCAATAAGTGACGTTTCCAAGTCCTTCCTATGAGGTGGCTGTTTCTTTCAGGCACAGATGCTGCAGAAGGCTCAGAAAATGACAGTGAAGTGAGCAAAGGCTGTAGTGAGGCAGAATCAAGAAGTGAAGAGCTGCCCCAGGGATGGTGCTGCCTTGGAAACTAAGCCAGCACGATGAGGTGTTTCCGACCAGAGGTGCGCAACCTCCAACACCAGACGCACCCAAGTCACTGTGACCAACCTCTGTGGATGCAGCCTGGGCTCGGACCTTTCTCTACTGGCCTCAGGCAGGAGACTTTACATCCCCACACTTTGTTCTTTCCTCTTCACCTCTGGCCCCATAGCACTGCCCCCCTCTCTGGCAAGCACCCCAAAACAAGACATCACACCCACAGCAGCCCCAGGGACAGCCACACTTAGAGAAGAGACTGCTGCATCCCTGCTGCCTGTCATTAATGCTGGGAACTGTGTCCCCAAGCAGCTCCCAGAAATCCACCCATCTTTAAGATTTTGCCCCTCTGGCAAAGCAGGAAGGCCCTGATTTTCCCACTGCACGTGCCACACCGGTGCCGGCCTCCAGGCACAAACCCCCTCTTGCATCAGGAGTGGGGACCACAAGCATCCAGCCAGCAATGCCAAGACTCCCAGAAACCCTCCCAGCCCCATTTCAAGGAGATCATGGAAGCATCTGGCTTCAGAGAGGGAAGCAACTGGCTGAATCACGGAGCCATGAGCTGCTCCCAGCCGATCATTAGATATTGATAGTTTATTAGGACAACACCGACTCCTGCCACTAACACACATGCTGGTCCACCCCTGTACAAGCACTGTTACAAGGAAGCGTACAAGTTCTCTGTGCAGTATCCAGAGTGAGGATGTGTGCGGGAAGCTGGGCTAATGCAATGCTAGCTGCTTGAAAGGTAGCAAATGAGACAAGTCAATTAATTAATGCAACAGGGAGCTGCAGCAGCCACTCAGCCAGCAGCTGGGAAGAGATGTAGTGAATGCTGCCGAGGACACGCAGCCAGCAGGTTCTTGCTAAAATATAAACACAAATGCAAACTCGAGCAACTTCTTGACTCAGACCTAAGGGAGATCCTGCAGGAGCAATTGGCAGGACCTCAGCACCCTGCCTGAGGGTACCCCTACTAAAGACTGCCACCAAGAAACGAGGGTTTGGAGTAAAGATCAACTTTCCATTAACTCATCCCAGGGTTTTACTTGTGTTCCCAGCTCTGTATACAGTTAACCCCCAACCACCAACTCTCCCTCGATACAACTAGTTGCACAGAGCTAGTACCTCAGGCTGCTCCTTTCACCAAAAGCACACACACACCTACACCCCAGACCATATCTACAACCACCCCATAGCTACCAAAAATATCCCATCACTTTGGACCAAGAGCTTATGCACTTTCAGGAACTGCACCTTCCTCTCCCCCTCAAACTTCTGCCCTTGGAAGCAACCGGGGAGGGGGCTGGAGACAAGAAACTTTACAAGAGAGGCATCAGCATCTCATATTTGCTGGGCTCCAGTGCCAAGCTGAATCCCCTTTTGTTGCTCGTTTTTCTTTTAAGGACATTTCATGCTTTAAATAGTTTTTTTGCAGGTGGCACGGTACCTTGATCCATTGCTAATGAGAATGCTTTCCCGTATCGTCAGTGTGCAGTAATACCAGACCAACAGAAAGTTAAACACTTCATCTGTCACCCTGTTAAACAGAAAAAACATGCAGTGAAAAAAAAAAAAGTTCTGTTAATTATAAAAATACATTCCAAAAAAATCCCTGTTTTTCATCCCTCCCCTTAGGCGAGCAAACACCTGCCCCAATGAGGCCACAGCCACAAAGCCCCAAGTCCTGAACGTCTCTGCCCCACATGCAGAACTGCACACACTGGCAGCACCGCCAGGCTCAGCCCTCTCCTCCGGGAAGTGCCTCCCAATGCAACGCTGCAGATCTTGAGCCGATAAGCAGGTATGCAGAGATGACATTAATTCCTTCTGAAGGAGAGAAAGCACCATGGAAGCAGCAGATGATCCAATTTAGAGAGGCATTTCCAGGCTAATTCAATGAGGAGATTCCATAAGATCTATATAAATCCAATCAACTAAAAGAGCAGAAGAGCATTACACCCTTGGGGGGGGGGGGGAACCCAAAACTTTATTTTGCCATTTACAACCCCCTGAATCCAAGGGGATATGGGGCAGCCTCCACATACAGCAGCATCGTTCCCTGGTATGATCCTGCATTCACCCAGACCTGCAGAGACCCCAGCGGAAGCGCCTAGCTCCAACACCTTCCCATTTTTAAAGGAAAATTGAATAGCAGAAGCTTGTTGGTGCTCAGGCATTTTATCACAACCTAGAGATAACGTGTCAGGTCTGATCACTTCATGCAAATCCTCTCTTGTTGCCTTCGCAACCCCATCGCTGCAGCACTGTGCTGGTCCCTGCCTGGGACAACCAACTGCTACTTCCCAAGCACAGCATGATGCCAGAAAACCAACAGATCAGGAAACACGATGCTGGACTTCTCTTAGTTACAAGAGACTCCAAAAAAAGTTAAACAAGGAAAAGCAAGTAACTAAAATACAGGTCCTGCCAGTGTTGAAGAAGAGGTGCAGAAGCTGTCCTGCTGCCCAGCTGCCAGAGCCCGTCTCACTGTCCTTCACAGAAGGTAAGTTAGTTCAAACACAGCACATTTTTATTCCAAATACTTCACTAAAAGTAAAAACGCAGCTTACCTGTAGTGGAGAATAAACCTGCAGGCGACAGCCCCGAGTAACAAGATTATCGTCAGATAAAGCTTGAACTTCTCATACTCATCCTTGTAGGCAAATCTGGAAGGGAACAGCCACTGTTTATAAACACAAATGGGTGTTTTACTGGAAGGTGGCTCCACTTTTTCCAAACCAGATATAAATCCACATGCCAAGCCCAGAGACAGAGGTTTTGCTTGAAACATTTAGAAAACAAGTGCATGGCGGCGAAAGCAGCGTTCTGCCTGCAGGGTCCATCTAGGCTGCACAGCTATTATGCTGCAAGACAGTGGCTTACGTCCCTAAGAGCTGGTTTCTCAGCTGGCATGATAAGATTGAAAAAATAAAATTTAAAAAAAATCCATTTTCTAGAGCACCATATGCCTCAAAGTTGCAATACCATTTTTCATTGAAAAAAAGCCAAACCACCAAACCCTTACAAATTGAGGCAACAGGCTGGGCTTAAAAGCAAGTGATAGACTGAATCCATCAGTTACACTAAGTGTTCCAGGCCCCATGTCATGGTCTAGACTTGCCCACCCTCAACATTCCATCTTTTATCGGATCTATGAGAAACCCATTCCTGCCTCTGGACTCCAGCCCATTCCCACAGCTGGCCCCAGGGAAACCCAAATCCGTAGGCAGGGAAACGCTCACTTACTTCGCTTGGTTACTGAGGAGAGTTACATTCACGTTTCCCAGCACCAGATTTAAGTACAAGCTGGAAGAGAAAAAACAAGAGCAGACCCAAGCAAGTAATTTTATTTGAACACCACAGGATGACCTAGATTGGAGCTGATGAGACTGGTGTCTCTGCCTAAGCCACGTTTGCTGTTGGTTTTTAATTACAGCAAACTGGAGAGAGAGACTATAGAAGAGAATTTAAATGTGGAAAGATTGCTCAGCATTTCCCAGAAGTCAGTGAAAAAGTTTACTTTCTGGTCCCTTTTCTGCACTACAGTCTAAGGGTGAGATATGTAGTTTGCACTGTCCAAAATCCAAAGTAACGGGGAGAAACTGGAAGGAAAGTTTCTGATCCAAATTCCCAAGGGGCTGCAGCGTCACACAGCCTTTGACAAGTGAAAGAAATCTGTCCTAGCAACCCCAACTGAAGCTAAGTATGACTTAAGTCAGTTGAAAACACTATTGAAAAAAAAAAATTTGTGCTAATTTAGTCTTTAAAAATTTAGCACAGGAGAACATCCGTGTGAAACAGTGAATCTCATGATCTCTCACCAGTGCAGGGTTACTTTTGTTTCAGCAAGAAAACCTGCACTGCCTACACACAGCACATTTACATACACTGCCAGCTCATGAATTCTGTGCACAACTGACGCAGCAGCTCAGCAAGAGGTTTATGACTAATCTCGTTTTATATGTATTTCTTCAACATGCCCATTATCCTTCGGGAACAACACCGCTGTGAACGCTTAAACCACCAGCCCCCCCTGGAGCGTGCGGGTCTTGCCGGTGAAGCACGCACCCGTTCTTCTTCGGCAAGTAGGCTTCCATGTCAAAGAAGGCATTTTGCCTCTCCTTGATCTGGCTGCTGATCTCCTGAATGAGGGCAAACTCTTCAGGACTTGCTCTAGGCTTGCACCTGCAAGAACACAGAAACAAAGAGATTCCCCTTTGTGCTTTTACCTCCTTTTGATTCAAAGGAAAAGAATGTTGCCATAAAATCCACGCCGTTAAAAAGCTAACTGTGGGAGAGTTGATGCCGTCACGCGCTTTGCTCCTGTGTTTCTGCAGCACCACTTGAATTGCCACGATTTTATTTCACTGTTGTCAGTTATTTCAAGCAGCTGGTTTATAAATCGGCTTCTCTTTTCAGCTCAGTGCAGTGACAGGATCGTCTACTTCTTCCTAGCAGAGCACTTAGGGAAAATTCTGCTTTTTTTGCAGGAAATCCTTCCACTCTGGGAACTTTGCGCATGGTTTCAGGCACTGCCCTTGCAGAGGCTGCAGCTCTTCAGGCATGAAGTGTTTCAGGATGTAACACAGCGCATAGCTGATGATTTACCGACAAACTGCGGTTTTACCAATTAACGCAAAACAGAGCAATGCACAGCGGTGTTAGCAACCCACGGCGCTGGAGATGGTGTGCTCAGACCTGTACACAAGGAATTTAGCCTGTGGCTCCTGGGGATCAGCTGAGCAGTCAGAGACTGCTACCTCCTGTAAACCCACCCAGGAGTAAGGTACCACCTTCGGGTTTCAAGGATTGATGCCACTCTTCCAGCACACGGCTTATGGAGCAAAGCTTTGCTCACCTAGCAAAACAGGAGGACCAAAAGTTGTGCAGTGCTGCAGCACACGGCACGGACCACAAGGATGTGGACCCAAACAGGCTTCCTCAAACATCTTCTTTCTTTACAGGACTCCATCATTTTACCTGGCTGTTATAGATGGAGACGACTCAAGAGTAATGAGCAAAACTAGCATTGCAACACAAACTGTGTATTAAAATGCTAAAAATCCAAACATTTTAGCCCTTTGGGAAGGAAAAACAACCCATCCCTGCCTCCTCCACCCTCCAGGTCTCCCATTACCGTTGCAAGCTGTGCTTCAGATCCCTTAGTGTCTTCTTCTGCCGGTGTATGGAGCTGCTGCAGGCTGTCTGCAAGCTGGTGACTTCTTCCAGTTTCTGCCTGTAAACTTTGTGTGTTTCCTGCAGGAGAAGAGGGGATGATCAGTAGGAAGGGCCCTTCTAGGTTACACACTGCGTTTGCTCCTCGCCTCTGAAGGAAGCAAGCAAAACCCTTGGGTTTTGGGGAGTCAGCAGGCACCCCTGCAAACAAGTGCAGATCCAGCACGGGTTAAATGGACCATAATGAAATTCCTGCAAAAGGAAGAGCATCCTCTCTACGCTCATCTCATTTTCTCTTTCTAACAAGCCTTCCCGCTCAGGAGCTCCTCATTCCCATCCTACCCTGTAACAAAGCCACTAATCCTCAGCTCGATCCCAATCTGTCCCCATCAAACGGGTGGCCAAATCACAGAGCAGGAACACCAACTTCACAGCCAGATTAAATCTGGGGAAAGAAGACAACAGATGAAGACCCAGAGGAGAAAAAAATACAAATAACAAAAAAATCCCCACACCACCACAAAACCAGCCACAAATCCACGCCTGGGGGTTCAGATGCCTCCGGGCCACCGCTGCCATCTCAACCCCATGTATGTTGAAGCAACCTTCTGCCCCATGCTCTGGTTCAACCCATCTCCTCCCTGGGGCATTAGATGTTCCTCAAGGGAAACTTCTTTATTACAGATTATTGATCCCCTGAACCCCCCAGTAAGCATCTGACTGGCCGTAACGAGAACGGGCTAACCAACTGCAGAGGCGCCTCTGCTCGGGAATCAACATGCTCTGCTCTTCTGCCCTTTGCAATGATTTCACCACCTTCTCAAGTGCAGGGAGACCTCAGACCTAACCAGGCACCAAGCAATGACCTCTGGGCAAATGTTAACATCTATGCCTTGGAAAACAAAGAGTTTGCAGTGTTAGTGCCAAGAGAAGGCGCAGGTTAAACAGCTATTTGTATGGCTGCTTTATCTACCGGCACATCAAGGACCACAGAAAATTAGCCCTGGTTTTCCCAGAGCATAAACATGGTGGCAAAACCATACAAAATGAATCTTTGCTCTCCTCCTCTTTAGGACGTGCTGGTAGCTGTTCATTATTTACAAGAGCAATGCAAAACAAGCTCTGGTATCCAATTAAAAAACCTTAATAACCAAACTAACCACATTCAGGCACTGCAGGTCTCATCGTTTCAGGATTGGGTTAGCTTTGTTTAGCACGGGCAGGACTTCAGGGCTCCCTGGATCGCACACTAACTCATTTTGTTTCTCTAGATGTCACACAACAGCATCTTCTAAAAGGCTGGTTCAAAGGATGTAAGAAGCTCTTTGCCAAAAAAGTGTTCAAGTATTTACTGGAAACGCAAACAGGTCAGTTGAGAGCTGGTAAATTCAACCACTAGCCAAAAACATCAGGATAACGATTTCAAAATGACGCTGGGACTTAGAATAACATAATGTTTGCTAGTAGCGAAGTTATTCATCAAGAGGCAACTGCTTACAAAGGGGACCCACAGGGAGTTTCAGCACTGTCTTTACATTAACATACATAACCCACAGGGCAAATACCTGCTTGGAGGGTCAGGTCTGGCCACAGCCCTCTCTCCAGGTAGGAAACACGTGCTGAAAAACAAAAGGCCCCAGCACCCAGGACAGGAGCATTTTTGCCCTGAGTTAAAGAGCTCCCAGCAGAGCTGTCAGTGTTGTCTCTGCACAGTTTACAAGATTTACGGTGCCGGGGGCCATGACTGCCTGATGGGAATTGCACTGCCTCGTTGCCCACGGACCAGGGGTGGGCAGCAGCTCTGGCCCACGCCACAACTGCTTTACGTTTTCTGTACGTACCCCACAGTCTGTTTTCCATTGCACTTGCAACAGCCCCGCTTGTGGTCAGCACTTAGTCGTTTGCAGGACTTAAAGCACATTTATGGGGAGCCCTGGCAGGGCTTTTTCCTAATCAAAATCTGGTTTACACATTCACACCCAGGGTTTAAATTAACAGCCTGTTGCAAGGCAACTTGCGTTTTCCCATGTCCCTGCCCCACAACTGCAATGCCCCACAGCCCCAAGCTCTTTTCTCAGGCTGCTGCTCCAGGGACAAGGCACTGCAACTCAAACAACAAAAAACTGCAGATGTGGCTGGTTAGAAGTGATTTGCAAACCTGGATGTCCCCCCACCCCATCTCACAACTGGTGCCCACTGCCCCAAGGGGATGCTCAGTGGCAGCATCAGCCTCTTCGAAGCCCCTCAAGTCAGCGCTCCCCAAATCCAAGCCCTGTGCCAGCCACCCAGCACGTCTGGGGCAGGAGCTATGACCAGAGTCCAAGGTCCTCTTCTGCAGGAGGAGGACACAGCCCCTGACCCAGAACTTACAACACAGTTCTAAAATACAAGACAGGGCAGGAGCGCAATGAAACCGGGATCCTTTTGCCCCACGGGGCTGGCACTGCCCTTGACGCACAAAAAATATCTGCCCACCATCAATTTTTTTTCCCTGCTGACATTGCACAAGACACACTTTTAGTGGTGGTGACCAAAGTACCTTGGAAAACACCAACAGGGAGCTCCACCAAAATGTGAGCCGCAGCAGCCACAGACCAGTACCTCCAGCCAGAGATGAGAGTCAGGGCAGCCAAAACGGGTGCTGAAGGGGGGTGATGCAGGTGTGGAGGGGATGCGGGGGGTCAAGTTGCTGCTGGAAAAACCAGGCTCCTCAAGAGCAAAAGATGCTGTGAGTATGTCCAAAAAGCCACGTGCAAGGGCAAGCACAAGCAGACACCCACATCAAAGTACTTTCTTACTGAAGAGCTGGGTTTTAACACATCACGGTTTGACTTGAGTCTGGTTCAGGAGCACAGAACCTTCCCCCAAAGCACATTTAAGCACCACCAGCATCTCACAGGGCTGGAGCACAGTCACGTCCTCATGACAGCACCACGTTCTCCTCTTCTGCAACACCATGTCCAGGTACAAACTCCATGTGTAAGCCCTGAAACTCTTGGATCATGGACGTGAGGGTCATGGACGTTATTCCAGTTTTTCACCTGGGCAATGACACCTCGTGCCACCAGCAGCTGCCACCCCATCAGTGGCATTTCTACTTTCCTTTTACAGATGGGGAAACTGAGGCAGGGGTCAGTCGCTATATTTTGCTGTGGTTTAGGCCAGACTTAAGCAGCACGTACAGGAACCAAGTGATCAACAAACCCATGCCAGCTGGTGCTCACCCCAGCACCCAACCACCACCTTTCCTCCTGTTAACAAACCGACCACCTGAACTGATTTTTAATTAAGACAACGAGCTCACTTCTGTTTGCAGCTCCCGTTGTGTGGAAGAGCCTGGAAGAGGCTAAAAGCCACGCAGGGCAAGAACAGCCTCTCATGTTTGCAGAGTGGCTGGAAGATTTCAAGCACGTGTACAGGTGCAGCATGGATGATATACAGGGAAAGGAAGGTTTCTGGAGATCGAAGCATTTTGCATTTTTCAGGAACAGCTCCCAGCCCCTGCTCCAAGGTCCTGCTGTCCCTAGAGGCACTTTTGTGAGATGGAAAAGCAGCGTTTGAAATCCTCCTATCCCCTCGCTGGGAATGAAGCTGCGGACAGGAGATGCTGGCAGCACAGGTGATACTTGCATCTACGTGCCGTGCTACTGGCACACAAAAACACCAGGTCCCCACTGTCCCCCCAGCGGGGGGAGCCACGGCCCGCCCCCCCCGGCTGCCTCATCAGACGGCCCCGGGGCACGGCCGTGCTTTGCTGCGGGGCGCCCCGCAGGCTCGTAGCACCTGCCTGGAGGGCTCCCAGGGCACGGCGGCTGTTCGGGGGTGCTGTGCAGGGATGCGCACCCACGCACGGCTGTGCTTCATGCACCGGGCGCCGTGCACGCATGGCCCCGCCGGGCACAGCTCACCCGGGCGCCCCCCGGGCGCAGCGCGGCGGGGCTGAGCGTCCCGCACCCCGGCAGCGCTATGCCGGGGTGGGAAGGGTCCCCCGCTCCTTGCAAGGCCCCCTCCCAGCCCGGGCAAGCCGCGGGGCGAGCCCCGCGCAGCAAAGCGGTGCAAAGCCGAGCCGGGGATGGCAGCGCAACGCGAGAGGAGCGGCGGCCGCGGAGTCGGGGGGGGGGGGGGGGGGGGCGGGGCAGGCGGGGGCGATGAGCGGCGCCGGGCCGCCCGCCTCACCTGGAGCTGCCGGAACTCCTTCTCCAGCTCCCGCCACTCGCCGCGGCACCGCTCCAGCTGCAGCCTCATGGCGCGGCGCCCGCCCCGCCGCCGCCAGCCCGCACCCGGGCCCGCGGGCCACGTGCGCCCCTGACGTCAGCGCGCGCGGGGCTGGGCGCGGCGCCGTGGCGGCGCGCGCGCCGCCTCGCCCCGCCCCGTCCTCCGCCCGCCGGAGGCGAGGGCTGCCCGTCTCGGCCCGCTGCGGGCGCTCCCGGTGGCTTCGTGAGGTGCCCCGCGCCCCCCGCCGGTCCCTTCGCGTTGTGGAAGCGCTCCATGGGACCGCGGGCGGAGATTAAACCCGAACGCCCTCCGTGTGGCGCTGGCGGAGCCGCGGGGACGGTCCCCTCAGAGGGAGCTGCTGGCTGAGGCGAGCGCACACCTGGGCTGCGGCCGCACAGCCCACCTGCCGGGGGCCGGGCCACAGCGGGCGTTTGATGCCAGGAAGAGAAAATGATCAGGAGATTCCTGATTTTTTTTTTTTTTTTTTTTTTTTTTTTTTTTTTTTTTTTTTTTTTTTTACTATTAGGGTAATAACTCGCTTGGTAGCAGGGCTGGCAAATGGGGAGTGGGGGCTGGTATGCATATCCCTTTTCATACATGTGTGGGTGGACACCTGAAATGCAGGCGATGACCTGCTGCCTGCCTCTGTGCTCGTTTTCCAGAGAAACCTGCTCAGAACTTGTGGTGTTTGGGGATTTCTGCTGATCTAAGAACCACCAACCACAGGGATATTGCGTTGTCCCTTCAGCTCCTCCAGAGAGGTCCATGATTGTCCAAAGATCAAATGTGTTGTGGCAGGCCTTGATAATCTTGAAGTAGAATAATAAACTAGTAAACATAGTATAAATGTCACAGGAGTTTACTATGTCTGTATTAAATTTTCCCCAGATTGCAGCATTTGTCCACAATCTTGTGCAAGAGGACCTTATGTTACAGGAAGCCTGTATTTTGGATTACAGAAGAATCGCATGTCAAATCACAGCTTTAATTCTGTGCTGGATACATGCTGAAACTTTCCAGTTCATCACAAGGTTGGAGTATTCCCTACGCACAAAATTATTTTTCCTTCCCATGTGAAAATAATCCCTCCATCTTTACTCTGCCGTCTCAGCTTGGTTTCTCACAGAGCCACCCCTAAGATGTAGCTGCATTTGTTTAGGGCTTCCTCTGCTCATTATATCACGCTCTAAACTGAGCACATTCTGCAGCTACATCTTAACCACTTCCTGCTCAGTGGAGGCTGGGGTGCTGACACCCTCCTGCAGACCTGGGTGAATCCAGGCCAGAGGGTGCCAGTTTGCTTGGTGGGTCACGAGGTGTTCAGGGAGGTTGGCAGTAGCAGGTTGATCCAAAAAGCAGGGGGACTGCTGCCATTAGTTGGGGGTGTGAGCCTCGCGTGTGATTTGCACATGGCCAGAGCAAATATCCCAGTCTGCACTGCTGGCAGGAATGGTCAGTTTAAGAGCAGGTGGTTCTGTGGATGTCCTCTTATTTCCTTTAAGTAAAAACATTATAGTAAAAACACTTCAACCTTTGCAGGACAGCTTGAGTCAATCCTGACATTCAGGAAGAGGTACTTCCAGGACACATTGTAAATTGTAAATAATCCATAAAACTATTAATTTCACTCCTGAGCTATAAGCCTCAAAAGAACAGAAGAAAGCTCTTAAAATCACACGTGGATCTTTGCCCTGGGCTGTAATTCTGCAGCCTGATGACGTGTTTGTTAGGGCCCCAGTCTGCGTTTCAGCGGGCACTGTGTGCACAAAGGGGAAATATCACGCATTTCCCACTCAGAGCATGCCAGCCTCAAGCTCTCCTGGAGCAGCCCCGCACCAAGGGATCACCAGATCTTTATTCAAAACTTTCCTACCTCTTCCCTACACCTCTTTACAAAGAACAATTCTTCTGCATGTTGAGGCTGTAAATAATAATAACCTGAAAATACTTCTTTCAAGGTCTTTTAACTAAGACATGCTAATTATTAATATTCAGTCAAGAAAACTGTATTAAACTTTAAAACAAAACACAAGAGAATTTTATTAAACCCAAATAATGTGAGTGTAGCACGGCTGTCTGTACAGCTGGTTCTAGTAGTATTTAATATTGTGCCATTACTAAAGATTTCAGAATTACCTGTAATCTCTTTCCACCTCCTGGGAGATTCTAGCTGTTTTTATAGTCTCATTATTTCAATCACATCTTTGTGAATAAAACCAAAGCAAGGTAAGATAACAGTGATTATTTTTTTAATTAGAACTAGATTATTTATTATAGTGTATACAATTTTACTTGCTAAGAATGGAAATTGCAGATTTAAATTAATCTGACAATTTTAAAAGGAATCTAATTTCTGGGTTAGGGGTCATTAAATAATCATGTAATACACGTCATACGCTGTAGTCCAGAGTGACTTAAGTTTTCACATCCACATTCTCAGCATTTGTTTATTTAACTATCAACTTCTCTTTCAGTTTTCAGGCTTTTTTGCAATTTTTGTTTCTACAACAACTAAAACATGCTCCAAAACTAGATTTCTTGAAGGAAGAGGCTCAAAAAATCTTTATGAACATACATGCATTTAACCTTGTACCAAGTTTTCAAATTGGCAATTTCCTTAATGCAGACCCTGCAATAAGTAAGAGGGTGTACACTAACACAGAAGGCTTTCCCAGCAATACTTGTGGAAAATTGCAGACCTAAGTCAGATCTTTCCGCTCCTGAGGCCAGGGGTGTGGGGAAGGGATGGCTGGAAGGGGCAGCAGGGGTTGTGTCTGGTAAGGCTGTGCTGGTCAGTGTCCCTCTCTGTCTCCAGGAGTGACTCCTACAGAAATTACATTTTACAAATCCAATCTTTGCGCATTACATTTCCTGTCTGGATTAAATGTTTATCTTGAGAAGAAAAATATAGTTAAAATTCCCTTATTGTGAAAAGATATGTAGGAATAATATAGTTTAAGGTTTCATTTTTTCTATCTGACTAAAATTTACCCCTAAATATCTGCACCTGTTGCACTCAATGGACAATCAAAGACCTTACTGGCCTATTACAGGAGTGCAAATTCTTTTAGCAGCTGGATTAAGGATTTAGAGAGGGAATTTTAAGAGCCCAGAGGAGCCCTGGCAGCTTCCTGCCCCTTGGCCCCTGACAGAAGAGGGGCTCTGTGCAGCTGGCACTTGGGGCTTCCTGCACCTCACCTGTCCTGCCCTGTCCTAGGAGCAGGTTCTGCAGGTTGGCTGGAGCACAGGGTAAATTCCTCTGAGTGCATACCCAGGGATGGGGCTCTCGCAGCCCTGCGTTGTTTTTGAAGCCTGATTTATCTCAGGAGAACCTCTATTCTTTCTGCCTATCTTTCCTCATGGCCTGCCAAACAAACCACACATGCTCTTTGGTCAACAGCTAATTAGTCATGTGCAGTTTTCATATTCAGGTTCAAGGATGCCTCCCTACCCACCATAGCAAACAAAGCCAGGGCAGTTGCCCTGTCTGACTACGTCTCCATCCCTCTCTCTGCTCCCACAGCTTAGCTGAGATTTTGATTCAGTTTACCATTTTACAGAGGCAAGAAATGCTACTGTGCAGGGTGAGGGGCTTCTTTAAAAAGCATTTGTGGCTTCCTTGAAGTAGATGCCCTAAACACTTGCCCAAACCTACCCAAACTTACCCCAAAAGTTAAAATGTACAGATAGATGCCAGAGTCTTCATGCAACAGCACCACACGCTCTTACCTGTGTTACCAGGGCCAGTAGCGTTGTGCAGGCTCTTCCTTCTTCATCTGCTTTTAAGCATGATGTTGGTCAGTTGGTCTCTGTCCTGCCCCCAGCAGAAGGCTGCTGGCCTGGAGGAGGCTCATGAGGGCTCGCTTCCCTGCTTCCAAGCATCACTGTATCACTCTGGATTGCTGCAGATGACAGCTGCGCTAGATTTAAAGCTATAAAAGCGTGTCTTTCACTTGTGTCAACATATGATGAATGGTGCCTTTCATCTGAAATTGATTATTTTAAGAATGTTTTTTAGGTGTCTTGTAGATCTAACCTTCCAGCCTTTTAATGGCTGGCTTTTGCTGCCAGAGAACTTCTAAGGCCTTTACCAGCAAATCTACAAATACAGAATCTCTGGTTTGCCTTTACCTTAATTAATCCCCAACTCATCGACCATTCACTGCCAGAAAACATATCAAAGAAATGGAGTTAATAAATCAAGTTAAGGAGCAGAGTGAAATGTGACTGTTAGTTCTGTTGGTGTTAAATTTTGTTCGAGTACGTGTACAGCCACACGTGAGCTCCTTTCCTTCGCCCTCCAGACTATTTCTGAACACAGATTCCATTCATTCTTTTCTCTTACGATAACTGAGGCTGTTTCCTTAGGTGCTTTTCCCCTGTCCTAGGAATACCAATTCTTCCCAGCACAGTGCAAAGAGAAAGGGACAAAATATAAATGTGGATGAGTCCCTATCCTAATGTCAGGTGGTGAAAAGCCATGAGAAATAAAATCCTTGGCACATGTGTCAACTGGAAATTGGTCCTGCTGATTCATCTTGTAGCCTGGATTTATTCATCAGCTGAGGGCTTGAAGTGAGGCATTAGCTTGGGTATGGCCAAATCTATCTGCCTCCATCTTTGGGCTGTGATCTGAGTGTTTTAAAACAATACTGAGGGTCCTGCAAAGCACTGCCCAGTTGTGCAGTAAATAATTCTTAGCTTTGGGTAACTTCACTATTTAATATCATAAATCTACCTTTGAACAGTCTGGTTGCAGGCAGTTAAATAGAGACCATTAGCTGTAAATCTGCAGCAAAAGAAACTCTTGGGGAGAGGGTATCTCCTAAGTGTCAGCTTCAGCGACTTCAACATTTCACTTTGCATGACTATGTAATGCTTGAACATTTCAGATAACCTGGGGTTCTTACTTTAGGTTGTTTAGACATAAAACCAACATGGTTTCTCTTTTGGGAGAGCTGCTCCTAGTGAAAAGGAGGGAAGAGTTTTAAATAAGTACTTTCCCACAAAACTGCCTCTTAAGCCAAAGTCAAACAGTGAAGTTTACATCTCAAACCTTTTACTTCAGTTCCTCCTCAATCTTGCTAATAATAATTCTTAAAAACAGGGTGGTGGGGAAGCTGCTTCAATGCTGCACCCACTCTGTGCTCCTCCAGCTAAACCTGACGCATGCTTGGTCCAAGTCCAAGACACTCCCACTTCTTCCTCTGGCTTTTCTTTTGAATATAGCAGCAATAAAACACACATCTGAGCATCCTACTTCCACAGTATGTTGTTGTCACATTCTTCACCTTTAAAGAATTCCAACATATGTTTCTCTAAATATTTTTTCTCTCTTTATTTTACAAAGTTCCCAGAATAAACTTGAATTATTGATTCTGACAGTTTTCAGTTGGTTTGGGCATTTCACTTTGGTGATTCCCCAAGCTTTGTGAGAGCAAACTCAGCTTGGAGTAGCTGTCTCCTTTCATTGGGAAAATGACTGGTTTCAGATGTAGAATACTGAGGTCTTATGGGTTTCTTTAATTTTTAAAAAATCTTACTCTTTAAACTGAAAAAAATTAAGGCACATCGTATGTCATGGGACCTTGCTCCACAAATGTATTTCTGGGCATGTTTCCCCATGCATCCTCCCCGTTGTTTTGTTTGCCCTTCAGTGTGTCCAACTTGAAAAAAAATGGAGAGCTAAAAGTCCATTGCAAGAATTGTATTGGCAGTATAATGGGCTAAGTTAAAGCATAATTTACACTGACCGATTTAACAGCTTCCTTTCAGTCTTAATAAATGTAAGGTTTAATCAAATGCCAGACAACTGAAGCAGCAACGGTAAAAACAGCAACAGAACTGAGGCCCCTTCACTCCTCAGTGGAGGCGTCTTTGCTGGTGCTCCTCAGTGGCAGTGATCAATGTCTGTGAGAGTAAAACAAGAAACCAATTTCTTAAAAAAACAGCTAAGAAGGAGATTTGGGGCCAATTTTTGGCTGGAAAGGCTGGAACAAGGAAAATTCCATCAAGGAAAACCCAAATTCTTTTCCAAAACCATCATAACCTGGATTTTGACCCTACTTTTCATAGTGGCCTCAATGTTGTGCCTGGAAATGACTGCTCTTGGGCGAGGAGGAGGATTTGATTAGGGTATTTCTGGGTCAGTTTGGGTTTATGTGTCACACTTCAACTGAATTATATATTCTACATATCTGACACCCCTTACAAAAATCATCCACACTTCTTATTAACAGGGTTCCTTCTCACATAGTGGAACGGCATTTTTAAAGTAAAACTTCAGTGAGTCAAAAGAACTTTCTGATAAAGCTGCAAATACCACTGGTTTCTCTTCAAGATGGTCTAATTTTGCCCTTTTTTGTGAGAAGAATATACTTACATTTACCCACTCTGTACCCTTGTAGTACAAAAAGGTACAGAATTATAATAACAAGTGACAAAATTGTTAAGTATAATTCAGAAGTTTGTACCTGGGCTAAGAAAACTGTAGATGGGAATCACGCACAGCCCCTTGCCCAATTAACTGGCTCTGTGAAGCCTCCTTGATGGGGCTGGGAGGGTCTGCGAGGGCACCCAGTGCTGATAACCCACTCTAGGACCACAGAAATAAAATAATAAATGCACAGAGACCGGCAGCAGAAGGATTTAAAATAAATGACCCAGAAACAGAAGCATCACCAAGTGTTTCCCTCCGTTGCCAGCCAGATATAGAGGTTTTTGCAGAGGCAGTTTTCAGTCCCAATTTGTGAATTTTTATTTGTGGCTAAATTATTTTAATCCTTTTAAAATCTTTATTGCATCTAAAATGGTTTCAAATACATATTGAGTTTCAAATATGTATGTAACTTCTGGTCAGTAGAAGTTGTGGTTAGGTGATACATAGTTTGGACTTGCAGTTCAAAAACCTTGGACAACCTGTGCTGTTTAAAAGTATTCTGGTGAAATGGTCTGAATTAGCTAATTATTTTAATTGACAGGTTCTCAGTTAAGTGAGAATGTGCAATATAGGGGCTGAAATATTCAAAATAATTAATATTTTTCCAGAAGGGGCTATTTCTGCTTGTAATTTAAGGCTGTAGTTTTTGGGCTGCAGTAAGCATTTTTTCTCCTCCCTCATGGGTTTCTCATTTCCTCAACAGCCGCCTGTCCCCCACTCCAGCCCCACACAACCGGCCACAGTAAAACACAGGAACGGTTGTCTTCAGTGATTCTTAGGCTCTGCCCAAACCCAGAGTGCATTTACGTGAATGAGTGTGAATAAATCCTTTTTGAACATCTCATCTCATTTTTAATAATAGGAAATATTTTCTCTTGTATAAATTTCCTAACTTGGTCAGCTTCCATAGATTTTTGTCTGGTTTTCCTGCTTAAAGAAGTCTGTGCATTCCACCTCTACTATAACCCTGGATTTAGGGAGATGCAGAGCCACCATCCCCTGCAGCCAGGAAGGAGATGCTAGGACCTGCTCACCAGCAGCTGCCATCTTCCCAGTTAATCTCATCCAGCACCAGAAATTCCTGTTTGCATTTTCCCACAGTACAGGTCTCCCTCCATCATTTCCACACCAGCTTGCATGTTGGATGTGGAGCACCTCTTCCTTCCCTCCAGTTCATTTGCCTTCTCCATCTGATTTCCCAGGCAGCGGCATTGTCTCCTCCTGCTCTGTGACCTCCTCGTGCATGTCACAGGAGATGGAATATTTGCCTTCAGTCATGCTCACACTTGGAATAATTCCATGGAGGAGGGGTCTTTCCTCTGCTGCCCATACTGACAGCAGCAGAGACAGTCCTGGCTGAAGCAGCCTTACACTTTCACTGTTTGCTGTATTCCCTGTTACTGTTACTCAACATCAAACCTGAAAGATCCTTCCCTGCTTGCAAAAACTGCACATTACCCTAGCAGTCACCATCGCCTTACGCACACCCTCTGCCCTATGCAAGTGTGGGCACAGCATTTAACCACCTTCAGCGCTACAAACACTGAAGATGGCAGACAAACACCCATGGGGGAAGACCAAGCTGTATCTCACCTCTGCAGAGGCAGGTGCTTTATTTCAACTCCAGATTCCCCACCTACCTCAAAATTTTTACCATCCAGCCTGCCGTGTTGTGCACAAAAAATGTGGTAAAAGGATGAGAATAAACAAATGCATTTGGCTCATGGGAGTCATAGGAGAACTCTGGTTTCATACTTGAAATGTGCAGTTAAGTACCCATTAGGGAAGATTATTGCAGACACCCACAAGGCCATAATGGCAATCCCTGCTCACAGACGCTGTGGAAGAAGTGTAATAGATGAGGGAATTAGTGTCAGGTTTATTCAGATTTCTCTTCTAAGACCTTTGATGTGCATTTTCAGGGGGTTTCTCCTTTTTCTTCTGACATTTGCAAGGCTGATTTGTTACCCATCTGTACTGTAATCAGCACTTTCATTTCCAGGTTCAGCTGCTGTGCCTCTACAAAAAACAACCAGAGATTAAACACTTGTTGCTTAAAATCCAGCATTTTATGTTCTGCTGGATAATCCTTAAAGACACGTAGCTCCTCAGAGCGGTGTGCACTTGGCGGCTCCGCGGAGGAGCCCAGCTCTGTTCATCCCTCGTACTCCCCATGGGGCCTGCAGGATGAGCCCGTGTTCCAGCAGCATCCCTCTGCGCCCGCAGCCGCTCGGTCCTCCAGCTCGGTCCTCCAGCTCTCCCGGCCATACTCCCGTCACCCTTCGCGCAGGAGTTTGGCAGAGTTGCTATGACGACCCTGCCGATGCAGCACCGGCACCCAGCGCAGGTTGGTGTCTGCCGGGTGGCTCTCGGGGTGCGGAGCAGCAGGAGGACACGGGCCAAACTTGAGGGTGCTTTGCAAACCGAGTGCGTGGCCTTTCCCCATCGCTGGCTCCCGTCCCTGCCCTGGCACCCTGCTCTCACTGGGGAGGAGCAGCAAAGGGCACCCTGAGCGTTCTGCTCGGAGCGGCTGGGAACGGCTCAGCTGCGCCGGAGGGTGCCGGCAGAGGGACCCTGGTGCCAGTGTCGTGGGGCAGGAGTCAGTGCAAGGGGTGGTCTCACTCCGGGGTGTCCTTGGGGCTGGGTGACGGTCAGGCAGGGTGCTGCTGGGCAGGCTGCACAGCGGGATGCGGTGCGGTGGCAGGCAGGGCACTGCCAGGGACAGTCAGCAGCCCCTTCTGTGCAGCCAGGTGTATTTTCCACCTTGCTCTTCATGATGTTAAGATGTAAGATGGATAAAAAGTGTAGTCATAGCTAAATTACGTTGCTCTGAAGTTTTGCGAAGAGCCAGGGGAAAAAACGCTCTTCAGCAGAGCCACGCAAACTAAAGCTGCGGTTTACCAGAGACCTGGCAAAACTGAGGTGAGAGCACAGAGCAGTGCCTGGGGGATGAGATCCTCATCCCCAAGCGCAGCAGCGGCTGCAGAGCCGCATGGGAGCAGCAGCCTCTAGCCGTCAGCACCGAGAGCTGCAGCCCCAGTGGCTCTGCACCCCTGCTGCCTGCTGCCAGCCTCCCACACCCTTCTAGCAGGTGGCTAGAAGCATCCAGGGGGATACCAGCTGGTAAAAGATACCAACTACCTTATCGCTTTCACAAACGTGGCACTGCTGTTGTAAATTTGGAAGGGGATTTGGCAAATAAAAAATACCAGCCTGCATTGCACTGGGTGCTCCACGTGGGCTGTGCCTCGGAGGGCATGGCGAGCAGATGGTGGGGGGCTGGGGCTGCTCCTGCGGCGGGGAATCCCTCCTGAGATTTTTAAATCCTAAGCTTTGAGTTGAAGAAATGGTCAGATGTGGTGGTGGGATGGTGATGCTCCCATCTGGCAGGGGTAGTGAGGAGACTTCACAGCTGTGAGCTGCTTGGAGGTTATGGCTGGTGTCAGGGTGGGTGGATGCACATAGCTGTAGCTCAGCTCTTTTGCTTCCCCAGCAAGGGGAGGACAGCAGTGAGCTGGCAATGTATGGCTCTGTGTCCTGCAAACTCCCAGCCCTTGGCAAATATTGGCAAGAGCCCCCCTCTCCTGGAGCTGTGGCACCCAAAAGTGAGGGAGGAACTTAGCAGCTGTGGTGCATCCTGCATTGCAGAAAAAACATCCTCTGCAGTGGGCTGTGACTCCATCATACCAAGGGACAGATCCTGCCCTTGGTGTCCTCAAACCAAAATGGTCCCCAGGAGGTGGCATGGCCAGGGAACTTCAGCTGCCAAATCCTCCCCTGCCCTCACAGGCAACCCTGTCCCCAAAATATCTGCTTCAAGGGTTGGCAGTGTGGTGGTCTTTGCCTTCCCCCCTCATCTTGAGGTTGGTGGAGCAGATACCTGTGTTCAACAGCTGAAGGGGGAGCGACCAGTTGGCAACCCACTCTCCAGCCCCTCTCCTCCCACCACAGCCTGGCAGAAACCCTTACCGCTGCCTGGGTTTGAGCTCACAATGCAGTGCCCGGGGAAGGTCTCCCAGCCTTGCCTGCACTCCCCTGGCCCTGCCTGCACTCCCTCAGCCTGCCCACACTCCCTACAGCCCTACGGTAAGGAGCACTACACAGCACGGCTGCATTGTGGGGAGGAAGGCTCATCATGGACACAGAAATACTTTCTTTAGCAATAATATGCCCCCAAATAGCTGTTGAATTACTATTCCCCACAGCTACAGGGAGAACTGAGGATGAACGATAACTACAGTTTCTTATTTACAATTTCTAGCTCATGGTCCTTAGCAAGGAGCCAAAGTACCTGTGCTCCCAAGCTCCATGCTTTCCCCCACGCCGGACTCCCTGGCATCTGCAGCCCAGCAGCAACGGGAGCTCTGCTCTGCTGAGCAGGGAGAGATGCAGCAAAATCCCTCGGTGTGGCTCGGTCCAGCAGATCAGGACAGAAGGGGGAGCCCAGGAGACAAAACTGGAGAGCATCCCACTCCCCCCTGCCGCTGGGCTCCAGCCAAGCGCTGGGTGTTGGTGGTGGTCATCAAAACTTGCTTTGTGGTTCTACAGCCACCTTTGGTGTTTATGGTTTATAGGGGACCGCTCTCACCCCCAAGTCCGTGCCAGCATTCCCACTCCACTGAATGGCAAGCCAATCCACCAGCAGTGCTCAGAAATTCAACGTGTCACATTCCGCCGTTGTCCTCTTTGTATTGATGGGCCAAAGTATCTTCTCCCTCCTTTTGTCTGATGCTGATCCTTTCCCTCCAGACCTTTGACACCCGATTCATGCCCCTGCTGTGCCTGTCACCCCCTGCCTGCTGTTCATGCTTTAAAACCCACATCACTTCAGAAGTCACCTCCTTGGCAGCTTGCTTGACAGATGGGCACTTGTCCTGCCCTGGGCAATTCTGCAGACTCCTGGTAGATAGAAACGTTGTGGGTTTGACCCCTTTTAACAAAACACCTGCAGGACTTTTATTTTTAGCAGTAGATGAGCCTGAGCTATGTTACTGCTGGGTGTATGAAGCGTCTCAGTTCCTGGTGGGCCCCAGGGACACCGGCCAACTCTCTGACCTGTTCTGTCTTGTGAATGCTTTCCAAGCTCCTGAGATATTTCCTAGCAAACAAATAATTTTCTAATTTGCTTAAACGACTGGTCCCACCTAGCGCAGAGCTGGCAGAGGAGTGGCCATGGGAAGGAGCCCAGCAGGGGTTTTGGCTGTGTGGCTAAGGGGCTGCCTTTCCCGGGGCTCCCCAAGACCTCTGGCAGGCACAGAGACTGATGCCCGCCACAGACCTGACCTGCTGAGACTTAAACATTTCCTAAAAGGCCAGGTTGTGCTGTGAGCCTGATTTCAGGTAGTGCTGGTTTGTACTTCAGTATTTTTAGCTGTCTTCTGTTAGTTATATCTCTATTTTACCCCTGCCAAGCCAGATCAATTACTGACTCGGGTACATATTAAAACATAGCTCACGAATAGACTGCTCTGCCCACACCTGCCTTAGTAATTTCTCTCTGATTTATTGCTGACAATCATTTGTTTTCACCTCCAGCCACAAACAATATGCCCATTGTGAAATACCCAAGGGCTACAGAGCCTCTCTGGCATGAATGGGACAGGAAAGCACAGAAATGTGGATTAAGACACACAGTCTATGCCGTAAATGGGGATCAGTATACCGGAGAATGGCTGAACAACTTGAAACATGGTAAGAGAGATCATTTTGAGAAAATGTACCCATTTAGATGCCTTTACAAAAGTTCCTAGGGGTGGGGAGTGGTCAGTGGTTGTATATGCTCCTGGAAGACTATTTATTCATGTATGACTATATATATGTGTGTGTGTGTGTATCTGTCTTTGAAATGTCATGCAAAAATGTACTCAGAAATATTTCTAGTAGGTAACTGGAAGAGCTGCTGCACACACTCAGGGACAATTACCCAAAATACCTAGATTATAGATGTTTAAAAATCCTCTGCAAACACAGCCAGCTGCAGTCAGCTCCATGCACCGGCATGTGCTCTGGCTGCACAGTCCCTGGAGCTCTCTTGGCTCCTGACTCGGCTTCAGGAATATTAATTTATCCTCAAGCTGTGGTGGGTGCTGCAGGAAACAGAGCAGGGGAAGGAGACCCTGATGGAGCCCTGAGCAGCCAGAGCAGGACAGGCTTGTTTACAAGCAGCAAACTGAGGTTTGGAAAGATTTCAGTGCATTCAGCAAAGGCCACACAGAAAGCCCCTGATCAAGATTAATGATAGTTCCGAGTTAGGAAACTAAACTGAATCCAAGACATAAACCTACCTTGGTGCAGAGAGCATCACCTTGCCAGGGATGGAGCTGCAGGAAGGCAGCCACGTAAACCCTTCTAATTACCACGATGGTCTCCCCATTGTTCCTCTTGTTTGTTGAACAGGTAAAGGCACCCAGGTATGGAAACACACTGGAGCCATTTATAGTGGTGACTGGAAGTTTGGGAAGCGGGATGGTTATGGCTCATACAGCATTCCTGACCCTGTAACCAAGGAATACAAGAAGGTTTACACAGGCTGGTGGAAAAACGACCAAAAATGTGTAAGTGAGATTTCCTACGTGTGCTAGTGGTGAGGCAGTGTGCCCCAAAATGTGGGAAAGAGTTGGGTGCACATGTACAAAAAGATCACTTAAAATACTGTTTTTTTCACTACTGGGGCTGAATTGAAGGGTTTTTGGGAAATGAATAGGTGGAACAAGAAAATGAAAGAGCAAAAGCTCTGGTATTTAAGCCCTCTCCCTTTGCCCTCTCCAACCTTGCTGCTCCTGGCATTACGCACTTTGCCACATCAGGTGCTGCAGGAGTTGCACTGTGTCCCACAGTCAGCAATAGGGAAGCAGCAGTGTGACTCCAGGCAGTAGCTAAAGGAGCAGACTTCCCTCCAGCCTTGGGTTCTCTTTAAATCTTAGTCTGAACCTGCAGAAAGCCCAGGAAACTTCAAGAGTAAAAATCTGTTATTGATAAAAAGACAAATGTGGCCGAGAACATGCCGTCACCTGCTGTCTCCCCACCAGAGAGGGACTCATTCCATCTATCCGCTGGTGACCAGGCTACAGCCTCAATCTCCTACCAGCTGCTGCAGAGCAGTGGTCACTGCTCAGACTCACCTGCAGCTCAGCCAAGCAGGGTGAGAGGTTTCGTATCCTATGTCTTAATCCTTCCCACCCATCTCCTTCATTCCTCTTTATCCTTGAAGCAGTTGGAGGAACCTGTACTACAAGCACTGCAGTAAAGTGTACCTTCTGGGAGTTTTACAGCATATTAGACAAATAACTTGAGTTCTTTTGGAAATTAAGCCTGTCACATAAATCACTGGTTTTTCTAAAGGGAACATAATGAGGAAGTCATCTGGTAAAAATGACTGCAATCGTATGTGCAAAATCCTTGTAGGAACATTTTCTGATCTGCCAATGGAAACCTTGTGTTTGCCTTTGTTATGCTCTTAAATTAAATTAATAGCCTCTTACGCTTCTAACTGGTGTGCAGCTCTGTGGCTCCAGTCTCTTGGAGGCAGCTTCCCCTCCTGTTCTTTGAGGATATACTTTGAGTGACTGAGCTTTGGTGAAAGATTTATAATGACACCCAAATATAATTTTTTTTTAATTCTACAAAAGCCTCCCCTTTACATCCATGCAGTTTAATAAAACTAATCTCAGAAAAATCAGTTCTTTCCAGAACTGATTTTATTTTTAGTTCAGAGATAAATAAATACTTTATTCCTATGGGAAAACTCATTAGTAATATGTAAATATTTCTTACTGGTATCGCTCCCCAGTATAGGGGATACCTCTGGACTTCTCTTAATGGCAAACATACACATAAGACAAATACCTCCTGGGGTCCCTGGCTTGCACACACCCAGCAGTCTTAATTCAGAAGTTCACCAACCAAACCTGCCAGTGGCAGCCCGAGGAGGGAAAACAAAGAGTGGAGAGAGTTCAACATCAGAGCTCACCTGCCCCGCCGGGGTGATGCCTGCTGTCTCAGGAGCCTGGCCTGGTGCCCAGCTGCGGAGGGACATGTGTGGCATCCTTGCCTGTGCCTGCCGGTCTCACCACAGGTGGCCTTCAGGGCTGGCTTTATTTTCTTGTGAAGGAGGAAGGAAGCAAGGCAAGGGGCTGCTCAGGACCTTACCTCTTTGGGGGTATGGATGGAGGAGAAGGCAAAGCCGTTTCCATGGTTAGCATCACTTACAGACTTTTGTTCTGTCCAGGGACAAGGGATGGAGTTATCTGGCCTGGGACACACTGTGCTGTAGGAAGCATCATCAGGGTTAGAAGGCATGAAATCCCCATGTTGAGACACTTGTCTTTTTAAAGCTGCCTATCCCCAGGCAGGTTTATATACTAGTAAAACTTGCTTTTGGCTAAATATTAGCAGCAATCATGCCAATAATAACACACGGAGATATAAAACCAGGGTTTTATCGTGGGAATAAAACAATTTGCCAAAAAAAAAAAAAATCCCATACCACTACTTCTTGTTTCCTTCAACACACGAACAGCCACTGAGCTGGGCTGCCAGCAGCCATGCTTGAAAGTAATAAACAAAGGAGTAGGTGTCAAGAACGTAATGTCCCAAAATTGAAGACCAACCCCTTTCAATACAAAGGCTCCTAACCGGCCGTCTCTGTGCTGCCATTCAGGGCTATGGGGTGACTTTTTACCGCATTGGCGAGCACTACGAAGGCGAGTGGAGTGGCGGGCTGCGGAGCGGCTGGGGACGGATGTATTACTGGGACGGGTCCATCTACGAGGGACAGTGGCTGGCGGACCAGCCTGGTGGGCAGGGGATGCTGCGGCTGCGTAAGTACCGACCACCCTCACTCCAGGTGTCTGCCCGCCCCCTTCAACATACTAGGTGTTGTCCTGCTCTCTGATGTCTCTGCCATCCAAACTTCTGGATGCTGCATTGCGTCTTCTGCTGAAGCCTTGCCACCAGGGTTGCAGCTGCTTCGTGTTGTCCCTCCCCTCCTTGTTTGGAGCTGGAGGCAGCACAGGCTGTTGCAAAGGCCAGCGCCACGCTGCTCAAGCCCACACGCATGAAAGCTTATTTTTGCTGTGATTTACATTTAAATGACTGGGATGGTTAGGGTTAGAGATAATATACTGTTGGGTCAGAGAAGAGCAGATCTCTCTTTTCAAGCCAGGCACTTTGCCAGACATACTTTCTAACTGCTGCATACCAATTCCAGCACAGGAAAAAAAGTTTTCTTTCAAAGTTCACTCTATCCTCTCCCTTACTTCCGACACTGGCTCAAGTTGAGTGAACACAGGGGTTTCATTAGTACACGGTCCCTTCCCAGAAATAACACCAAATACATCATGGATTGGGAATGTTGGGGGCAATCTCAGCATAAAAATAGAAATTTGGAAATTTTTTTCTCCTTATTTTGCTTGGAATTTAACACATTTTTCTCTGAAGCCAAGAATCCCAGTCCTTTGCAACACAAGGCACTGCATTCCAGGAACATTTGAAGAAATACTATCTCCATATTATTATTAATCTATTCTATTTTTTTGCTTGAAAGTGATCTCAAGGCTTGTAATTAGCTAAGCAAAGCAGCTGGGAGGAATGAGCACGACCTTCACTGCACATCATATGCACAACTGCACTCACTCTGACCAAAGTCACTTTCAACTGATGGCTCATCCAGATAAAATCAGCACCCACTTCCAGGGGTAACTCCTTCCACTGACCTGCTTTGCTCCTGTCAAAGTCACCGTTAGTTATAAACTAAGAGCCCTTGTGGGCTGAGCTGTGGCTGATGCACCATTTCAGAGCCCAGTTGCCTCCAGCATAGTTTGCATCCGACTATGAGCTGGATTCCTTTTGGTTAAAATTAGCCAGAGCAATTATTTTATACCCACAAGCTTAATGTACTCAGCTCAGCCGCTGGAAGTGTGCCCACGTGCCGGCAGCTTTGCAATGGTGAAAGAAAAGGAGTTCTTTGGTGGAGGTCACGATGAGCTGCAGCTCAAGATTAAATTGCTTGTAGTGGCAGCGTGCCCGGCAAGGGCGAGCTTGGCCGGGAGCACCACACTGATTTGCCACCTCTGCTACAGCCCATTGCCGAAATGGCTTTTAAACCAGAGCATTACATGTCTGCAGAGATGTCAGCGGCGACCAATGCAGCCTTTCAGATGCTCTGGGAGGAGAGGGGATGGGAGCAGCTGGGCTCCACAGTGCAGGGTCTATGATTTTGGTGGTTTCTGAGTTGTTGATGGCTGGAGAGCAGAAGCCCAACCGGTCCCAGCAGTGGGTAGGGCAGGTTGGTGTCACAGATAAGCACGCTGCCAGATGCAAGCTGATCACCACCACCACAGCTCCAACCTGTAAACCAGACCCTGCCTGAAAAGTCTGACAGCCACACTCTCTAGAAGCATTTTTGGTTTTTTCCTCTTCCCTTATGGTGTTCTGGCAGCCCCCGGCTACCTCTGTGGCACCATGCAGGGTGATCTGGTATTTTGGCCACCTCTTGCCACGAAGAATGGCAGAGTTTGGCTGAGACACAGAAGTATTTCCACTAACTAACTTGGTCAGAAATCCCCATAGCTTTTGGCTTAGAAACACTCTATGTAGGAAAAGAGGACAGCAGAGAACTGTCCTGGTGACAGCAGGGTGGCCTGGATGTATGCCAGCCCCATCATCACTGTGGGTATGACTCCACTTCTCAGCTAGCATCCCTGGATGAGGCTGCTCTCTTCCCCTTGCAGCTCTGCTTTCCCTTTTGGGGATGGATGGATTCCGGGAGAGCAGCAAATCCCCCAAAAATCTCTCTCAACTTGACAGACGCAGTACAGCTGGAAAAACAGTCTGTAACTGATTGCCTGAACTGTTCAGACACTCACAGCAATTCTTGCCCTGTAATTCATTGAGGAAAAACATAACCCTGAGTATTATCTAAAATAAAGACTATTTTGACTGGACAACAGTCAGTGCTGCTGTTCCTTGCCCAGACAAGCAAACCTCTTCAAGCCAAAGATTTGTGTGATTTGTTGCAGTGATAAATCTGAAACTTGTGTCCTGTAATTTTTCATATTGTAAAGAGACTCAGTGACTAGCTCCTTACCCTGAGCTCAATCACTCTGCAGATAAGCAAAAAATGAGTATTGCTGTGAGAACAAAGCAGGTGAATGCAGTTTTTGTTGCAAGTGGGCAAGCAGGGGCTCCTTCCACAGCCTTTTCTCCCTCTGCAGAACAGCAAACGAAGCACCACAAAAGTAAAACAACACACTGTGCCACAGCCCCCTTGAAATTACCAAGAGGAGCCAAACAGGTGATTTCCTCTTCTGTCAGTTTACTGTGTTGATTGGTTTTGTTTGTAGTCTTTTAATGAAATGGTGCAAATTTCACGGTCTGTTCATGTATTTAATTGCAGCAAATGAAAATCGGTATGAAGGAGGTTGGAAAGATGGAAAGAAGCACGGCCCAGGGAAATTCTTCTACCTGGATAAGGGACAGTTGTTTGAAGGTGTCTGGGCAGCAGATATACCTAAATGTGGAATTCTGATTGACTTTGGCAGAGACGAAGCTCCTGCCCCTACTCAGTATCCAATCCCAAAGGTAATTGTTTGGAAATTTTGGTTTTGCTAGTGATGTTTGCATTAATCTGTGCTCAGGTCAGCTCTCCAAGCAGCATTTCACTCTTCAAGTGATTAGCCCCATGGGGTTCCTGGCTTACAGGGTGTGTGCTCAGTCTTTTGGCCAGCAGTGTCCTAAACAGCCCCATAGGGACAAATGGCCCGTCCAGCCACTGCCGGAACCTCCTAATGGCTACATCTGAAAAAACGCAATTCTCATGCACCAGAGCTGCTTAGAGACCTGAAGCAGCACAAAGGAAATGGGGACAATAGAGGTAAAGACAATAGTGGGATTTGCGTCAAAACCAAATGATTTCACCAAGCCAAACTGCTGAAGCTGACCAGACCTTACTGGAGCCTGAGCAGCAGAGGGCTAACAGCCATTTCCTTCACCCGGACACCCCCAGTCAGGGGCTCAGCCGTGTCCAGCAGCCCTGTGGGTGGAGTGGTGCGTGTAGCTTCCCACCTCGCCCCAAGGTGGACAAACAGGTGGCTACGAGAGCCAACATCCTCTGCTCTGCTTTTCCCTTCAGAATGACACAGGCTGCAGAGGAAAAGTCAGTCCTTGCCCCCCTCCCAGACTCGGTGGCACACAGACATGCTGGGCCATTGGCCTGGCAGCTGCCAGCTCCTTGCACATCACTTCGGTGTGGGACCCGGAGGATAGGAGAGCCTGTCCCTTGCTCTGTGCCCTTGGAGGGGGATAGGGGTCAACAGGGAACAGCCACAGCTCCCAGTGACACAACTGGTCAAAAGCTTGGTCTCAGCTGGAGTCACCTCAGTCCGCATGCCACACGCATGCAACACAAAGGCATCGCACTTCCAAGGGACGGTTTCTGCAGGATATGGGTGGGGAAGCTGCTCTTTGCTTAGAGCCAAGCAGAACCACACTGGAGACGCTGCAGAACCACAGCACACAGCTCTGCTCCAGGAACACAGGGAACAGCACGTGGCAGGTAAGGCTGCCTGCCTTCCTCCGCTGCTCCAGGGACAAGGCTGTTGTAAATGATACTGGGCACATGCAGCCTACCGAAGCTCACAGCTGTTGTATCTTCACTTCCCTTATTTCTTCAGATCTGGTTTCTATAGCAAGGGCCCTCAGCACAGACATTTTTGACAAGGCAGCTAATCCTGCAAGTATTAGGCACACCCGTGGCAGTGCAGAATAATAAACACCAAATACTCACCAGGGAAAAACAATCTCTTTTTTTACAAAAAAAGTGAAAGGAGCAGCACTTTGGTAGCTAAAAATATTCAAAGGTTACCCAAGAACAGCCTCCTCAACCACCCAGCCCAACAGCTTGGGATGAATTGTCATTTTTCACTAAGGCAGAATGTTCAAGCCTTAGTTTATTTAGCTCCCTGAAGACCCAGTTACGACCCAATTTTCTTCTGTGCTATGAGCAAAAGAAAGCATCAACTTTCACTGCTGTTATTGCGCTTTCTGTTGGAAGAGATTTATTGATCTCAGAATATGAAGGAAGTAACAGTTAAAAGGAGAAAAAATTGACTCTGGATCTTTCATAAACCTTTTGTCAAATTACTGTTGCAAGCAGTTGCTAGAGAAAAGTACATGTAGGGCGAATGTTAGGAACTGCCAAAACCAAAGATAAGACTAAATAGTCAGCTTTCACCTGCAAGAGGTTAATGGTGAGGATCTGAGCTTCTGCATGGAAGCATCACTGTGTGTCCTCATTAGCAGGTAGAAGGAACAAAGGGTGGGCATGCACAGGACAGAAAGCGTGATTGCCACAAGCTTTGAAGGAAGCCAGTATTGTAGATGATGGGGTTGCACCAAGGCAGACTTTGAACATAACTGCACAACACAGAGAACTTGGGACATCTGCTGTTACAATTATTGAAGCCAAGACTTCAGAAAGCGTAACAAAATAAATGAGAAAAAGACCGGACATCATCTGCCTGGAGGAGCACCACATGCACACACCCACCCCCTGAAAGCAGCAGAACACAAAGCAGGTCAGAGACTGCAAGTTCCTGGCAGACCTTTAGCACTTCTCTCTCAAGAACGTGCATTGAGCTGGAAGCAGGTTATGACTCCAGACTCTTGCTTTCATGTGACCTTTGATGCTCACTCAGGTGACTGCAATTACCTTTTAAAACCAGAGGCGAGATGCACCAAGCTACAAATCAAATCCAGTTTTGTCTTAAGAATGTGTTTCGGTAAAGGAGAATGATTCCACTCCACACAGAACTATTTCAAGGAGATGAAGTGATGTTCTACATGCTAATAAAATTAGGGAACCGTAGCAATTTTTCTAACAGTAATTGAAAGGCTGCAATATAAACTGAAGTACTGATACATGGGAGAGTCTCTGTTAATGCTCAAGTAATCAAGATCTATAAAACCTTAAGCTTCTTCAATTACACTGCATAACTGATTTGTATTCTTTTTATTTAGATTGAACTAGCTGATCCAGATGGTGTTCTAGCAGAGGCCCAGGCGATGTTTGAGGACAGGCAGAATTAATAACTGGATGCTGAAGAGAAAAAAGAAAAAAAGATGTAAGATAAGAACACTATCCTGGCTTACTTATTCATTTGAGTCTCAAATCCACACTGTGGTGCATCGTGTCATCTGCCTCACTCTTCCCTCAAGGCTGCTCACGTATGCTTCACTCTGCAGGTGGCTTTGCTCAGAAGCCTCTTCCCAACATTTTGGAAAAGAAAGGGAAAAAAGCTGGGACACACACACGACACCACCACAAGCAGAAAAACTCTGGGGGACACTGACTCTTTGCCCAGCTCTTCTGACTTATTCCTCCTCTAAAGAAATTGCACTCCTGTTGCAGGTTTCCAGGTCTTTCACGCTGCCCTAGACAAGCAGCAGTGTTTCCGTGTTATAAAAGCGAAGCCCTAGAAAAGTAGTCAGATAATTAATAATTGTCCCATTCCCCCCCCCCAACACAGCCTGATACATACCTGTGACCCAAGATGGCTTTTGAAGGTACATCAGACCATGTTTCAGTTAGTATTTTTATCCATACAACTTTACACGCTCTCTCTGCTCGTTTTCCATAACCCTTGAGAACGCAGTGCACCAGAGCTCACCCTGGCTCTGCTCCTCAGCCAGCCCACGTGCTGGAGCTGGACCCCTGCCCCCCCCTCCCCCAGAGCTGCGGGGCTTTACTGATCTGCAGCACCCGCAAGACCAAAGGAAGGTGGCACTGCAGCTGGCAGTGGGCAAGTCATTAGTTCACCTGATTAATACCATGCTTCTGAGCATCATCTCTTGTGTACAGTTCACTTGGTGCCTCGACTCTTCATTTTCTAGGCTGAAAGATAACCTACCTTTCTATTTAAGCACTTGGAGAGAATAACAATGCAACATACTTAGTCCCAAGATGTAAGCAGTGCTGACAGGAGGAAAAGCCTGTCAATTACATTATATTCTTTACACCTGTCTGTGAACAGGAAATTTTACCTTCATGTTATGACTGAAATGATTAACTGAACACACTAAAGTGATCTTCAGAAATACACAGGATTAGCACAGTATAGCTGAAGAGATACAGGACACAGAGAAAACAAGTATATTTTAGGCCTCTAGATAACAAATAATCAGCAACAACTGAATACATTTTATTTCATTAAAGTATCTTATATCTAAATAAGTGATATACAATAACCAATGTTTAAAATGCTTGAGGTAAATGCATAACACCATTAGTATAAATAAGGAATAAAAAAAAAATTTCTAAGTGCACTCTTAAAATTCAGATCCATGTATTTGGGGTCTGGTCACTGCCTCTGGCACACAGTTACGAGACTGCCCAAGGTGTAACTTTCATGACCATTTCCACAGGTGGAAAATGAAAAACACTTGATTATCATGGCTTAAAGTGCAGAAAATAGTCAGAAAAGCAGCTGTAATAACAGCACCATTAGCTCAGAACCTACCAGCTTGAGAAAGTTAAAAATAAGGTTGTCCCACTAGCTTCTAATTCTGTATTTCTTAAACAAAAAAAAAAACAAACCCTACACTTCACTTCTGTCACCTTGTAAAAGAATCACAAAATAAAAGAGAAATTCAGCTACCTATCCAGGAAAGCAAGTAACTTACAGAATAAACTTGAAAAACACATTTTATGGACTTCCGTTTCAAAAACACATTTTAACTTTTAAATACACAATTCAGGAGAAAGTGTAATTTTTAAGCCTGACAGCACCCTTTCAACCATTTGCTCTAGCATGAACACTGAGTCAGGTTTTCTTCCTTTACTGATGGTTTTTAAGAGGCTTTTTTTTCCCCCCCTTTAGGACAGGACAAATATTCCAGGAAAGGATGGGAAGTACATTTTGTGCCTACTACCAAGATGCTGTGTTTTGGAATGCTGCTTCATTAATGCCTTTACTAGCATAATCCTTACAGCACTCCATGAAGGAACACCTGTAGGACTGCAGTCACATTTCTCACCATCAGCAGATTTACATCAGTAATAGAATATATTTGAAGCATAATATAATGGCAGAGCTAGAGATAATTCAGTTTGGCCTCTGCATGTCAGAAAAACTTGTGAAAACAGCAAGCGGGAAGCTGTTTTCTGCTTGTGAACCAAGAATGCTGCTGGGGAAAAAAAACCAACAGATTTTTTAAAGTGATTTTTCAGAATACAAAGGCACCACAGGTTAACCCTGTCAACACTTTCCACTGTGGTGTGCTGACATGAGAAATCAGTCAAGTCCATGAGGCTGCTTCTGTAGTAAACACACCTGCTACCCTACCTGTATGCATCCGACAGTTTGTAAATATGTTGGGATAACCTGAGATGGAGGCTGGGTGTGAGACCACATTCAGCCCGGGCTCAGTCAAGTACAGCTCCACTACACTGTCACATTCACGCGTGCCTAAGTTCAATGCTCTCAATTTCAGTGTTAGCTACGATAGGGAGGTCAAGTTTTGTTCTATTAGACTTGAAAATGGTCTCAGTTTGTGTTCAAAAAACAGCTTTCACCCCTTAAAACTCAAAGCTGCTCCACAGAACTGCATTCCAAAAAATTCTGCTTCTAGATATAGCTAGAATTACTGAAAGCAACCCAGGATGACTGCTGCAATCCTTCTTGGACAAACCTCTTATCTAACAGACCAAATGGAAGTTTTTGCTTAAAGAGGAAATAAAAACTGACACAGTAGCCTTGCTGTCACAGGCATGTGTCTGCAAGTAAGCAGCAATGTTAATTACAAATAACCTACTTTCATAAATAAATATACAGAGAGAAAAGTGATCTTCCAGATCCTTTGGAAGCAAAAAACGTGTAACAAGTTACTAAATACAACACTTCAGCAAAGAGAAGATTTTTTCCTAAACAAGGAAGACCAAGGCATAAGTAATTACTTGGGAATCCAATGCAGAGAAACCACCTTTCGCTGCTTGCATCCGAGGATTTATTAAAAATACATTTTTAATATAAAAGTATAAAATAATTACTACTTTGGCTTGGAAAAAACAGCAGTGGTTCTGATTTTCAAGCAAAAAAATTATCCAGTAATAATTTCCATCTAGTTCCTTCTTTTTAAAAAAAGATTACTAAATGGGAAACAGGCAAATCTATCTCTCCAGATAATATGTGCCAGTTTGTAAGAACTTTAAAACAGTTATTGCTTTTATTTTCTTCCAAGGAAGAGTAGAGTCTCATTCCTACTCATGTGGCCATACCACATCGCAGTAAGACTAGTCATGGGTGTTTAGCAAGTTATGAAACGTGTAACTGCCACGGCAAAAAGGCGCTGGAGAAATCAGTCAAGTAATAATTACTTGGCAGCAAAACATACTGGGGAAAATGTGGGAAAGCTTTCACTTCTACCATCTGTCAGGCTTTCTAGAAAGAACAGCGCTAGCACCGAACCGAGTGCTAATTGCTGCATATCCCAAGTAATTTGTATCATGCCACGCAATATGGATTGGACAAGCAGTATCTTCTAGTAAATGCCAACATCAAATAAAGAGAGGGGGGGAAAAAAGCTTCTCTACCCATCCCTACCACATACCCAAATTTACAATGTTATTTCCTACGTATTTATACAGCCAGTTCAGCAGTAACAAGAAGCAATCTAGACAGCGCTCACAAAAGCAGGGATGCACGCACAGCGCAAGCATACCCCACCATCCATTCCTCCAGATGTCAGACAGCAAAAATTTTACGAAAGGAACAACATTTTTTTTTCCCCTCTCAAAAGGGTTAGAACATTTATAATCTCTCTTTAACGAGTAATCAACAAAGTTTGACCAGTTCATCCACAGGGAAGTCAATGTAACGAGGCAGAAGCAGAACAGTGGGTTTATTTTCTTTAAGTACAGGTTTATGCAAAATGGGTAACAGCTGAGGAGATAGTATCACCTCTGTGATCCAGCTGATCCTGGAGCCGTGCAAATTCAGCAAGTTCATTCAGTTCTTGAAATTGCCTGTCTGTTTTATGGCTCACCAGTGACCTGTAGAAGTGGACTGCAAACACAATGAAAATCAATCCAAAGGGAACCATAATAGACGTTGATGCAATGGCTGCTGCCTGTCCCGATGTGATGGTAGAACTGTTGCTCTGGAGCGTATCAGTTTTCTTCTTTAAAGGAAGAAACTTCACCCAACACAGTAACACCACCTCTGCAAGAAAGAGCAAAGTCCCAATGACAGTAGAAAACGCCCACGCGAGCTCAATGTGCCGATGCATACGCTCATGAGGAGATTCCTTTACAGAGTTGAGATTATGCACATTGCTAACAGCCTCGATATTTGGAAGAATGCAGGTACTTATCATAAGTGCAAAAAGGTGAACTGCAACAAGGACAGTAGTACAGGCACTGAAGGCTATCAAGAGACCTTGAGGGTAGTCATGTTCTGCGTCTAGCTGAACTTCTACCATAGCCACCTGAAAAGGAAAAGAGATGCCATTACTTATGTTAATTGTTATTTGAATAGTTTACTTTGTTTAAATTATCTTTCCAGAAGATCATCTGATCCAAACAAAGTTAATACTCTGCATTTAAGCTTCTCTTCATATCAATCTGCACCCTTTTCATTAGGTCCAAATTTAGGAGTGAGCTACCAAGCAAAGGCCACCGCTTTAGTCTTACTGTTCTGCTGCAGAGCAAACCATCTGTACACACAAAAGCTATTAAAAGCACAACCACCCTGCCACCTCCAGCTCATCCCAACAAAACAGCTGAACTTTGTGATCAGCATACTTGGACTCTTCCAGGGAAACATTTCTTCTTTCCTGTGTTATATTGTAGAGGCAGCTTTTGATCTTTCACTATAGATTATAAATTTTGCTGGGTATTAGGAAATGTTGTGTGTCCCATACATATGTAGAATTAATATTGTATCACATCTTTTGAAGCATCTGTAACATGAAAGCCTGCAAAGGCATCGGACTGCCCATCACAGTCTTGGTAGCCCTTTCTCCTTGGATATCTGTTTTGATATCCAAGTTTTGAAGAGCAGGAGTCTTTCATTAGAAAGATCACCTTTCCATGGGGCTCTCAGCTATGTCCTTTCACATAAAATAAGTATTTAAACAGACTCTATAACACAGATTCAAAACATGAAAGTCTCCACAAGGTCCATGGCAGCCAAACAGGCCCGTTAGAGGCCGAGGAAAGGCAAACAGTCTCCCAGAAAAGGTACCAGTGAGTGCTCCAGACATCACCAACTACTAACTCTGGAAGCTATGTCTAGACTCACCTTTGGGTAAGCAGTGCCATCTCATGAAGCTGCTCCACCATCGTATGCAGCCATGCCCTTCATAAACTTACATCTCCCTGTATGCCTGCGCTCAAGGAGCAGAAATTAGCATTAAACAACAGCCCTAGGAAACTCATAAACCCAGCTCAAATAGTTTTGATAAAGAAAATGAACTAGAATGCCTTTTAACAGTTTTTAAAACTGTCAAGGTGGTTTCGTGCATGTCCAATTGATGAGTGACATTAATCCCAGCAGCTCTCTTGAAAAATAATCTTTCCTGATGAACTGTCTTTCAGACAAAGCACAGTTCCAAAGAGGGAATAACACAACGCTGTCTCTATGTTCAGTGCTCCTTCTGAAAGGATCTAATTTAAAAAATGTTTACAACACAGAGGGGGGAAAAAAAATAATCTTAACAGCAATCTGAAATACAAACACATCCACAGCATATAAGGAAGATGCAGAGGCTGCCATTCAGCACAGACTGATCCACACCAGCCCCTTCTGCATCTTGGCTGCTCCCTCTTGATCCTTCGGTGAAATGACTCCACCTGCTAGCCTAGCGAAAGCTAACCTGGTTAAGTGGTGTTCTTCCACTAGCTTAACGAGCTGAGCTGTTTCTGCAACGCCTCTGATGAACAACAAAGCTGGCACAGGCCCACGGAACCGAGGAGGAAGCTGATGTAGCAGGAACTCAGGCTCTCGGTCCCACTAAGCTATGAGCCTGGCTCTTCTGTAACACACCAGTTTGCTCTCAAAAAAGATGACTAAACCAGTTCATACAACACAGTGCCTGTAGGAACAAATCGCCTTTTTTGAGTCCCAGCGATACAGGTTTAGCCCATGACCACATGCCACTATGAATGGTTTAGACAGCATTCACCCCACAGCATACATTTCACCTCAGTTCTCATCAGGCTGATAGGAAAAATATTTCATGAAGTGTGGGTAGTATGGATGCAGGGAGACATAGAAACTAGGACCCAAAGACAGCTGCAAAACCAGTAAGACCATTCAAACCTCACTATTTTGCAAGAGCTGAGCCAAGCTACACTTAGTCCGGGATCCCATCTTCTTATGCTCCCAGAACCAGCAAGTTCCAGGACACCAGAACTCTTAACTGCTAAAACATAAACTATATTAAAGCCAACCAAGGGTTCTGCTCAGACATGTTTCAGCAGGCATTCAAGGACATTTGCCAATATTTTAATTCCTTTATTGAAAGCTTTTATCGTCATAAGCCTAACCACCCAGCCAACTAGCAGTTTCCAAGTGTTACAAGAAACTCAACAAGAAATTATATTAATGCATATGCAATTCTTGCTCAAAGATTTAAAAATACTATTTCTCAACCCTGGGAAACTTCACATTTGAGAGGATAAACATTCAGGCGTCAAGTCTCTCTTCTGCAGGATTGCTTCTTAAGTCCCAGTGTACTCATGGGATGTTGGGCTTCCTGTGTTTTTCATAGAAAAACTGCAATTCTTCACCACCAAGGATTCATTTTATACTTCTCAAAACCACCCAGCATGGCAAGGTATTTTTAATCCTTCCTTGTACTTATCATGTTAACATAACCATGACACTAAAGAGCTTCACAAGATGAAGTTTATTTTAAGAACTGATATATTTAATTCACCAAATACTGAAGACATTTTATACTTCTATTACATGAAGACATTGATTAATGATGATATCAAGCATCTGATTCTGAACTTCAGTCAGATTCTCATAATTCCAGCATACCAACTGTCCTGGAGCTACTGTTCTCTTCCCATTTCAATAGATCATCAAGAAGAAACCTTTTCTTCCTCTTCTCAGCCTAGGCTGAGCTCAAAAATGCTAAATAATTACATTTAATCTAAATGTGCCCATTTCTGATTTGGCTATAATTATATACACGATCAAAACAAAAATCTTGCAAGAAACCAGTGTAATTTAAGCAGCATTCAGATACTCGGATAGGTCTATGCCTAGATAGCATCACAGGGACAACTATTAAAAGGAAACATCCAGACCAGAAATCCCAAGTTTTCCTTAGTTAAAAAGACTTAATTTTAATATTGCTGGGTGTTTCCCTACAGGAGTGACCCCAGGAGTACCTACAACCATTATACACTGACGAGACAGCTTAAACCTGAGTTTGAGCTACACAAGCTTCAGTTTGTATGGCTGACAAATACATTAACACAGACCTGCTCTGCGCAGGAAACTTGTTGTGTAGGTGGGCCCCAAATCATCTCTCAGAAGAAGGTTCTGAAATCCAGCAAGACTGTAATTGTTATTTAAGGCTTGCCACAATTTACCCCATAAGCAGGAAGGGTGTAACTTCCTTCAGATCAAATCATCCCACGCAATTACTTACTGTAATTCCAAGTGTACTCTCTCTATAGGGATAATTATGGGTAGCATCAACATCACCTGAAAGGTAGCTTAAGTACTAGTTTTCTAACATGTGCCAGATAAGATGGCAGCCAAGTTACACCAATTATTCCCAGCTTGGGATGCTAACAAGGTGTAAATAAGGCAGAAGCAGGGTATCAGCCATCCTAACCTTGAAGCCTTGGATACACCTTCCCACAGCTGAAAGCTGCAGGAGGGAGGCCACATACTGTAAGGCACCAAGGAGGACAAGCTCCCAAAGGAGACTCCTAGAAGGGAGCAGGGCATCCCGCAAGGAGGTGCCCGCCTGGACCAGTTTCCGCACCTTCTCCCAACTCAGTCCCTCCCACAGTAGTTTTCTTGCCAGCACCGCTCCACCAAGGGAGCCTGGTATCAGGAATGACACTTGAAGTTGTTCAGGTCATACTTGGCCATCCTGCCAGTAAGCAACATGACCTCTTCTCTGTGACTGGAATCAAAAGGAAGACTACTAGCATCAACTGCTGAGCCAGGAAAGACCCTACACCAAAATTAATAACAGAAATGCTAAAAGAGAGAAATCTGCCTGCTTTAAGGGAAAGCATCACGATTTTCCTGCTTGGGAGACTACAGCAGCTGGAAAAATACTTCCTATTAGTTATGCACATAAGGAACAAAACACATAAGAGTTTCTCATGGGTTCACAGAGAGGACAGGAATAATGACGCTGAAGCTAACAAGCTGGACAGAGACACTAGTAAGCAAAGTGTGCTAAGTTGCAGTTGCAACTCACACTGGTGCTCAAAACCTTCTCTTTCCTGCCCATTCAGTATTAATAGATGCTTCAGAACTCACTTCAAATGGAGACTTTTGGGGAGGCTGTAGGATGCAGAATGCCTGAAGGATTTAAAAGTCTGCTCAAGTTGGTGGAAGTTTCCAGGGGGGCACAGCAAAGCCTCCTTGTGTTCATGCCTCACAAAAATAACTCCAGCTTGACCCATAAGTGAAAAATCAGTTAATGTTTTCTGTCTCCTCAAACTGCCAAAGCAGCTAATTTGGGAACCCTTTCACTGTAAACTAGCAGAGAAACTGCCAACTCTTTTCAATTGCAAGCCTCTGTTCTTTACTTCCTGGGCCAAGCTTGAGCCAGACACCTCAAAAAGCTCCATTTTTCATTGTGAGGCTCTGTGCCTGTTTTCAAACACTGACGCAAAGCATCAGACGTTCTTCTATCCTTTGCTCACGCTGCGATTTCAAAACGTACAGATCACAACTGCTCTTGTAAGGGAACACTTGCAAAAACAGGGCCCCGGTGAGGTCATCTGATACGATCCAAATCCATACAAAGCCTCAACTCATAGGTACATGTTGATGTTCTGTGCAAGAGGATTATTTTCCTGTAGCCTCTGTTAGGTTTCTATGCTAGTTCAGAAGACCCTTAGGGCAATATTCAATACAACATGTTTCAGCACCTTCTCCTTCACCACCTTCAAAGCTCCTTTGAACACTCGCCACGTGATTTTTACTGTGCAGCTACCATGCTGCAAGCATCCTGCCTTGCTGCACAACCACAGAATAAGGCAGGTTGGAGGACACCTCAAGAGGTCACCTGGTTTAATCCCTGGCTCAGAGAAGAGCTAACTAACTTCAGACCATCCTGCAGATAGGACTGACAGATTTACTACAGCTCTTGACAAAGCCACAGATCTGAAATACAGCTTCTTCACAAAATTAAAAGGACTCATGACATTAGGATACAGGACTGGAGTTCTCATAAGCCTAACAAAGGTGGGCATTCAGATGTTTTCAAAAGATAACCGAATTTGGGCACACAACCATGTTAAAGCTTCTGATAGTCCTGGACTTCAGAGTCATGGCAGCCTAAACACTACAATATCGCAAGAAATGTAACAATTCGTCCTCCAGAAGGATCTGCGTTTAAAGTTCAACATCCTGCAATAAGTTCATGTCACTTACTTGTTTATAACGCTTCCGTGTCTTACTGGACCAGAGCTTCTGCTTTTAAATGAAAATCAAAATCCTGCATACTCTGAAGGTTTCTATCCATAAGAACACTTACACAGCACCTCTGACAAATACTGACTCCACCACGTTGCAAGAAGCGAGCTGTGATACGCTAATAAAACAATTTTCACCAGCAACAACAATATAAAGAACCAGTCACACACACAGCTGCAAATGAAGCTCATATTGCAACTGAAATTGCAGGATAAGCAACTCTCCTGGTTTGTCACTTGTTCATTTTTACCACAGCAGCAGGACAGAATTTAACAACTTGCTTCAAATGTTAGTGTTACTTCTCAGTTTTACAAGCTACTAGACAGCATGTTGGTTTTACTTACATTGGTTTTAATTTCAGCATAATGCAAGCTTCAAATTCAATTCCTGTTTTAAGATAGGGGTTTCTGAAATAAGAAGTACCCAGGGAAAATATAATATGACAGACAACAATCAGAAGAAAAATGAAAGGAAGAACTGTAGTAAAAACCGCCCATGCAGCAGGTCATGTTGACACTCAAGACTTTCAACACAGGAAAAAACATAACTGCTCTTTGCCAGCACGCGTAATAGCAACAGCAGCAAACCGAGCGTCTCAGAGCTTTCCAACTTAATCAGCTTCAACCCCGACAGAGCCACAGCCAATTCCAACTCCTTGCTGCTGATCATAGTTCTGAAGAACACGTGTGGCCAGTTCTCCACAAGATGCCCAATGTTCTGTAACCAGGGGCTTCCCCCAGGGTGGGATGGCTGTAGATTTGTCTCCCGCACCCCACAGATGCTGTCTGACCAGCCTAAAGCTCCAGTCGCAAGTGCCCTCCTGTCTTTTGTATCTGACAGATTCAGACAAGAATCACAGAGCAAGACACCAACCTTATTAGAAGTTACTAGGTTTAAATATAGACTACCTCATAATGACCTATTTAATGGAATACCTTGAGAAAGGCTGGCTCTCGGGATGATCACATTCTTACTATGTATACCAGTCATGCAGTTAGCTGCCTCACAGAAGCAAAATCCCTTCGGAAAGGACAATGTGAGCTTCAACCATCAGTTTTACTGAAGACACCAACCCCTTCTTAATGAACACAAATCTAGAATGATCTGTATACCCTTACAAGACTGTTCTCACTTCCCCTTCCCTGGCCACAGCTACCATTCCCAAACAGGAATGATTAGGAGGACATGACAAGTTTTATACAGTCTAGCATGTCAGGAATGGCTTATAAGAAAACTGTGTTGATCAAACATCACTGTTTCATTTTGTAAGATCCATCCACGCAGTGAGAGGAGGATGTGAATCTCACCTGGAGAAACGTATCAGTGGTACAACACCTTCGCCTTGCTGGACCAACACACACCAAGGTAAAATAGCGCACGGTGACCACTGAAATATTTCCCTCAACATCTATCTGCAAAAATATTTTCTTACCTTCACTTGTTGCAGCTAGGACTAGCCTAGACGACATCTAGCTATCCACAGTTACACGTGCAAGGGACTCATCGTAGCACATGCTGCACTTAGGAAAAAAACCCCATGCGCATAGATCTGGTTTCTCGAAGTCTTGAGGCTCACATCAGTATTTCAGTAACAAATCCCATCTTCTACCCCACTGCCTGCCTCTGGGTGGGACCAGAGGGAAGGCAGGGATGAGATGGGTGTCATGACATCACGGGAAATTAGTACTCCTCCGGTTGTCTCCTCTGCTCCAGAGCCGGGTGGTCAGTCTCTGTTTTTCCTGACTGTACTATTCCCTCCCAGAGACAGAGGCACAGAGCCAGGCTCTCACAGTGTCTGCACCATTCACTGAGTTATAAACAACTCATAAGGACTCTGTATGAGCCACAGTCAGCCACCAGCAATTAAAAAAGAGAAGTCAAAATAATCATCATTACAGCTTTTATACAGAAGAGAAAGTAAGCATCATTTATGTTAGATTAATCCACAGAGTCGAGATTCCAGACTACGTTGCAGAATGGTCAAACACGTTAATATTTGCTAAAGCCAACACTGGAATACAAATACATGAGTTAATTTTGGTTTGCTAGTCAGTGTAAAAAGACAATACCCATGTAATCAGAGTAAACGCATCTTAAGAAGGTGGTATTGCTACACAGCGCTATTTACAGTAAATACATTCAGTAAGTACAAGGTCAGATTAGATGGCACAGCAGGGAGGAGAAACGGCATCTCAGAATCACCCTTACAGCCTCCGAACTACAGCAGCCACTGACAGCTGCTGTAAAACAGAGAATGCTTAAAATTACAAGCCCCAAGTAGTCACGCTGCCTTGCTTGTCTATAACCTTGGGACAGGGATGTTCAAAGCAGCAATAAAAATGCTGCTTTCACAACTGGAACAGAAGAAACCTTTTATACAGGGGAAGATTCTTCAGAGAACAGCTCCAAGCATGAAGTGCAACAGCGATATAAAGGTGAGTGGCAGCAGCCACCATGACCCTGGGTCTGCAATGCTTTCCTGCAGGTTACAGAATGCTGCTGTTAACATGTTATTCTACCAGCAATCCAGTTAAATACAGCTAAAACCAACTTCTATAGAGATCCTTTTTAGTATTTGGAACCGCAGAGTAAGCTTTCCTAGACAAGGACCATGCTGTTCTTGAGTATCTGTACAGCACTGACTGCAGTGGGGCCGAGTCCTACCTACTTCAACTGTTATTATGGAAACCAGTTATATAAATATTTATCAGTGCAGTCAGTCTTCTACAAAATGACTGAAGCTGTCTTCAGAAGACCACACTAGCTATATTTCAAAGGCAAGAGTTGACAATTCTTTGACAATATTCAGGATTTGAAGTGTCTATGTTACCATGTAGACAACAGTCTAGCCAGCCTGAATCATTAGAGGCATTTAAATGAAACAGCATCCTCCAAATCCTAAATGTAACAAAGCCAACCATAGTGTGCAATTTAGATCACATCGTTTAGGCTCAGGTATTTTGACACAGCTATTAATTGGTGGAGGAAGACAATGTTTGAATTTTCCAGTTTTATGACTATTAGGATCTAACAACTTTCCTATCATTTATGAGTCTGGTATCGTGACGTTGTCATACTGCTGCATGATGCATCCCTGGTGACAAAATGATGCTAACAAGTCAGCTTAGTTGCTCAAACAAAAATAATCTGCCAGCAGCCTGTCTGCGCTGGAGCTCTTGATATTGCTGCTGTAGGTGTGGATGGAGCTACTGCTTGCAATATTGAATAAAATCTGCAAAATATATTTCCAGCATTCAGATAAATTGGATTAAGAAATAAAAACAAAGCCAGGACTGGAGAGGGAAAAAAAAAAAAAAATCATACATCAGTATGTGGGATCTATAACACAGAAGTGAGAAATACTCGGTGCCTCCAGCAGCACATGGAGGGAATCCTCCATTCTTTCATGGACTACACCTACCCTACAATCTACAATTTAACGATTTGGGGGATCGATATTACTTGCTGGCCCCATAATCTGGAAAAGCATACGAAGTGCAAGATTATAAACTTCATAGATTTGCTCTGACATATGGCACTGGATGATAGCATCCATGGAAACCTGCACAAAGTAAACGCTCAAGTTCACTCATGGGAGCTTTGCTCTACCACAGGTTTGCAATTGCCAGACCCTGCAACCGCTTCTGAAGCTAACACACAGCAGCAAACTGTGATGTGTAGCTCTAGAACAAAACTAATTGTACACCAGGTTTTTAATCTGTCTTGTCTGTGGAAGCGTAACACTTCTGCTTTTGAAACCTGATGGAGCATTTGGGCAATCTCTTGACTTCGGTATGCATCATCTAAGGGGGCACACAACCAACCCTGAAGGAATAAACTTAGCTTCTACTAGAGGATGCAAGTACTGTTTAATTAAAGATCAAGGATCAATGGGGCTGGCATGGAAAGAGCACATTCCATCCCGACAATTCCCATAAATCTGCTGGTTGGTCCAGGATATGTCATTTAGGCTCTTTCTTCCTTGTGTCTATAGGGAAAACAGAGGAACAATGAGGCTTAATTGCTGCTGTAAGCTTTAGATCCAAGGCTAGATTATACTTTAGCAGCATATTGTTCATATATCAAACGGCAAAGAAGCTGAATTTATAAAACAATGCACAGGCATGACAGCAGAAAGATGGCCCTGCTTTTCAAGGCAGAAGGACAATTTTAAAAGATAAGCAAAGTTACTACAAAGAAAGCTAAAAATACTTGAAAGTTAAGTCAGCTCTTCTGAAAATAGATGGAAGTCTCAGCTAGAGGATTATCTGTCACAGCAAAACCAACAGGCTACAAGTTTTATCTCCTGCATGATCTTGTTAAAGGAAGAAAAAAAGTTGAATTTTCTTAGAAGGGCAACTTCCCGAAAACTAAAATACAACAAATGCTCACACGTAACATTCCTGGCAACTAGACATTCTGTTAATTCTAGAACAAAGTCGCTTTTTCCTGAGATACCCTAAACAACGTAAATCCAAAAGCAGCGGTTTCCAACTGCAGAGCACTGACACCTCGAACTCTTCTATAGAACTAGAAAGAAGGAGAAGCCACCTCACCTCACACATTCCTGGGATTTTGAGAATCCACATAGCATGTACTGAGAGAAAAGCCAAATTTAATAGATTAAGTACGACTTTTAAGTAATATTCTTATTAAAGGCGATGCAACCTCTCTTGGATTAAAATATTTACAAACTGATCAGCTACATGATTTTGTTTGTTCCCCATGTCAAAGCCTGACTCAAGAAACAGCTGGGACATGGGAGAACAGGCGGACGAGGAAAATGCAGCAGCAGGAGCAGTTCCCCAAGGAGAATAACTCACACAGAGCGCTACCACAGCCGCCTGTCAGTCACACCAGGAGCAGTCCCCACCACCCCTGAGGAGCTACCGTCTGTTTTTAGCCATCGAAGGAGGCCGGTGACATTTATTTGACCGTCAGGAGGCTGCTACACACCCGCCGCTCATTTCTCAAACAGCATCCTCCCATTCGAATAATGGCTCTTGAGGAGAATGTAACCCAGGGTGAAAATACCGTGCTAAAAGCGGGGCAAAAATCCAAATAAAGTCAGTCAGGGCTGTACCACTGGGTGTTCACAGCCCCGGAGCGCTGTCAGCGCAGGTCAGTAGAGGAGTTGAAGCAGAGTTAGTGGCTCGGTGCGCCGGAGGACCGGCATCCGACCGAGCCTACACGGGACTGAATTTCAATCTACACGGAGCTCCGAGGCCATCCGGATCACCCGGAGACGATTCGCATCACCTGACGACGTTTCTTTATCAAACCCGAAGGCAAAAAACGCACTAACAAAAGAAAACCACCCAAAACCAAACAAAAAACCCCTGTTTCTAAAACAGGCGCAAAACTCCAAACGAAGCAGCACCCGAGATTTCCTCATGAGGTTCGAAAACTTGCCGCTGCAAGCGACGGCCGACCGGCGGACGCGATGAGCCGCAGGGCCACCGGCGACTTTGATCAGCCGTTTTTCTTAATTTATCTAAAAATGGCCCCGGTGCAACACCTGCCGTTGCGCGCCTCTGCACGACGTGCGCGGCGGCGGTGCGGGCAGAGCGGGAGCGCACTGCGCCGCGACCCCCCCGGTGCCGCCCGCCCGCAGCCCCCCCGGTGCCCCGCCGAGCCCCCCCGCCGGTACCGGTGGCATCGCGGCAGGTCCAACGCGCGGCACGCCAGCTCCGCGCAGGGGAGCTACCGGCGGGGCCCACCGGGGAAGCCCCAGCCCGCACCGCCGCCCTGGGGAAGCGCCGCCAGGGCCCGCCCCGCTTCTCACCGCCCCGGGGGGCCACCGCCGCCGTCTGCGCCTGTGTCCCCCCCCGCCCCGCCGCGGCAACACCGGCCCGAGGGGTGGCAGCCCCGGTCGGAGAAAAGAGAAGCGGCAGCCCCGCTCCCCACAGGCCGCCCGCCAGGGCCCCCCGCCCGCCGGGGGAAGGCCGGCCGCTCACCATGGCGAAGCCGGAGAGCAGCGCGGAGGTGCGGCTGGAGGCTTTCAGCTTGGCGCGGCTCAGGTAGAGCTTCCGCCAGGACAGCGCCTGCATCGAGTGCTCGTTCAGGCTCATGGGCTCGGGGCGGCGGGGGGCAGCGCGGCGAGAGGCACGGGGCGGCGGCGGCTCCTTCCGGCGCAGAGCGAGGGCACCAGCTGCGCTAACACCCCATGGCGCCCGGCCGCGGCGGCTGCTGCCGGTGCTGGGGCCGCGCCTGCCGCCGCGCCGCCGCGAGCCTGCGCGCCGCCACCCGCCGGGCCCCGCCCCCCCGCCGCCCCATTGGGCGGCCCGTCTAGGCCCCGCCCCCTGGCCGCGCAGCTGCGGCCGCTTCCCGGCAGCCCTCGGGGGAGCCTGAGGCGGGAGGTGCGCGGAGGGGGGCGGCCGCCTCGCTGCCGCTGAGGTGAGCGGCAAGGCCCAGCCGGAGCCGGGGCGGCGGGGCGGGTGAGGCGCCGAGGGAAGGGCTGGAGTGGCACTGACAGGAGCGTGTCGTCCCTCAGGCAGTTCGTGCGCCTCCGTCCGGCGGCGGGACACAAGGGGATGGGGGTCCTAGCTCCCTCACCGCCTCTCCCTCCTCCAGCCTCCCCTCCTGGACAGCTTAAAACACTTCACCTGCAGCTTAAGATCCCGTGGATATAAGAATAAATTTTGCTGGTCTGAGCACCCACCCTCGCTTCCCGCTCAAGTGGCCGCACCTAGCTGCTGATCACGTAGGCCAGGTTTCAGAACCATTTTGTAGGCCTAGAGCTCCTGCTAAACTCGCTTTTTATCAGCAAGCACTTGATCTCAAGTTGATCAAGCAGAACCTTTCAACACATACATACGCCAGTGTAGAAATTTATTTTTTTTTTATTGACCACGCTCATGCAAACCCTTCAAACCATAATTTTCTGTGTTTTACAGAGGGAAAAAGGCGTAGATCACAACTCCGTAGCAAATACATGGCACAGTTACGAAGATGATGTCTGAAAAGGTGAGACGAGACAGTGCTTGTGCCACGTCAGACTTGTGGGTCTGGAGAATTAAGGGACGTGTAAGAAATAAACCTGTCGCCGTCGATTTCTAGTAAGAAAAATGCAGTTTTAACAATAGAAATAATACTGGACAAGGATACTTGGTACTATTTACAGGCAGGGGGGTGGTCACATACCAGCTGAATCGCTGCAATGCTTGCTCCATTAGAAATCAAAAGCACTGGTGATTTTCTACTGCATTGAAATTGCCCACCCTATTTGCAAGTCAGAAAAATGGGGCACATTGTCTTTAATGTTTTTGCTTTGTTCCTCCCTTCACACCTTCCTCTGATTTGCAAGGTCGTTCATTTACTTATGCACAGCAAAGGTAACGACCATCTGCACCAACACAGGTCGCTTAACGCTCTCCATTTACATGGCATTCTTTTTAAAAAAAGAGTTAGTTAAAGCATCCAAGAAAAAAATCTTAACGATTTCAAGTCTTCAGAGGCATTCCCTGAAACCACCATTTCTCACCACTTAGATTTGATCTCATTCCCTTTTCAGGAAATAACCAGAGTCGTCTCTGTTTATTTGTTGTTATGAACAACTTGGTTAGATTTCTATCTATAGGGGCATTAAAGCGTCTCTGTAGAAGAGTAAGTTTGACTTACAGTCTTTCCATAAAAGCCTCTGCTGTTGTGTAAGTGACTCCATGGAGTATTTGCCACCTTCTTTTATGAGTGACAGTACTGCTGTGTAGGATCCACTTGAGTCCAGTGTAAGTTAAGCATTTAGTGGTGGTTTAGTGAGGTTTGCAGTTGGACTCGATGATCTTAAAGCTCTTTCCCTACCGAAATGATTCTATGATTCTAAAATACCACTCCTCCTTCAGTGTGCTTTCATTCTTAAAAGAAACACACCAGGAGACCTCATCACCACAATCAGCATTTTCTGTATCTCCCACTGATGCCTTAGGCTAAGTCTGAGCACCACATTGCAAAGCAATGAGTAACGACCATACTGTGATTTCATTACCACATTTTATTCGGGAGATATGATAACAATCAGAAATCAGTAATGTGAAATTTCCTCCTCGTCTCAAGCAAACACTCAAGTCTCTGGCATATAGTTTCTGTGGAATCATAAGTTTAAAAATATTCTGCATTGCTGCTCATAAGCGATGAAAAATGTTTACATACATGTACATAACCAAGACTGATTGTTCGCTATTTCTTCTCATTACTGCGCAAAATTGTGGTTGAACTGTAACTGAGTACTACTGCACAAGTAATACGAAGGTCTTGACCTGTTCCCTAAAATCATATTTCTCTAAAAAACAAAAACAGAACAAAACTGCAAGATACATGCCTCTGAGAAGGACTTCAAGTGTCTTTCTAAATAATTGTATTAAAATAAGAGTCTTTGAACTTACTGTTTCTCTATTCTTCTGTCCATCATCCCATTCCTCTTTATCGGGAAAGGCTTTGAAAGATTTAACAATATTGCACACTGATGTACTGTTCGTATTTCATTCAAAGAAACGGTACAGAAAAGGACCTGCCAAATCAGTAAAGAAATCTCATTCCATCCACTTTTCCAAACCAAAGCCATGTGTAATTTTAAGCTTCCAAACCCCACTGCTGTAGCTTTGAAATAAGCATAATTTCCTTTCCTATCAGAAACAAAAAAATCAGTTTATTAAACCGGAAAACAAATCAAAGGTCAACCCTTCTTCTGCAACTAAAACATTAGGACTGCAGCCATGTACCCTTTCCCCCCTTTATGTTCCATTTTCCAGCTCTGTTCTGAGGTACAAACTAAAAAGGACAGATTTTATTTGCAACTCTAATTACTCATTATTACACACCTCTATACTGCCACTCTAGTTAGCTGAAACAAAAAGAGTCAGTCATGCTTAATTAACTCTCAGAAATGCTTCGGGGAGTTCTGAAATCCTGCTGGAGTTCAAAGCTGTAGTTTGTTGTTACCTCTGATCAGTGCAATTGCGGAAGGCCACCAAAAGGGTGTAGTCCTGCACTCTTCCTTCATCTCACCCCCCTCTCCACTCCATCCTGTAGAATCCACCGATCAAATGGCTACAGAGCTTCATGGAATTGATCTAATGAAAAAAATAGGTATTTTTGTCTTAACGTGTGAGTTTTCTGCTGGATCAGGTCACCGAACTGACCTACCCTGTGGCTGCACGAACACTAGACCTAATGCGGGAGAAATGAGAGATATAGATGCAAGAGAAAGGGAACCAGCTCTTTCAGCAGCAGGCTGTTATTACCCCTAATTAGAGGTAATGTCAACCCATTCTCTGGATCATTTATGCATTAACACAGTTGGAACAGGTGGCAGAAGTCCAAGTTTCTTTCCAGAAGACCCTGAGAAATCTGTATGCAGCCACAAGGATACTCATAGTTCTTTCTCTGCTAAAAATGTACTTCTCTATTTTCTGTAGGAGGACTGAGTAAGAAGAATAGGTTCACCGAGTACCGTATGATTAATGTCATACAGCACTGAGCATGCAAAGGTGCTTACCCTCTGCAGAGCAGTTTTTCTAAAACATATTTCCAGCTTCACATGCAAATCATCGCTTCCACTTGTTCCTGTTATTGTACCAAAACCAAATCAGGTTACCACAAAATGGAAATGATGGCAGATCTGCATTACAACCAACACATCAGAAGTAGAAGTTGCAAAAGGCAATAAAGGTTTGTCAGCAGTCCCAAGGAGCAGGGAGGTTAAGGCAAGCATCTCTGCAAATCTCATCTCAAGTAGAGCTTAACGTTGAGTTGATGGAATTTCTGCAGAGGAAACATTTTGATCTGTCATGTCTAGAAAAACTACACAATTTTTAACTTCCTTCATAAAACTATGAAATGGTTAAATATCTACCCTTCTGTCTTAACCCATGGTAATGTATAGAGTGGTAGATCTTAGAGGATAAAAGATATTTTTAAATTATTTCAGTCCATTCTGTCCAATGGGAATGTTTGAAACCTCAGAAGGGGTGAAATTAACCCATTTTCTCATGCAGCCTTCCCAAGCATAGCACTCTAGTTCTTATTTTAGCATGAGCCCTGCAGTACAAGTTCAATTAAATGACAGCTCCTAGTTTCAAGCTAACAGGGTCAGGATTCAGCACATTGGCATGATTAGATCTTAAATAATTTAAGTTACATTAACATCTATCAAAAAAGTTTTAGTGTGGGGTTTGGTTTAAGTGGGTTTTTTTTGTTTTGGTTTTTTTTGTTGTTGTTGTTGTTTTTTTGTTTTTAAATACAGTTCAGACAGGATACCTGAAGTATTTTTTCCCCGTATTTTTGGCTGTGAAGAAAGCCAGCCTCGCAGCAGCCCTGGCCATACCAAGCTCTGCTGGACAGGGCCCAGCTTTGGGCACTGCTGGAAACCAGTGGTGTGCCCTGCCTAGAGGGTAAATGAGTGCCAACCCTCATCTGCCAGCACTTCATGTGCGTCCTGAAGCATGGAGGTTTAATATTGCTTCTAAATGTTTTTATCCTGTCCAGTGCAGCTGTGGATATTCTCATCATCCACAGCCTACTACCCCCACCCCCCTTTTCCCCCCACTTTCAAGTTTGAGACAGGTTTTTTGTTATTGAGGCAGTATTATTTCGATGGTAAAATCAATCATAGCTTAATAGGAATAATTTCTGTCTTAAAACAAGGTTAAAAACATGGTTTCTATTTTTTGAGGTCTATAAGTTAAAGTTGTGATGTTTCTGAAACATATTTACTTCCATATTTCTATAATGTGCTCTGGTGTTTCCAGGTGTATGTGATTAATACAGTCCTTGGTGAGTTTGCTTGATACACCAACAGTTTCAGATTGCTCATGTCCCCCCCCCAAAAAAAAAGTCTAGAAAAATGAGTTGATTTTCTTTTATGTCTCTGTTCTTTCTTTTTTTGGTGGACTTTTGTGGAATAGATGGATTACGTGGTTTTTGTCTGATGATTCTCTAGTAACATCCATTTATCTTGTACAAGTACTCTGGCCTCAATCCTACAGATGTACACATGCATTTAATTTTAAGATTGAGTAATCTTGGCTGAAAGGTCAACATATGCATACATCTCCTCAGGATTATGCATTAATAATGCACTTGCTGGAACACACATCTGGAATCCACACTTCAGTATATAGCCTATACCACATTTCTATATAATAATTAAGTTCAATCATCTGCAAATAGGGAGATGTTAGGGGAAGATTACATGATTTTTCAAGATTCTGCAAACAGTTACTGGCAAATGCAGAAGGAGAAGCTCAGTGCCTTACATCCTAAGTTGGAACTCTGTCCTTTCCTGCCTTAAATCCTAAATTAGAATTCTATTCTGCCTTTATCCACATGTCATGGTTCATTAAAATATGGACCTTTCCAAAGAGATGCCCAGCAAGGCTTGCAGAGTTGAATTTTAATCTTTGGCATATCTTTGCTTTATCTTTGCCATAATATTTAATACATTTCATCTAGTACCTAGAATGTGATTAATTAGGTATGCAACAGGTAACTGAATGCTATGTGGGTAGGTTTCTGCTATTCCTGTCTGCTTCTACCAACAAAGAAAAACGCCCTATTTCCAGTCTCTGTTTAACTGATGTGAAAAGTAAAGTCAGGGAAAGACAGCCTGGAATTTACTCCTGAGATTTGTACTGGTTAGATGAGAGCACTCCCAGTTTTTGCTGGCCCAGGAGAGATAACAGCGAACACGCACCATACCGAAGGTAGAAACACATTTATTCTCAATGTCAATCTCAAAAATTGCAGAAAGCAAAGCAGAGGCGTGCTGCCAAAGCCTTCGGCCCCTGGCCCTGGGTTTAGGTGCGCTTTGATGTGCTGAGAAGAGGTAAAGGATGTCACTGGAGAGAGGAGCCACACTGCAACCTGGAGGCTGTTCAAAACCTGCACTCTGGCCCCACTATTGCAATCAGAGGGTCCCAATATTTGCTCAGCATCAAGTCAGAGTAGGCATGAATTGGTGTTCTGGGAGCGAGACCCTCCGGCAGGCTCAGACACCCTCACTATCGCTAAACCCAAATTTCGTATCCGCAGCTACTTTCTATGATTTTTACCTACTTTTTCGCGCGATTTCTAAGTACCCGTTGTAGGTGCTTATTACAAAGGCGATTGTACTTTAACACCAAGTGATACGTGATAGACCCTGAACCTGCTCGCAGGGGACAGATGTCGGGGCAGATGTTGGAGCATCCCGCTCCCATGCCGCGCGGCTGGCTGCACGTGGGCCAGAGGCGCACCGCGCGCCTGCGGGACTGCCTGCTTCACGCAACACCCGGTAACCGGCCGTGCACGCTGCCTACTAGTATCTTACAGCGTTTGCCACGTTAACTCGCCACTTCACAGGAGTCCTCCAAACTGCCTGACCCCAACCCCCCCGGGTTGAGCAGAACCGACCAACTTTTCGGCCGGCCCCGGCCCCCACGCAGGGGCCCCGGCACCCTGCCTCCACGCACCCCACGCTGGGCGCCGGCAAAAAGCAGGGAGCGGGACCCCGCACCCCACGCAGGGCGCCCAACCCCCGGACCCCACGCCGGGCGCCGCTGCGCCTTTGTGGCCGCCCCTGCCCCGCTGCCGCTCAGCGCCTGCGTGCCGCGCCCCGCCGCGCACTCGTGACCTGCCACCGCGGCGGCGGGGCCACCGGCCGGCCCAGCGCCGATACCGCGCCGCCGCCCCGGACACCCCCCCCACCCCCACCCCCGCCACTGTTTACGTTCCGGGCACTGCGACGCCTGCGCCCCCGCTCCGCACGCAGTGCCTGAAAATGGTTCCTTAGGACTTTGCAAAGCGCATCGCCGCCGCCCCCCTTCCCTCCCCCTCCTCCCCCCCCCCCCCCCCAAAAAAAAAAGTGCTGGTGCAAAATTGCAAAACTTTAGAGAGACCTGGATGGCTTTTGTTTTTCCTCCTCCCCATTTGGGCCAAAAATGCAGGACAGGAACTGTTGACAATTAAGTGATGAAACTCTCCAAAAAATGGAGGCAGAGAAAGACTCTGGAAGAAGATTGGTGTGTAGCTGGCTTCTGTCTCTTTCCTATTTGTGCCTTGTAATTGATTTTGCTTAATTGTTTGCAAAGGGAGAAATGCATGTAAAACGCAGGCAGCCGAGCGCCTTAAGTTTGCAAGAGAGCAGCTTAGGCACCGGGAAGGGGGTGGAATTTAATCGAGGGGAAGGAGAGGGTGGGACGAGAATATAATTTTTTTTTTCCTGTGGGTGAGGGTTTGTGCTGCTGCGCCGCGCGTGTGCCCGGGGCTGGCTGCCGGGGCTGGTTTGCCGGGAGAGGGGTAGAACCACCGGCGACACCCGGTGGACCGGGCACCCCCCCAAACCCCGCTCCACCGGGCACCTACCTTTGTGCGCGGCCGCCGCGGGGCCCCACGGCAACTTCCCCGGGGGAGCGGCACCGGCCCCCGCCGGGCCTACCCCCCCACTCCGCCTTACATTGAGCTCGTCGCTGCCCCTCGCCCGCGGACCCCGAACCTTTCCCCCCCCCGGCTTTCGGCGGTGGGGGCCGCACATCCCTCCCCACCGCGGTACATACGGCCAGAGCCGGTTTTTAAACCGCGGCTTCCGGTGTGACTATGGAAACACTCGGATTATGTAAATACCGAAACCTGGATGCTGTGCATCGGATTAAATGATTCACGCTCACACCACCCCCCTTCTCTTCCCCGAGAAATTATCTTGTATTCACGCGCAAAAATTAATAATAATAATAAAAATGATCCCGTTGCTAACGAGCGTTGGCTGCCGGTGTTGCAAAACGCATGGGTGAATTTTCGGCGAGTTGCGCCCGTCTCCTGCTCGCCCGCACGGCAGCTCCTGCACAGCAGCCCAAGTTTTAGTTTTTATTCAGCCAAACACCTGTTATTCCTGACCGGTTCCGTGGGATGGAAAAGGTTGGGCATGCAGCTGTGTTGGGGCTCCGTCGGGTCCAGGTTTTGCTCACTTTCTGCTTTGCCGTCTTCATGATTTCCCCCAGAATCTGTTTATCAAATCCTTCTGCACCATCCCCACGTTTCCTTCCCCACCGACCCCCATTATTTTTTCCCCCCGCACAATGTGGCTTTGTTTTGTTGGTTGGTTTGTTTGTTTTCTAGCGATCTATCGGCAGAAGGCGATACGATGAGCACGAGGACGTCTCGGACGTGGAGGAAATTGTCAGCATCAGGAGTTTCAATCTGGAAGAGAAATTAAAGAGTAAAATGTATCACGGGGATTTCGTGCATGCCATGGACGGCAAAGGTAATTGCGCGGGGGGGGCGGGGGGCGGCCCCGCCGCCTCCACGTGTAGCTCCGCGCCGGTTCGTATTTCGCGCCCGCGCCCCCTGCCCGGGGATCCGGTGACGCCGCCAGGCCCAGCGCGGGGTGGGGGGGGCGGCTGCTGCCCCCGGGGCCCCGCAGCTCGCACCGCTGCGGGGGGGCTGCCCCGGCCCCCCCGCAGCCGGAGAGCGGCGGGGTGATGGATGGCAGCGCCTTGCGCCCCCCCCTTCCCCCACTGCCAACATTGCACCGGTACCGGGACCCCAAGCGCAGCACAGGGATGTGCGGGAGTTTGGTCCTGGCACGGGTGTGTGTGTGTACGCGGCAGAAACCCCTGCTTTCCCCGTCTCCTAGTGAATCCAGGACCCTTTTGCAAGAGGATGCAATTGATGAGCCTGTTGGCCAGGCTTGGAGACTTTAAAGTCAACAACTACTTTGTGGCTTTATCATCTATTAAATTACACCGCTCCCCTCCCCGAAGTGACTTGGTTTGCTTAGGTGACAAGTTATGGAGTGGCAGGCGACCAGCTCAGCTCTGCAGCACGGCTGCCTGGCAGGAAGGAAAATGGGAAAGGTTTGCCCAGGAATCCAGCAGGCTGTGTGTGTATTTGCCAGTCACCTTTGAATCCAGCGGGCTGTGTGTGTGTTTGCCAGTCACCTTTATTTGCTGCAGCGTTGGTGAAATGGATCCCGAATCCCAGACGGCTATCACCAAAACTCGGCCTCACGGAGGACCCTCTAAGCCGGCTTTCTCAGCAAAGAGGAGTTTTGCCTGTAATCCTCCTGAAATGGCTACAGCGGTGGAGCCACTAATCTAGTTTAGAAAATTTCCTTTTTTCCCCTAGGCTTAGTTTTGCATGAGCATTTTAAGCTCCTTTTAGAAAAGTTAATGTGGTGGAGAAATTAAATACCTATCTTATTTAGGAAGGTATTTGTTTAGGAGATAAGCTCAACCCTGACCCCTCTTCCTCCAAACAAAACACAAACACCTATTTTTTAGCTGGAAAATGTTAATTAATTTTCCAGAAAATTATTGCATTCTACCCTCATCTTCCAAATACTCCAGTGGTTGCCATTGCTACATGCTAACTATAGTACAATCCACAGCTTTCCAAGCTCAGCAGCTCTAAAATCTTTGGGAAGCTTTCTCTTTTCTAGGGAACTTGGAAATAAATGAGTGTCTTTTGTTATTTTGTTGTGGTCTGTGTCTGCTTTGTTCAGCCCCACAAGGGATTTAAATGCTTTGTTAGGGCATTGTGAAGAAACGATCTGCCTTCCTATTTGCTCTGTTTTTATTTTTACTATTGGTTTATCTTTTCTGTAAATCCAAGAGTTGAATTGAATCTAGGCGAAACAGTGACAGTTGTTAGTAAGAATAAAAGAGTCAGTTTATATGAATACTTGAAATAGGTTGTGATATATTTATTTATAATTGTTTCCCATGTCCTTGTTTTTGTTTTTAATGATTACTCTTCTTTGATCACACACACCCCCCCCACACTCCCCTGAATGTGGGCTGGTTTTCCTCGAGGTGTGCAAGACAGTGGTGTGATTTCTGGCTCGAATGCAGTTTGTCATAGCTACTTGTTCTCTAGTCTCTTAGGCTATGTAGCTGCCTCTGCTCCTTCCACCGGTACTATTCTTGATGTCGGTTGACTTTCTGTCTTGGATGAGTGTCCTTAAAAAATACCTGTGGTTTATTTCTCTGTTTACCCAAAGCCAATAGTTTTCATGGGAATGCCTATGAGAAACAAAGTTTTCTCTGGTACAGAAATACTTACTTGGTAACCTTAGTTAATTGAAGTATTCATTACCCTTATTTTGAGACTAGTAGCGATAAAGTTTCTGTCATTTAAATGTTTTTGTAAATGGATAATTACAGTGCTCTGATTTGGTAACTCTAAGTAGGAATATTATATCTCTACTTGTCGTGATTACTAACTGAATACAGCAAAGAAAAAGTTGTAAAAGCAGAGGGAAATGTGTCTGCAGGCACGGGAGCTTCGCCTCTGTTGCCCTTGTCCAGTATGGGGTTTTGTAGCAATGAAGCATCACTGACATAAGCTCGGGTCTGAGGTTCTCATGCTCTCCCAGGAAGCTTGTACATTGCTGGCTGGGTCTTGGAGAAGTTAAACTACTTGTGTGCACCTGAATTTAATATATAATGTGTATAGTGTATTTGGCAGCGTGTAGTGTGTGTTGTAGTGCTGAAGAGGCAAACAATGTTTTCCATTTTAAGGTAGCATATGGATGCTACATAAAAGTAATTTTTTCCTGTAAGAAAGGGGGAATAGCAGAGCTATAGAAACAGTATGTGGCCAGTGCAGGAATTCCTCTTCTTTTGCTGGCAGAAGGCTTCAAATGGAGTGTGGGGTTTTGTAGGCATGGCTCACCCAAATCGCTGCCTTGTAACTTCCTCTCTAATCCCCAAATCACTGCTATTGTGTCAGACCATTGCATAAAGAAATGCCCAGGAAGGTCCAGTTCTGTGTAATCCTCAGGGTGAAGCAACAAGGTGATACTGATCAGTGCTAACATAACAAATTTATGTTTAATTTTTGGGCTGATTGAGCGTTATACTGTGACTCCCCACAAAAAACTACTTTTTCACCATCTTCCTAAGCAGCAAGAGCGGTATAAGATTTCTGTGAAACAACTCCTGCAGTTACCTTTCTGATTAATTTTTTAAAAAATAAAAAAATACTTTGTTGGAAGTAACAGTAACCCTCACAAAAAGAAAATTATTTATTCACAGCATCAGGGCTTTCAGCTATATGCAGGTAATGCTCACAAGAAAACATGTTTTTTCCGAAGTAGAAATGTATAGCTTGAAGTATATAAACTTAAACATAGAGTTTAAACTACGTTTGCCCCAGGAGTACTAGGCTGATTTGCAGTAATTTAGTTAGGATTATGTCTTAACTGTTCATTTGGTATTTCATTATAGCCTGGCTGTTTCAACTCAGACCTTAATTGACAAACTCTGACTGGATTCTATTTTATGTGCATCACTGAACAGGAAAAATAGAGAGCAGCTGGGAGAGCATTGTCTGTCATTTGGTTTCCGGTTTGGACCTAAAATATGCATTCTCTTTATATTTTTCTTTAAGTGATAGTGGAGTTCTTTGGCGAGAAAAAGGAAATGGTGGGTGTTTTGAGAAAATGTAATGTGAGGTGCTAATGCCATTGTAAATGACTTTGGATTTTTTTTTATTCATTATTCCAACAGATTTTACTTTTGAGTATGTGCAAAGAGAAGCTCTCAGAGTTCCCCTTATCTTCAGAAATAAGGATGGACTGGGAATTAAGTAAGTTACAACCAAATCTTGATGATTAATAAATGCTTTTATAAAATAACCATTATGCTTTCCACTTGTATGTGATATTTCTTTTGAGGATGTCAAAATGTATTGCAATTAGGAAGACTGTCAGCACCCTTGAGAAGAGGAATGATTATTTTCCACTTATAAATAAGCAGATAATGAAGTCTGTAAAAGTTAAGTGCGTACAGCATGGTACTACACAATGAAAAATAAGTCAGTGATGAAAGTTAGGAATAAAATTCAAAGGTTCTTGCATCCAATCCATGCTGTAATGACAGAACAACTTCCTTTCAATTTCTGACTTCTCAATTGTTCTCTGTATTACAGGTAGAATCTTTAATGGTGCCTGTCACTTTCCATTAGAACTGTATCTCTTCAGAATGTTACAGCTTTGTAAATATTTAATAATGTCTAGTTAAAATGTGGTATTATTAGAGTCTTTTTGAGGTTGCATTTTGTTAATGTCCAGTCATAAAGGATTGGTATTTTAATAAGAAAATCCTGCAAGTTTATCTGCAAAAGTAACAGCGTCTAAGAGATAAATATTAAAATTTTATACTTTATCAGTCACATAATCCATAGTTTAGATAAATGTTCCTTGGTACTTTTGGAAATTAGGACTGGATAACTGATAATATCTGAAAGACGGAAAACTAATTTTCTGAAAGTGTAATTACTTTGCTCAGTTTCAGCTGGAACACCTCAAAGTTGAGGGAACTGAGGAATCCCAATTATTTAATTAAAAAGAATCAAGCCACCCTGCTATAACTTAAGGACAGAAAGAGAAGCAGTGCTTGGGGTATTTGAGAGGCATAGGTCCTTTTACTATGAGAGTGAATAGGAGCTGCTGTGATGCTTCTCATGATGTAGTAAAATAGTTTTATAATGTTGAACTCTGAACAAGAAGTGCTTAAGAGGTACTCAGTAGTAATTACAGTAATGTTTATTTTGTTGTACCATTATGTTGTACTGGGATATTTTTTTAGTTGATTATTAAGCCCCGTATTTCTCTGCTAGTCTAGTGTCTTGTAAAAAAAAACAATGCCACTTTTTTATTTGTTTATGCAAAGCCTTTCCTAGATTGTATCCTAACTGTCTGATGAAAATGTGCATGTATTCTGTAATGTTTTAGAAGATAGGCAGAAAATCTACCTATTAAGTGGGAAAGGCTGTTCGCTTTTTACAGTTCCTAAACAGTTCTATGCTCCTATTTGGTGTTGTAGAAAAATAACCTAATTTTTCTGCTGTATTATCCGAGAGAAGGTGTGGTCAGGTGGAATGCATTGATCCTTAAGGTTTGTGTAGAAGAGGGGATCCAAAAGCATCTGTTTTGATGTTTCCGAAATGTACAACCTTCAGTATAACCTTCATATGAAAATCTGAGAAGCAGAGAGAAGTCTTCCCTGTTCATAGCTTAATTATGCTTAACCTGCAGAAGCCACCTCCTTAATCTTAGCTTATGATGACTATAGTATCATCTTTCCTGATTAATCATGTTCTTGTTTATCTTCTCAGCTGAGTTTCCTTAAAGTGCCATTTTTTCTATGTTCACTTAAGACACTGTTGGCCAGCCTAGGTCCTAGAGAGCCAGTGACGTCTCTGTTGAGTGCTTCTCTGAATGTACGTTTACAATGTATGTGGATATGTAACCATCACCTGAAACTAAATAATTTTTGCTTCAGCAGGAGCTTTATTATTTACAGGAAATTCCTGCTTCCTTAAGGGTTGTGGTCGCCACTCTACTCACCCAACTTGGCATCCCAGTTCCTTGCTTTCTCTCAGCTTCCAAATACAGCAGCTTTCCCTCCTGAAATGGTTTTCCCTGCTGTATTAGAGTCTATTTTCCTGACCCTCCTTTTGGCTTCTCTGCCCACCTTGGCAGGAAGGGTTTTTTTTAGCTGAAGGTTGTTGCTACTTTTTTGTTCAGTTTATTTCTTCAGGAGATGCTTCTCTTGGAGGAGTCAACTGAAGGCCGTATCTCCTGTGGAAAATCATCTGAGATAACTGCTCTCTCCATATGCATTGGTTTTGAACTGCTGCTTCTAAAGGGCAAGTGATAAAAGCTTCAATAATTTCTTCTGGAAGAAACCATCAGCTCTTCTGTGAAACTGAGGAGTGTTTAGGAGCCAGAGATACTACTGCACCTTCCTAGCAGCCAGATCTTCCTCCTGTGTATAAGGAAGTTCACAAATTCCAGCACAAGAAGAAAACTAGGGAGATGTTTCAGCTCGTGCTGTGCCAATGGTACCTGTTCAGCTTCTGCTCTGTCAGTGGAGAAGTGCGGAAGGGAGAGTTTATCTTGCAGACAGAAACATTACTGGGCTTCAGATCCTCAGCTGCAGATGGCAGAGCATTATTGGAGGTGGATAACAAGTACCCCAGCGTGGGACCAGTGTTTCCTGGGGCTGCCTGTACCAGACAGTGGTGCCTCCAGAACTCGAGCTGCCTGAGGCGTGTAGATGTTGCACAAGACCCTTCACAAACATACCTTGTTTCTTGGTGTCTGTAACCACAAGATGTAGTATCTGTTTCTTCTTGATTGCTCATTATTCAGGATTTTGTAATGAGCAATTTCACCTTAGGCATTTCAACACTCAAATCTCAGCTCACACATCATTATTGGCTTCCCTATTGTCCCTGTGCCCAAAATCTGGAGAGCTGCCACCTGTCACTCTCCTCCACTTTCGGTTAGCTGTGTGCTTTCACTGAAGCCTCCTGCTGTGATGTTGCCTTTGGAGAGTGGTCTTTGGTCTTTCTTGATCCAAGGGTTCAGAGACTCCTCAAGCTAATGGGATCGTGCAAAGAGTAATCTGTTTTTTTTGTGTCCTGTGTTGCTTTGATTTTCTTCAAGTTGTGTTTTTTATAGATGCACTTGCAGTCAGCCTTCCTATTCCTCTTCCTTCCTGGAAGCCACCAGTAATGATGTTTCTTAAGACCTGGAAGAAGGGGGGGCTTTGGCTGTGTACCAGCCCCTTCTATGGTTGCAGGCCACGTGTGCAGCAGGCCAGGTTATAGAGGTACTGCTGGGTTTTGCTGAGGCAAAAACCAGGACCTGGCCTCACACGCTTACATGTATGCACACAGCACAAATCCATGTGATGACCACGCCTCAAAGAAGACCATTGAAAAGGTTTGGAACATGCATTGGAAGTGAAGAAGTAGCAGGACTGCATGCTGCGTACCTTCATTTTCATTAGAGTTCTGCAGCAGTGGCAGTTTGGATAATGCATCTTTTGAATGCTGAACTGGATTGTGAAGAGGTGGAAGAGGAGTAAATACTAATCCACAAGCAAGAGTTTTGGAGTCACTTACCCAACTGTCTGTCACTCACTAATGCTTTGGGGAGTGAAGGAGGGATATGTGTTTCAGTTTGCTGTGATGAGCTTACAATAGTTTCAGGAGCCAGGCTTGACTAGCCAGCTTTTCAGTTTCCAGCTGACTGCTGGTATCGTTTTAATACTATTCTGACATCTTTGCTCCTTTCTAGGGCTGTTGCCCTTTCTCCTTTTCATGAGCCATCCACACATCATGTGCAGCTTCTTCCTCTAGCTGGAATTCATTGTCAGAGAAGAGAGTAAAAATACTGAAGCTTTTTCTTTTGAGGGTATTTTTGATGAATTGCTGTGCTGACAAAAGTAAGCAAATTTTATCTGTTACATGAGCATTGGATAGTTCCTGTATGGAATCAGCTGAATTCTCCATTTCAGAGATGGTTGGATGAATTGTTTTTATATTTCCATTTTCTGCTGAATCATTGAATACTGACTGGTCTGGGGGATTGAAATACTAGAATTTGTCAATCAGTAGTCTCTTGTAGAAGATTCAACATTCTAATATTTTTTATTTAAATGAGCATGACTTATTAGTTTGAAATGATGTTGTAAAGGAATTGTGCACACTTGGGCATAAATGTCACTAGAGTGAGAGAAGGCTGGAAATGTAATTTATGGGTATTTTAAATGACAGAAGTGAAATGCATGAACAAACTTTCCTATTTGGCACTCTGCAGGATAACATGATTTAATTTTATTTACATTTCTGCTTCTTATGTGTATCTGTCAAAAGTAGCTGGCGTGCAATATATGAGTTTTGTGGATATGTAGATACATAAATGCTGCGTGCGTTGTATTCCAGCAAGATCAAAGTAGTATTGACACCTGCCTAAGTGATCCAAAATGTTGAGAACCTTTAGTCTTACTATCCTGACATTTGCTGCTTGAATTAATGAGTGTCAGAGCCTGCCGTCTTCCATCACTAGAGCGAGACTAGACAGTTTGCCTTTGGATCCGAGTCACTTACTGATGAGACTTGGGAACCTTACGTTCCACTTCAGGCCCTGGAGGAAATTACGCTTTACTGGGTCTTTCTAGCGCTGCGGTCTCTCATTCAGAGGAGGCTGGGTGTATTGTGATACGGTAGATTAGGCGATCCATGTATAGGTAGGGTGACTTTTGAGATACAGTGGTCTATAAAATATAAGATGATTTTTAGACTTCTGACGTTTTGAATAACGGATGATATGTGCTTCCACTTCTGTTTGCTGTTAAGCAGTCAGCTTGCATGTCTGTGCCTGGCAGATGCACGAAGCATAGCTGAACAGTTTGGTTACTGTGCTTGGAGGTACTCCGAAATGGCAAGGAATGAGATGAATGAGGGAAAATTATTGTAACGAAACTTCCAGAACGGCTTTCCTGTGTATTTCTGACCATTGTGAGCTGTTAGTTGTATGGCTAGAAGCAGGGATGTCCACCTGTGATCTCTTAGCAGAAGAGGAGCTGTTTTTCTCAGAGGGCTTTTTGTCTGTTTCCAGGATTGTAACTTGGGAGAGAATGCTGTTTGGAGAGATCTTGTCTCTTTTATCTGGACAGCGGTCATCTTGCATTGTGTTGTGGTTAGTCAGATATGTACGCTAGCCAGAGCTCGTCCCCGTTAGGATTGGAATAGGAGACTTCTTTAGCAAATCTTTAAATGTTTACTAAAATGCAACTTTGCACCCAGTGCACACTAAGGTGTTTGAGTTTCTTTTCTTTTTGAGGCAACGTGATTCGTATGTAACAGAATGCTGAAAATCTCAAATGCAGTCAGTTATATTTTGGTGTTAAGTCACCCCACTATATATTCGTCACTTTTTTTTTAGGATATACAAAAACTTGGGAAGCATTCATAGTGGTTTTATGCAAAATGCATTTGCCTGAAAATTGCATAGCAGCGGGATTAAAACCAAACCTCTCTGCTCAGCTCTTGCATTGTTGGTATTCTGGATTTATATGCAGGAAAACAGATGAACTAACACTTACTGATTAGTATAAGGTTGGTGACATTCAGAAAAACAATTCTTTTTTTGGCCATCTTAGTGCTGTAGCAAACCAGTGAGTGTGGCAGTTCTGCTGGGTGGTGCTGGAGATGGAGAAGTACTGTCATTTATGGTCTCAACAGCCAGTAGAATGGGTTTGAATTAAAGCTGGTCCTCCCAAGGCAACCCAACTACAAAATGGGTTCTTGAACTGGAAACCTGCTGTGTTCAAGCCTGGAGTTCTTCCCTTGGTGTACTCTTTCTCTAATGTGTCGCACATCCTGAGACTGCACAGAAAACACCCAAGGATATGCTAGGTGTGCTCTCCAAAGAGCTGAACATGCAATTGTATCGTTAGGGAGGACTAGGACTGTATTCTTCCAGTTTGAGAAATATTTATTGTCTGCTGCTGCTGGAGCTTTTGGAAAGACAGGATTTGCATGTATGCATCTGGGTTAGGGTTGTTCTCCATCTTGGCTGTTGATTTTTATTCGGATTTATACAAATGTGAAAAAGTTCTACATGTCTGACATAAAATCCAGGCAAGCTGTGTCGTTAGAAGATAAGCCTTGCATGTTCTTGTTGCCCACAAATACTTCATCCTTCTCCTACTTCTGATTTTCTAGTGTTTGGAAAAAAAGATGAGCTCTGAATGAACCCTGAAGGTCAGTAGATTCAGGCAGTTTCATTCTGCGAGGGAGTGAATTCCAAAGCTGTGGGGCCCTCGCGGCTAAACGCAAAGATCTGAGGGTTGGCGGAGAACTAACAAAAGATATTGTCCAGCCTCCACATCCCACCAGAGGACGGTGATAAGGGTAAAAGAAAGGGGGCAAACAGAATTTTGCAAATAGTTCTCAAGATATATGCATGATAGTAGATGCATAACTTTACCTTTAGTTTACCTCTCAGTGTTTTCTTAATAGTAAAACCTATTGCTCTAAAAGCTTGCCTATGGGCTGGATTGTTCTGATTTCTAACTGAATTATGTCAAAAGTCCTTTATGACCAGAAGCAAGTTGTTTATCTTCAACCCAGGGCAGTACAAGAGGGACACAGCGCCTACCTGGCAGGTCCCACAGGGCTGTTTCTCATTACAATTCCTTAGTTTTTCTGCTATGTGAAGTGTGAAATACTGTCATTAAGATGAAGCAAATCAGCTTTAAAACCCCACTACTGTTTTTGTTTTCTTTTTCTGTCCAGTCTATGCATTGCAGAATTTTACTCTCTACCTGACATGTACAACTCACTAGATGTACTAAGGGTATTGTTTACTTACATTGAACCTAAAACATTGCCTATGTTAGAAGTGATCATATAAATGCATCAACATTGGTGAACCAATTATGCTACCATTTAATTTAGCTCTGAATTAGCTCAAATTAAATCAAACAACAATTTCCCTACCCACCAAATACAGCCAGGTTGTCTTCTGCCAGACAAGAAGGCTTGGAACAGTCATTAAAATAAAGAGGCTTTAATTCATTATTTTTTGTATTTTATTTTCATGCAGTGTGTGCTTGAAAGATGGGACTTGGAATGAGTTGGTTTTCTGCTCTATGCCTCGGTTTGCTTCCACTGGCAAATGTGATAATGCTCACCTTGGGGAATATATGCGAGGTACCACCAGTTGCAAACCTCTGTGAGTTGCTTGGCAGCAACAAGCTGTAAAGGTTTAGGATTTTATTGAAATTGTCCCCAACCCCCTCCTTTCCCTGCCACTCCAGTGCTGCAGAGTGCCTGAAAAGACACCTCTTCTCCTTTTCCATTACAAGTAGAGAAACTTTTGTACACTTGCCAATGCCAAGATGTTATGTATGTCATTAAAACTTGCACTGTCCACACTTCAGAGGGGCCTTGCTTGAGTCCACCTACTGCATTACAGACAAAGAGCACTATACATTTATTTCTCTTTTATTATGTTAACGAAAGTGTACCCATACTTATCTTGATGGTATTTAACATTGCTTTCTTTGCTAATTACAGAATGCCTGACCCGGATTTCACCGTCAGAGATGTGAAGCTATTAGTGGGTAAGTTATTTTGAATGCATTGGATTAACTCTATACAGAACAGAATTGCTTTGAAATACTTGTCCAGTTGTGTTTGTAGACATTTGTGATAACTCTCAGAACCTGGGAAAAGGCATGGAGAAGCGATTTGTAAATTAAAAAGGCTGGGAGAACCCTAATTAGTAGTTGTGCTGACTGGACTCTGATCTCATGCTGGATAATTGGCCATTTGAAAGAGAGGGAATGCTTTTGACTTTAACAGGTGTCCTACATACACTTTTGTGATCCTGGAAAGTGGCAGCTCTATTGATTGAGTTCCTTTTTTTTTTTTTTTTAAATCTGTTGTAGAGTGTCTGTTTGTAAAAGGTATGATTGGAACCATATCACCTTTTGCCTGTGCTCTCCCCACAGTCTTTATCAGTGTCAGGCCAGGTCAGTGCTTTGAGGAAAGGTTGCTAAGAGAGACTGAACACGAAGCTTTGCAAACTGCTGTTTTGATAAGACATAAACCAGAGAAGTGATGACTGTCATCATCAAATGTTTCCTAGCAATTTTTTGCAAAATAAGTTTTTTTTAACTCTAAGATAAGCTACGTTTTGAGTAGGACGTTATACTGTTTGTTTCTTTGAAATCTGCTTTTACTGAAGATGGATGTGTTATTTATCGTTTATCTGAAATTGTTACTGAATAGTGATACTGCACTCTGTGAAGTTGTTGCTGTGGAGCTGGCTGAGTTTCGGATGTGTTAGCTGCTGCAGTCCTTCACAGAGACTTTTAACTGCATTCTCGCTATCTAGAATTTACTGGTTTTATTTACCTGTGTTGTGGCAGGAGTTAATCTTTTAAGTCAGCCCAGCTGCGGCATTCTGAAAGATGAATTTTTGGAAATTACTCTTGAGTTTAATGGTCAATAGGAATATCAAGTCTGGAAAAGTTGTAGTTAAGAAAAAACAAGGGAGAGGAACTTATGCCTCATTTCTGCTCACTTGGGGTTATCTGTGAGAGAGGGGTTATCTCTGATAACCTTCCTTCACAAACAAAACTTGGCAATGTTGCTTGATTTATGACCATTTCTAAGTCTGGGTCAGGGGGGGAAGCCCCAAACTTCTTTGGCAGAAAATGTTAGGGAAGTGGAGTGGGAAGTGTTATTTGGTAGCATTTCTGTTGGTCAATCTGCAGTTAAATTAGGAAAAGATATGAGGGTATTTGGAAGTCCTGAATTTTATGGATTTCCTAAATACCTGCATGTGCACATTTATAGGTATGGAGTATCTCTTTTTTCTGCAGAGGAGTCTTGTGCATAAACCTTGTAATTATCTGGACCCTGTTTGCAGTTTTCTGTGAATTTGTTCCAGAGCTGATAAAATTCCATTTCTGTCTCTGAAACTGCTAAAGTTGAGGGTCTGACTTTGAGATGTTTTGGAACAGCATAGTGTTGCATAACAACATTGTTTTTCCTGAATAACAGTCAAAGTGTGGGAGTTGCATTTCCTCGAGATTGATGTCCCTTGAAGTATTAGGGGGGTGGAGATTCCTGTGTTACATGGCCAGCGAAGTGGGAGGATATTTATAAATAAAATTAGATTTATAAAACAATGGAGCAGAAATAACAATCGTAATTAACTTTGAGATTAACTTTTACATAAAGTATGCCGTTTCTCACAGCTGGTTCAGCAATCCAGACACCATACATCATGGGTCCTTTTTTTCTGTGGGTTGTTTTTGTGTTTGGACAAACTCCCTTTGGAGTCATTGTACTGAGCCTGTGATGTGGTCAAGAACATGGTCACCTGTTCTTTTTTTAATACAGTTGATGACTTCTGGCATCACAGGTGGAAACTTTGATTCAAGAGATCTAAAATATTTGGGAATTTATCTGTGAGTTACACCTGAAAAACCATGGTTCTTATGGCAAATCATTTCTGTCACTGTGCAATTTGTGCTGTACGTAAGAGCCACATCGACACTGAGAGCACACAGGGTCAATTCCTGCCTCCATGCCAAATTTCTAAATTATCTACTAATGACTTCAGGAAACACGGTGAGCAATTTTTATATTGCATATCATTGCTGATAATTTTTTCTAGTTTTAGGTTAATATATATTACGCTTATAATCTAATGCTCAGATAAAGCAGGTGAAGAGTCTTTGTTTTATTAATATCTCCTATGATTGTCCCCGCGTTTTTTTAGCAGAGGACTCAGATCCTGCCTGAACCTCCAGGTATCCGTGTTTCTGTTTCTGAAGTGCAGTGTTTTCAAAACTTATTTGACGCCTTTGCTGAACCTGGGAAGGGAATGATGTTTTTCAAATGTGAAATGGCATGATCATAACTCCCTGCATCTGAATGTGTGTGGGAGTGGTTATAGAGAGAACATAGCTTGAAAACAGTTGTGTTATGTGTAAACTTGTTGGGTTTTTAAGTGCTGATGGTTATAGTATGCTGGTGCTATTTAAACCTATCATTTGTTCTCTTTTCTTCTTCGAATCAGGGGAAACACATTTGTTACAGAATGTTTTAAAGAGATGGTGCTGGGTTTTCCCAAAGCACGTAAACTCCATAGAAAGTTACTGAGTGGTTGGTCTCGAATTCTTCTGAACCCATACTTTCTAGCGTGGTTGCTGTATCATCTCCATATTTGAGTACCTATAGGTCCCAAGGAAATAACAGTTGGTAGCCTAGCTTTTTTGACTCTCCCTTTGAAGACTCTAGTCTGTGGCAATAATAAGGAGGGGGAAAAAAGGTGGGTTTTTTGATCGTCATTTGCAGTTACTTGGGCTTAAGTGTCTATTTTTTTTAGTGTTTCATCAGACTTCCAAAGAAACATTGTCATGGCTTGTTGGATCTTTTTGTTTTCATTGTTTAAAAAAATGCAGATACCAACTGTAATTTAGTTTGGTCATGTTTATGACCTACTGTTTATGACTTGCACATTAGTGTGCATGAACGTGCACCTATGTGTAATGTGTGTGGATGAAACACCCCTCCTGTACAGTAGCTTTACTTTAAAGAACAAACACTTTAAACCACACACTTGGAATAATGGTTGTAACTAGACTCCTACCTCCATACAAAAGATATTGTGGATACTCTTTAAACCTGTGACGGTGGATTAATTTCAGCAGTAGGAATTTGTCTGATGTCTGAAATGGCTGTGAGCCAAGAATACAAACAGAGAAGTGGAGAGGAAATGCTGGTCTGCTTAGGAACTTGAGACAACCCTTGAAAGAAGAAAAAATGTTGTAATTTAATAGCTATTAAGCTTTGTAATGTTGTGTCTAAGGTAGATTTGATGGCTAATTTTGAAGGACAGAATGTCACTGTCATCTCTTCATAAGTTGATTTAAAATCTGATTGAGGGTCATTGGCGCTCTCAATGTCTCCTTAAACATCTGCCACATCTGCACTAGAAGTTTGGCAAGTGTTATTTCTGCGGGCTCCTTATTTTTCACTCTTGGCATGTCATGCTGGTGTATTGGTGGGTTAGTATATGCATATGGACTACTTAAAAAACAAGTAAGTGCACAACTGTAGCTAGTAAGTATTGGGGCTTTGTTTTATTCCAAAACATTTTGCACATTTGTGATTGTTGTCTTTAGATTTGCATAGTATCTTCACTTGTTTGTTTTTCTTTCTTTCATGTTCTCCTAGTCCCTTTTTTTAGGGGCTCTCAGAAGTTCAGAGAACTTATCCCCATTGTCCATTTCTTCTCTGTAACTAGAGTCAGCCTTCCAGCCAGTAAACTGTGTATCTCAAGGATACTCCCAGCCAGGGCTGCTGGGGAGACTCTCAGACCCCTGGTCCTTTTCCCTGGCTGCTGGCCATGTAAGTGGAAGTCACAACGGTCTCCAGAAACACTTCAGAAGTGTGGTGGGACAGCACGATAGCTATTACACATTTTTCCTCCAACTGTGTGATTCTGAGTGACTTATTGCTCATGCCCAGAAGAGGCAGCTATACAGAATAATTTATATTTTCCAGGCCTTTTGGGATGGCTTCTTCTGCCAGCAGTGCTTCTGGGCCACAGCATGGAGAGGTGTCTGTCACAGATGGGCAGAAAAGAAAAAGTGTGTTTTCCCAGATATGTCTTCTTGAATCTCCATACATACATACATACCTCTGTGAATGCTTTATGCTAATTACACCGAGGAACAAATCAAGTACACTTGCCAAGGCTAACCTAGGACTGAGCAAGGAGAAAGGTAACTGCCCTGCTCAGCAAGCTGTTTGAAAGCCAGGGCTTCTGTGGTCACTGTTGACCATCTCTAGTGTTGGCTACTCCTGAGTTCAAGGAGCAAATGCAATCACTTGCTTTAGTCTTTGATGTCAGAAAGCCAAAACATTCAGTTTTTTCCTTTGTTTGATTTTTGTCTTTATATTATTCTTCACGGACATCATACAGTCTGAAGAAGGGAGCACTGAGTAGTTTTGGAAGCTATGAACCATGTAAAGGGGAGAGAAAGAGGAAACATACATGAATGTATGCATCAGTCTATCAGTCTGAGCTGAACCCCTTTCTCTTTCTCTGATTACTTTTTTTTTTTTAGTGGTTTGCTTGGGTCAGCACTGATTGAATTTAAAAGAGTATCTGCTTTTCTGTGGCATCTGCAGTGTCTTGCCCTTTGACTTGTAATTGATGTCCGCACTGCCTTTGTCTTCCTGGGTTGTCACAGTCTGCCCAGGAGCTCCCCGGGTAGGTGTGGAGTCCCTGCACAACTGGGGTGTCTATATCTAGACTCTAATGGCTAGTCTGGCTGTATTTGCTTTTATTTTTTATTTTTAGCTGACCTCTCTTCAGTTTGCTTGCCGTAGGCTGGCAGTCTATCACCACCAAATCCCAGCTTTTACACTCACACCTAAATAAACTAAATAAACCACTAAATAAACCTAAGCAGTGCTGCAGGGTCTGTAACGTGCATCGCCTCCTCTCTCTAGGGGCTGGTGTGGCTTTGTGTGCTAGGGTGTGTATTCTACACCCCCGAAGTTGAGTTTGCAATCCTGGCTGGTGGCAAAAGGGGAGATTTCAAAACATGCTGAGGATTGTCAGAAAGAAAAGAGACTTTCAGTTATTGTGATCCCTGGGCTGAAGAGGTTAAAGTTGTGACCACAGCCGTCACTTCTGTAGGATCAGCAGCATTGTTGTATGGAATTCACCGTGCCCAGCCAGGCATTGTATCAGTGGGAACAGTGCAAGTACAGGACTTACACTATTCCTGGGGTGGTCTAACAACTGACATCAATTCACTCATTGATTTTATTTAACTAACTCACTAAGGGTTTATTTATAGAATTAAAAAAAGTAAGCGTGGGAGCAGTGAAGACTGTATCATCAGTCATGTATTTTGCTATTAAAATCTGATGCTGCAAGCTGGCCTGGGCCATAATGCTTACACGGACAGAAGATGTTTGATTCCCTTCATTTAGTTGCTGTGTTGAGAGGCTTTGGTGGTTTTGTCTTGTATAAAGAATCCCAAGTAAAGTTGAAAGCAGCAAAGCTTTTAGTTGGGATAAAATTGGTGCAGTGAGGTATGGCAGTAAAAAGCAAACATGGCAAAGCTCCAAAAGCTGTTGCAGAGAGTGATCTTCCCCTGGCCCAAGGAGGTGATGCAGAAGATGGGACCTAATAGATCATTTCAATATTTGATTTCTGTGGTTCTGTCAAGTCTTTAAAGACCTGGTGGCAGGCTTTGATCTCCAAGACAAAGGGTGAAAGGAAACCCAAGGCTTTACATATCCTGTTGCTTTCTTTGCTGGGAGTAGCTGAAGAGATATCTGATTATTGCTGGGTTTTGCCTTCTCGTTAGAAACACTGAAAGAACAGGAGCTGAGCCAAAAACTTCAGCGGCAAATTGAGTGTTTAAAGAAAAACGTGTGAAGGTCTCTGCTTCAACTATGAGTTTATAATCATGGTGTCAGTGGAGAAAGATAATAGAATAAATTACATCATTAAATCCCACACGTCTGCTAGGGAAAAGCCCTATAAATAGGGGAGTTTGGCCCTGCAAATGCAGGTCAGCCTTTCCTTGTGCTGCTGACAAGTATTGGTTCCGGAGGAGATTCTGTGTGCCATCATACATCTGCTCATGGCTTATTCACTAAGTGAATAAGATGTTAAGGACTTCATCGTGCCACACTGAAGTGAGCAACTGAGCTTTCTTTAACATCAGTGGAAGAAATTAGACCTGCAGAGGAGTACATCACTGCCTGTTAAGGGTTTTTTCAGAGGGGAGAGACCTAAGCAAGCTTTCTGAAGTTTGGCATCGCAGCATTTTGCTCATTGTAAGAGTAACAGCAGTTGTACGGTGTGATGGTGCGCACTAAATAGTGTGGCCTTCTTTTCCCAGGTGGGAACCAGGCTGAAAGGTGACGTGATCTGCTCAGGTTCAGTGCGGCGTGGGGTACAAAATTTGGGGAATCTCAGTTTCCAGTTTTCCTGGAAACTGTAAATGATGTACTGAATGGGGTGGGCCGTGGCCTCTTAGTGCAGAGGACTGCAATGGGGTGGAACAAGCTCCCTTATTAGTTAATTAAGCAGGCTGATTGAAATAATTGAAATTCAGGTGGGACAGAAGGGTTTATTGCCCATTATGTGTACGTAACAGCCATAAGCTATGGGAGGCTTTGTATCTTTCATCTAGCCATTTTTGTCCCGTTAAATCTCTCTGCTGCTGTAGTCCCCAAGAACTCCAGCTAAAATGAGAACATACATGGCAGGTGCTTCACAGAAAGACAAGAACCCCTGTGCTCCATGCTTCTGGAAGTAGGCGATAATGAAAGGGGAACGGAAAGAGATGCAAACATTGTACGTAATGATTATTCTGGGTTTATAAAATGTGATTTATATATATATATTTTGAAAACTGTACACAGATTTATAGATGTATCCATATACATATGTATAAATTCCATTTAATACTGAACCAAGAATCATAAGTGGTGTCTCCACAGAAGAGAAAGTTGTGGTGGTGCCTGCTGATCAGGTGGGTAAAGGCAGAAGGGAGGGCAGAGACTACATACAACATCTCTTTTACATTAGGATATGTTTCTTGTGGTGTGTTAGTACAATGGCTCCCAAGCTGGCTGTGCAAATGTGTTCAGGTTTTTGTTAGTAGCTACTCAAAAAAGCTGAAAGCGAACCAGGTAACTGTCTCTGAGTAACTGTGTCCTAGTGATTTTTGGTTCATTCCTCCTGCGTGTTTGCTCCCCCTCTCAAATTGATCTGTTCTGAAAATTGTATCATGGTTGAATACACATCGAACTATAAAGCAAGTGGAGAGGCTCATAGTGTGGTCTGCGGGCAAGTAGGGGAAATTTTGTCTTAATCAATGTACAGTTCTCCATCCTGTGAAAGAAAACTAGCCGTGTGGATACAAAAGGAGGACAAAGCAGCCACACACTGCAGTTCAGAAAACTTTCCATCATTTCTGCTGAATAGGGACTTAGTGTTACTTTTTCTATAGAGCAACGCTCCATTTGTTTCAAGGAAGTTGTGAAATTGGAGACCGAGAGGACTTAGGAGGGAGGTTTATTAGAGAAAGGCTGTTGTAAGGAGTGCTTCACAAAGTGAAACAGGCTGTTCAAAGGAAGTGCAAAAGTCTGCCCGCAGACTTGCATCCGAGTCTTGATTAAGATGTATGGTTCTCCCCCTGCGTGGGCATTTGTCCCCTGAATGGGGGCTCCACCTTTGGAAGAGCAGAAGAGCTGAGTCAGGAGTCATTAGCTGCTCGATCTCCGAGAGTCTTGTGTGGAGGGGTAAGGAGGAAGCAGTGAGGGCTTTGCTTTGTCCTTGTGTCCAAATAATGCATTTTTCAAAACACAGTGGACCAGGCTCTTCCAGGAGAGAACAGTCAACACTGATCTGATGGGAGGGGAGGTACTTGTATGAAATATTTCCATTCATTGTAAGACTTCTTGTGTGGTTCACGGGTGGGTTTGTGCCCCATGGTGTGATTGGTGACTGGCTCACTCGCTGGGTTCTGCTGGTTTCCTTGTCATTTAAGTGGGACTATTGGAGTATTAACCAAAGCTGAGGTGATGAAAGCGTCCTCGTTCTTGCGGTTTGGAAGGCCAATGCCTGTGTAGTTTTATAAAATACATCTTGCCAACGTGTTCTTCTGCCTGTGAGGATTCAGATTGAGGGTACCTCAGTTGCTGGATCCTGCAAGTCACACCGTAAATTCACCAAGGGACTCAGGTCCATGGGAGACTTAAATCTTTGTGGTAGCTGAGAGGAGCAGGAGAATCCAAGAGCACTTTGAAGACAGGAGATAAGGACGGATCCTTGCAGGATGAGGCTGAGTGTGGGTGCTCCTCACAAGCGACTGTAAAATAATTGCGTGTCAGTGCTATTCCCATTAATCTGAGGATACAAAACCAAACTGTGCTTTAAGGGAGCTGAGTTATCTACCTGGGTACAAACTTTTTCAAGGGGAAAAAAGGAAGATTGGAAAGCAGAGTATGTCAAGGCTGGTGATTTGTCTCAGGTGTTATAAGACTATTTGCAGTATTACAGCAGCGTGTGTTTAAGACCCAGTCTTTAGAAAAACAAACAGTTCCTTTATCATATTGTTTTGGAGCCAAAACTTATTTAAAAATCTCCCACTTGTTTTTAAAACCACTTTGTTTTTAAAATCAAGTTCCTAATGTCCTCACAGTCATGCTGTTGGGACTGCCAATGTGCTTCATGCTCTGGAGCTTCTCTGTAATTGGGAAATCTGCTAAGTCAGACCTCAACTAAAACCGGCAAATAAGTATTACCAACTGAAATGGTAACTTCCATGTGCCTCTAAGCTAGGATGGAGTCACACCAATGCTTATCAACAAAGGGGTTTAGAAGTACTGTTGGTGTGAGCTGGCCAGACTTCTAGCGGTTGCATTTCTTTTTAAATGTGAGAACTACAAGGAGGAAACATCTGGACAATTAGAAAAAAACCCCACAAAACAAACTGTATTTTGTTGAAGTGATTCACTCCGATTCTGTCTAGCAGGTTTTTTTTTTTCCAAGGACAGCACTGAAGACTTCCTGGCTCATCCTTTTTGTCTTTATATTTTTGCCGTTCTTTTCCCTTGAGCGACCTCTCCTGTTTCCTTTGTATCCCTCTTTCTTTGATGAGGCTACTGTACAGTACAGAACTCATTTTACTCCCTAATCGCGTAGCAGCTTGTGAGGAAGTACAGATAAATCCTTCCAGACTTGAGCAAGTGCTATTAGGATACTCTTATCAACCATGAACCAATAATGATAGGGGGATCAACATACTTTGCTGTAAGCAGGACCAGTAGGACTTGACAGGTGGGGTTTTGTTTGTTTATCGTGGGATCTTTTAATTCGTGGTAGGACACCAGCAGTTGTGTATGTTGATCAGACAGTGTAATGTGATTTCTGAACTGCTCCCTGTTTGCTCAGGGCTGGGAAGAATTGCAACGTTGTGGAGCTGCACTCTGTTCTCTCCTGGGCAGAATTAAAATTAGAAACTAGACTTCAGAGTTTCTGAATGGATTTTTTTTTTTTTCAAGTGAAGGTTACATCGGTGATTTTCCTACAGTCTGAGGGCTCTACCCCATTTTTTGAAAATTGGTTTGTAACAGCTCTGAAGTAACTCTTTGGGACTTTGGCATCCACCAATATTAAGGTGGAGCAGTGCACGTATAAAGTGGAAATCTCTCTATTAAAGTAGTGTATTGCAGAATTTCAGAGGCCATTGCTTCATTGAACACGCACTGGGTTTGTGCCTCATAAATAGCTTATTGTTTAAGAAAAAAGCCCCAGTCTGTGATGTCAGAAGGGGACGCCGGGGCTATGGTTTGGTGTCACTATGACTTCCCACAGCAGCTGCCAGCACTGGTGCTGGATGCACATCCCTTAGCCTGGTGTTTGTGGAACTGTGCTGTGAAGCTGTCAGGGGGCTGACCCTGCTTAAAAAAATTATTTAAGCCTCATCAGTTTCTTGAGTATTGGTGAACAGTTTGTGTCATGAAACCAGGACCTAGGGCAGAGAGAGGTTAAAACTTACCCCGTGTTCCTGACAGACTGGAAAGAGAAACTTGTCCCTCTAATTCCAGTAGTGTGCTCTGGTGCTGTGCCATCTTTTTGTCATCTAAACTGGCATCTAGTTTTTGCTATTGCCAGCTATTACATGCCCAGGTACTGTGTCTCTGTTCCCTGCGCTACCCATTGCATCTAACAACTTGCTTTTTTTGCCAGACCAATTAAGCAAGTCTAAATTGGTGTCCTGTTCATTCTCTTCCTTCTCTCCCCACCTCTGGCATTGCTTTCCTGCCCCCGTCCTGTGTGCTGGTATGGGCTTTGCTCTTTCTTGCAGTAAGGTGGCTCAGAAAGTTGAACTGGCAGAAAACACACACAGTCTTCCTCCCTTACAGAAAGGAGGAGGAAAATATATATATAAAATTTATAAATTTTTAAATGCTGGTTTAGCTCTCAGCACTAACTGATGCTGGTCTAAAACTTGATGGATATAGCCTTCTGTGTCTGTCATGAGTTTCCACTGGGGAGCTATGCATCAGAAGAGTGCCTGGTGAGTGAGCCATGATCCACGATTAGGGCTTCTGTGCAAGAAAATAATTAAAAAGAAGGTATTTGATGCTCCCTCTAGATGCCTTTTTTTGGGTCTTAGAAATAAAAATGAAATATTATAACACTCGCTTGCCTATGTTTAGCATGTCCGCTGACTTACCATTTTGGAAGTAGAACCATTTCTATTTTTAGAGATGAGCTTCCTGTTTGAGCTCTCTTTAAGTTTGTCCTTTGCCTAACACAGTCAAACTCTTTCAAAAAATCTTAGTTAAACTGGGACAGTTTTGCTAAAAACAGTCGTGTTCGCGTCCAGATATAAACAGCAGTAAATCCGCTTGGAATGAACGTTACAATAAAAATTCAACCTCTCAAAAGAATGTATTTCCATGATGTCAAAGCATGAAAGTGAAATAGAACTGATGGGTTGATGTAGTCATGGTCATTTCAAAGCCTCTGTCTACAAGTGGATTTAAAAATGAGTTGTCCACATAGGAAAATTAACCAGAACGGCTATTTTAGAGTAACTCCCTGTAGTCACACTGTTCTTTTGCAATAAGCATCCTCTGCTTTAGCTCATCCAAACTAGAAATTCTGGAGGAATAACACCCAAAATCCTGAATATTTTATGGTGGTTGGGTGATTGTTATGCTATAGTGTCATCATTTACCTTAGTCCAAAATGGCTTTCCAATATAGTTATGCCTTTACCTAAAATATATATTAATATCAGCATGTTCTGGAAGTCTGATGTAATCACAGCTATATACATCTTATGATGTCCTCATTAAAGTGTGGATACTAGGCATGTGGTGGTGTTGTCAACCCTTTGATACCTTTAAAAATCAGCCTAGACCAAAGAAGAGCTGCAGGGTTGCTGATATAATTCACACATTAATTGGTAATGTGAATGGTAGTGGAATTGAAGGTCTTCCATTTCCTAGTTGCCAAGGAAAAATCAAGGCCATGGTGTTTCTCATTATGGGCTGATGATGGTATTTCAGGAGGGCAGAAAGGCAGTCTAAGGGAAGAGGCAGTCTTTCCCTTCTAGTTCTGGCTCTTCCACCCCTGCTTGTGCCGTGCTGGCTTTTGTTCCTGAGGTCCTTCTGCAAGTCCAAGTCCAGCTTTGGTCCCCATCTAACCCCTCAGTGAGCTGATCTAGTTCACAGTGTCGGCAGAAAACTAGAAAACCAGAAAGGTTTTGTAACCTCCGTTTGCTGGCCCCAAAGTCAGAGGAGTGCCAAGGTCAAAGCCAGAGACGGTGAGAGCTGCACAGCCAGGAGAGGGGGGACGAGACTTTCGAAGAGCAGGGAGCTTGTGAGTCAGCTCAGCCCTTTCCCAGACCCTCTCGTTGATGGAGAGGCATCCATCGGTGCATGGATGGAGGAGCTCCAGCCCTGGAACTGGATGCTGGGTTGCAGGCTGGGCTTTGTCATGTGTTGCCAGGTGCCCTGGGCACCTCTGTGCTCTTCTTTCCACCATTGAGAAAGTATATCTTGGAATTTACAATGTAAATAAGGCCATGAAAACCGAAATTGCCCTTTCCATGGAGGGGTGTGGCTCTACATCAGAGGCAGTTTTCCTAAAAATAAAAGGAGAATAGATTGCACTGATCCAATCAATGCTTCTTTGTACTTGTCTTTTGAAAAATAAAGAACTCTGCTATTGCCAGATTAACATGTCACTTGGCAAAATAATTTAGTTTCTGTAGGATTCTTAGTAGGCAGAGATGCTCTTGATAGCGTAGAATACAATGATGCTATTAACATGAAGTTATTTAATTTTTATAGCATTTCCCCTACATTTCATCTGTTACTGTTAAATATGTTTTATGTTGAGGCATTCTAGGAAATGATCAATGCTCTTAAAATAGATTTGATAGATAAATGAAACATAAGATTTTCAACAAAGTTATATGCCTTCCCGCTTCCCTTGGAACTGTATTATTTTCCTATCTGTACTTGTTCTTTGTGTGCTAGCTTTGTCTTTTCAGCTACCTGGAGTATGCTTATACTATAGATTAATGCATTTGGATACTGTATACACGTTAAAAATAAAATGTTTCTTTGTACACGAATTTTTTTTCCTGTGTGGTTTTCACTGACTGACGTTTCAAAGAATCACTGAAAATTACAGCTTATGTTCTGGGTAGATTTAAGGATACTAATTGATTCTATATAATGCCACTAAAACACGTTATTTGCTTTGAGCCTCTCTCTTTAATCTAGTCCTGTAGCATTAAGGCTTAAGACTTTCTGCAGGCCTACACTTTTCCTGTGGATATGCTCTAAATACCTTACCTTTTGCTGCGTGAAAAAAACTAATAACATGGGTTATTGCAGTTTGGCAGTTTTATACCAAATGATAAAGCTGCAGGCACCGAAGAGGGGAAGGAGGGGGACGGTGTCTGTCAGGTCCTCGTAGCTTTACATCTCCATAAGAAGGAAATAATTTAACCCCACTGGAAAGGCTCCTGCTATGCATCCAGTGTGGCTGTGCTTGGGGAGGGTAGATCCCTGGGGGGAGGAGGTGAAGGGGAAGGGCAGAGAGCACTGCAAAGGGAGATCTGGGTGGCTTGGGGATATTTGTTTCATGGTGGACTGGGCTGTGCTGGGGAAAATGCTGGCTGAGAAAACTAACTGGGAGAGGCATGAGGGAGTGTCCGAGCTGGGCTCTGCTTATTTCCCTTTGTTCTTCTGTGCCCTCTGGTGGATCTGGGAGCAGCGGGGTTGGGCCACGTCTCTCCCAACTTCAGTTGTTCTTATCCTGGGTCTGAAATGCAGGGAATGTCATGAATAGCTCCGCTTGAGCAAGGGCTTTTTGCTCTGATTCATGTCCCTCCCGGTTCGTATGGGATATCATAATAGTCTCCTGTGGGTAGCAGAAGAATACATGCTTTCCAGCTCCAGGAGCTCTGGAGGGATTAACTGGGATGCAAGTCAAAGCCTCAGTCTTTAGGTACAATTAACCCGCTAGTGAAGCTAGCAGATTTCCTAAGGCCCTGCCAAAAATCCTGCTTTACAAACCAAGGGTTTTTTTCCCAGTAAGAGGCATAAAGACTAGAAAGGACCAGCAGGCCTGACCCTTGGCATTTGAGGTTGGTTTCTGGTTGTACACACTATATTGTACCTTGGGCACAGATCTTAATTTGATCACAAAGGGTTAAAATATTTCCCCAAGGTAGCTCGATCCTCTTAATGGACAGGCTTGATAATCATTCTTACAGAAAGGACATTTCGTCTTTCCTCTGCGGTGGGAGAGTTGTACCTTTTTCTGCCAGTGGTGTGCTGGGGAAGAGACAACAGCCTGAACACACTGGTGTAATTTTCACCTCTGATTCACATCCTGTGCATTTCTCATATTCTACTGTGTGGTTCATGTTTGCTTTGCTTATGGACCACCTCTTGCTTGCACTGCCCCTGATACCGGGTATGCCAGATCCACATCAGGGGAAAGGGTGGGCTGATTTGCAACCTGGAGGCTGATACCCCGGGTAATGCAAGTCTGAAGCTGTTTCACATCAAAGCAGGGCAAAGCAGCGCTTCGCCTATTTAGAAATGGGAAATGTCAACTGTTGGACCCCAGAGGAGATTATTGTAGTCCCAAAATTTCCCATTCACTGTTCCCTCTCTGGAAAATCATTACAATATTCTGTACGTGAAGCAAAGCATGGGTGCAAATTCTGCAGGGGAGTTTGACAAGAGCTTTGTGGAATGACTTTGGAGTTGGAGCCCGTCACCCCTGAAGTCTCTGGGGTGGACTTGGTGCAGCTGTGGTTTGTGAAAGCATTTGCTGGTGCAGGGAAGGTGCCTATGTAAGTTGCATTCGTGCAGTGCAGTTTTCTTTCTGACTCGAGGACAACATTTGCCTCCCTGTTGCTCTTGAAGTATTTTTGTGAAGAAGCTCAGAACAGAGAGGAGCAAATCTCTGTACCAAACCACCTTACAGAGGGTGGGCAGTGGGAGGCAGGGACTCTGCACAAGTCATTTTTCCTCCACGTGTTTGTTTCTATGTTAAAAAAAAAAAATTATATTGCAGCATAGAGCAATGTTATAGGATTTAATGTGTTAAAACCTTTACAGCATCTTGGTCACTAGGCCTGTAAATAAAGGGAACAGATATTATATGTGCTATTCCTCCCCTTAATTTTACTGTGGATTTTAATAATACGCGGGCTGGAGTAACTTGGTATTTTTTTTAAGGTTTCAAATGAAGCATAGATCTTAAGTAGCTCTTCCTGATTGATTTTATTTTCCAGTTTACATCTCTGCAACTGATTCTTCCATCTCCTTCTTGCTTTTGTCTGTTCCTCTTGTCAAAGATGGCGCTAGCTTGTTTCTTAGTTACTGTCTTTGTGATCCTTTGGGGATTCACTTGTGCTTGATGAGTAAGCAGCACTAGAGGAGGAAGATGTTTCTGCTTTAGGCTGTAAAATCCCCTCCAGTGAACCCTAGCATCACCACTTTGCCTTTGAGTCACATCTGCTGCGGGAGAGGAAACAATGCCTCTTAATCCTGTGCTGTCCAGGCATTCTTCAGTCAACAGTTATGTTGGAAAAAAATCCTGGGAAGCCAAAGAAGAGGTGATGCATGGTGCACTGAAGCCTTCCCATGTCAGCAATAAGAGGTGCTCTTTGCCAGCTAGGGATCCAGGTATATGTTAATCCATGTGCAGCAAGTAATGAGCTGAAGCGAGGAATATGGTCTGTACGAGGGCAAGAGGCTGCCAGGGTCTCTGAGGTCCTGCTGGGACTTGGGGGGCTGCATCAGGCTTGATTGCAAGGGGTCCCTTCTTAGAGCACAGGGTGAGAGTGTGGCAAGAGGATATCTAGGAAATGGTTAACACAAGTGGTATATCAAGGAAAACACAGGCGTTGGTGATATTCAGAAATCCAGCCTGACCTGAGATCTCTGTGCCTGCCACTGCTTTTTGGAGCCTCTGTATGCTTCTTTCACTTACTCTTTACCTGTCTCCCTTTCTGGATGATGTTTTTTAACCTCCTCCTAGGGGCAGGGGATAGAAGAAAGAACTGAATCTTTTCAGGAAAGAAGAGATAAAGTTGGCAGTAAGCCAGAACTGCTAGGAAGTGGGCAGCGAGCACAAGGCTGTTAACGTGTAATTATACATCTCAGATTTTGTGAGCGGTACTCCAGGAATCATTATGTATGGGCTTGTTTGATAGTACTGTGGTTTAAGAGAAAAACATCCCCTCAAATTACTCTTTAATTTGGAAGTCAAGAGACTATCAATTCAAATCTTAGCTCTTCTGCCCGTAATTGATAAATCGTGTACATTTAACAAACCGGCTATTGAACTGGGCCTCATACTTTTAATTCATCAGGTAACTGCTGATTTTTCTTTCAGAAGGGATAATTGAGAGGCTGTACAAGGTCGCTTCCAGCAAAGCTGAGATCAAACCTAGACTATAATATGGCAGATCCCAGACTCTGCTATGCAGCCCTTCCAATATAATTTTTCACTGTCTGTGTACTTAACCCCCCTAGGCTGTAGCCGTTGCTTTAATCCCCAGGCACTGGAGGCCAGAAATCAGGCTGGCTTTTATTCAGGGGCTGGTTTTATTTTATTTTATTCAGGGCAGTTCTTCACCCCAGTTGCTAACCTACTGAGTTGAGAAAAGACTGTTTCCCCTAGATAGTAAATTTAACAACAAAAAACCTCCCAACTCAAAACTAGGTTTTATATAGGTTGTTTCAAACAGGCAAATACCAAATTTAAGGACTCTTGTGCTTTTTCACACATTAACTGAACTTTCTCCCCATCCTGCCTCAAGGTGGCAACACTCGGTAGGGTCCTGAGCTCTGCCCAAGGATGCAATCCTGCTCACCAGCCTTGTAGTGAAGAGCTTGACTGACAGGCTAGTGGGACTGTTCCAGATTTACACTGTATAAATTTTTCTTTTTGATTACAAAGCTTTATGGTCTTGAGTTCCTTTCCAGAATCATTATCACATCTGTCACTGCCATTGCTATCAGTAGCTAAGGATGCTTTTAATGGAGTGATGCAATCCAAACTATCATTCTTGCTGAAATACGGCTCCCAAGCACACAATAGGCCAGGTGCTGTAATTATTAATAATTCCCTTTGATGGTTTATATCGGCCCTCCATTTTGTTTTAATGCAATTTATTTTGAGCTATTTCTTCAGCAATGAAAATTATTTTGGAGTGAATTTTTTGGAAGCATTGTGGGTTTGTTTGCTGGAATCCTTCTCTCCTGGAAATGAGGCATGTCTCTCATGGGCTCCCGTTTGCTCACACACAAATGAACTGCTAATTAGGATGATGAAATTGCTGGGAGAGGTGAAACCTTCCAGTTAGCCAAAGAGAAGATTGTGGATTAATCTGTATAAAGCTGAAGGCTCGACTAAAACTGCTGTTCAACATTCTGGTGCTAATGAGACTTGTATGTCTGCCACTCGAGAAGCCGAAAGTATGTCCTGTAGTTTTTGTTGGGAGATCCAGAGTGGGGGCTCACTCTTCTATGGCATTTAGTGCTTCCATCTCCACAGATGATGACTGGAATTGAGAATACTCAGCAATCTGTATAAGGTGTTCAGCATTTTATAGCATCCGGTGATGCAAGGCAGTTTGCACTTTATGGATAATTTTTGTACATGAGTGAAAGCATCTTGAGAGGCATATGGATGTTTAGAAAATTGCAGCGTATGATTTGGAGAGCTATTTGTCTTGCATGCCCCCTGCTACCGTATTATATCACTTCTTCATAGCTTTTAATGTACTTCTGCTTGTGTCAATTCATGTAAAGGAGGAAACTACTCTCTGTGAAGCAGAGAGACACCAGGTGACTTGTTCAGTGTCATACTGGGCAAAAAGTCCAGTTCCAAGTTAGTTTGCTACTCACTGAGCTGCTCAGAACCTGTGGAGGGGCTGATGCTGGTGTCTCATCCTCTAATAAGTTTTCCTACAGTCGCTGAGAATATATACATATATATTATAACATACATACAAAAAAATAAAGCCAAGGCAGATGTTTTGAGTTTGTTTCTGCGTGTTTGCAGGAAGCCGACGGATAGTGGACGTGATGGATGTGAACACACAGAAGGGTGTTGAAATGAGCATGTCTCAATTTGTGAGATACTATGAAACACCAGAGGCCCAGCGTGAAAAACTCTACAATGTCATCAGCCTGGAGTTCAGTCACACAAAGCTGGAGAACATTGTCAAGCGCCCCAATGTGGTAAGGGATCCTGTGGTGATGGTGTTTATTATCAGCTTCTACCCAGTCACTGGTTGCTTTGTAAGAAATAAAACATGGAGTTTAAACAAGGTGATGTGAAGTACCTGTGACTCCTGTCCGTCTAGTCTTAGGATCTCATTTTTACCCGAGTAGAAAGTTGGTCTCCTTGAGAGTGGAACAATTTACAGGAATTAGGTACCTGATGCACTCTTTAATCATGCAATTTGCACAGATACCCAATTCAGCTCAAGGTATTCAGAGGAAATTCTATTCAAAATTAAATACTTATTTATTGTTTTTCCTCCTCTAAGGAAGCTTAAATTATCAGGAAGCTTGAATTCCTTATATATGAACCCCTCCTATTAACTGAAGAATGTTCAGGGGGGCTCCAAAGCAAAAAAGTTGAAAACAGGTGTACTAAATGTAGAAATCTGTACATAATTAAATCAGCATAATCACTGCTATGTCAGAATTGGCAGTGTCAGAGGAGGGGGTTAGGTTTGTATACGTTTTTTAAAGGTGGAGGACTCCTGTGATTTGTTTCCCAATGGAGTCACTGGCAGTGAAACCGTGACCTTATTAATAAGGATGATTTCATTTATCACTAAAATGTAGCCATGTGTGGGTGAGGGTTAGAGCCACCGCTCTGTGACACAAAGTGATGGCGGAAATGGCCTCGGAGGTATCCGAGTGTCTCCTCCAACGCACGGCAGAGGGTTTGGGCATCAATCCTGGGTGATCAGGGAACAACGGGACTTCTCAAAAGTAGAACGCATGTGCTGCTTGTTCTCTCTGTATCTGCTTGTGCTGCTGGATGCTCAAGGCACTGCTGGGTTGAAACTGCAGCTCTATGACATTTTGCTTTCAGACACTTTCCTCCTTGTTTCTAAATGCTATTCTAATTATTCCAGTAGGTTTTTCTCTGGGGCCGTGTCTTGCCTATGCAGACAATAGAAACACCACACTTCTGCCCAAACAGGTCAAAAATAGATGGCAGCTCTAACTGCTGATTTGTAGAAGTAATTCTTAAGTAGGTGTTTGTGGTCTGTTACACACATGTAACAGATTGAATATTAAACACATAATTTAGAAGTTTGTGCAGGTTTTTGCTGTCATTCAGACACTAGTGGGCAGTTTGGAAGTGCTCTGGGGAGTTTCTGGTGTTCGGCTGATCCCGGTTTTCCCAAGCACATCATGTTCAGTGAGCTTGTGAAACATCTGTGCAAATCTCCTGGGTGCTCAGAACTGAAAAATGCAGTTAGGTACCTGCTACCATGTGTAAATGAATACTTTGTATCTGTTTAATATGGCCCGAGTGCACAATGTGTGTAAACCCAGGAATATTTAGATCTCACTGAGAGAGATTTGCATTCCCGCTAGGTACTTGGGAATAGGGCAGAGGGTGCTGGGGCAGTGGGTGCTGAAGGGAAGTGCAGTACATAAAGTCAGATATTAGTCAAATACTATATTTGTATGAGTGGTTCCCTTGAATTCTGCAGAGCTCTTTGAGCCCACGTAAAGTAGAAATAGTTGATTTGCGTTCCCTGTTGTGTAAAGACTGTGGGTTGCAATATCAGGATGTGGAATCGTTTCAGAATGAGGGCAGTAACCATCAATTCTGTTTTCACATACAAATGCGATATTCATGGAATTGGACCTGTTTCCACTGGCTGCACATTATCTCATTTTGCCCCTTCTCAAAGTACCGTGTGTTATCAACAGTACCTGGTGCAGATGGAGAAATAGATAAGGGTCAGCCCCAATCTGCAAGAATTTCATGTGCTAATTGCCCTATTATGAAAATCCTCTGGGGATACAAACAGTGGAGTTGACTGATAGGGATAACATTCTTGGCTGGGCCTCGAAAAAGATATAGCAGTCAGGAGGCTAAGTGGGGGGCTCACCACGACGGAATTCTTCTCAGGTCTTGCTGTACGCAGTCAGAGGACAGCTTTGTCACCAACATCTAGGATAGGGCTTGCGGTGCTTAGTGACCCAGCCATGGAGATTCATTCACACGTCGCGTTTTTTTCGGCTGGGTCGGCACGTACAGCCACACTGTGGCCAAACACAGCACTACAGCCTGCCTTGCTGGACTTCCCAAGGTGATTGACTGCTGTTTTCCCATGTTTTGAAACCTGGCACATGTGATCCACTTGCATAACCAGAAGGGAGTGTTAAGGATATCTAGCACAGGCTCCATTATAAAGCAGACCAAGGAACGAGTCGCAGGCTTGTCCTTGCTGTAGCTGTGATGGACAGATTGCAGTTCATGCTCTGGCATCCAGCTGTGTTTCAATGGCCCTGAACAATCTTCAGTTTCCGTCTCTTCCTCACCTTGCTGGCAGTATGCTTCCAATTGCTCAGCTTTCGCTGTTTCCTTCTGCCCCCACTTCCTAAAAGTTTGGCTTGTGGACAAGAACTTTGGTGAATTTTATACCCAAGTAGAATGAAGTGCACAATAGGTGATAATGTAATTACTCAAATCAGAATTTGGCCAGAACAATAGTGTTAATGTTCCTTGAAATGTAAGGTATTGGAATGGTATAATCTCTTTTATATTTGTATTTTAATGTTCATAAAATTTCTAGACTGTTGGCTACAAAAATGCCTCTGCATGCCAATAGCAGGTGATGCTGCAAGAGGAGGTGCTCACAGGTGCCCATAGCACAGAATTTGCACCCAGTTAAATTGACTGCAAAAACTCTCCTTGGTCTGTGTTGCAAAGGGCTGAGTTGTGGTGATGAAGTGATGTACGTTAACATGTTGGGTCTGTAGGCCTTTTGATGAACAGCAAGGTTCTTGCTGCCTGTGAGTGTCTGCTGCTGCTGTAGAGTTTTAGCCAAAAGAGCATATCCTACCGTGTGTTCAGTAACTAACAGTTGATTTTGGTGGGGATTTCAGGTGGACTTAGTCGACTGGGTGGATAATATGTGGCCACAGCATTTGAAGGACAGACAGACGGATGCTACCAATGCTATTTCAGAGATGAAATACCCTAAAGTGAAAAAGTAAGTTTGTTTAAGTCTTTAAAAAGCTCTACTCTTGACTGCCTTGTTTAATTCCTTTTACATCTTGCTGAATACAATTTTTAATCAAATCTCTTTGAAAAGTTCATTTTTATTCTTCACAGACTTAAATAGTAAATTCTCCAAAAGTTCTACCCAAAGAAATCACTTTGTAGGATACAGAAATGTCATATAGTTCACACAGTGTAGTCACAGTCTTTCTGTAGGCTGAGTTCAGATCCTTTCCGGGTTCTAAACAACTAATGGCTGAAAAGTTAATAGGTGAGAGATGTTTTGTGAAATGAAGTCTGTTTTTAATAGGTGTGTGTCTCCCCAGAAACTCTGTCACGGCCCTTCATGCCAGTTTACTTTTCAGTTGACTTCTTCAACAGCAAGATCAAATACTGGGCTGACGATACAAGGCTGTGTTTTGTGTTTCAGAGGACCCCGTTGGGGCAGGTTTGAGACTGAACACAAGAGCAGTTTGTCCTGCTTCTGCCTACCTCAGCTGTAGTTTGTGGGCAGGTTGTGACAGCATAACCCCACCTCTCTGTTTCTTCTGTTTGAATGTCTTTCTTGAAACTTTTTATAGGATGATTGGAAAAAGGAACGATTCTGGGGGCCTCAAAATGTGCACTGTCAGTTTCATATGCATTAGTACAACTGAGATAGGGGTTACTGTTAATGATATAAGAACTATTGACCTACATGGCTGATGAAGACCATATAGTCCTGGAAGCCCTTCACTGCTGGTTCTGTTTCAGAGGTGTTTTCTATTGGTCAGCCCTAATGTTGGTGGCATCCCGGGCTCTGCTGTTGAACTGACCCTCTAGTGTTTTGCAAATCATTCAAAACTCTTTCCAAACTGTAATGTCTAAAATAGATTGGTACTAACATATACAAAGGTGCATGCAGTAAGAAAGTGATATGCAGCGTTTACTCTCATTCTGGAAAAAATGAACATTTTGGAAGGTAAAGGTCTCCATAATAGATGAGCCTCTGTGTCAGGCATCATGGGGAAGCCTGGTCCTATGATATGCTCGGCACTGTTGTTTCAGTAGAAGCTAAAGATAGTCTATCATTCTGAAGATTGTGAGCAGCTTGTTAGAGTAACTGGATATGGATAGGAGTGCCAAATTTCACATATGCATTTGGAAATGTCCTAAGTGACTTGCCTAAGGTCACACAGTAAGCCAGTGGCAGAGGAGAAAATAGAACCCAGGCAACTTGCTTCCCAAGTGGTTAGTTAATTAAATAACATTCTATATAATCTGCTGGAGTTGAGAAACTGGATCATGATTCAGGGCTTCAGGATTCATGGATTGTACAAGGTAAGAAGTAAAGACGACGATCCCTTTCCTAGAGCAGGCACACTCCAGATGCTGAAAAAAACCCGTAGCAAGTAAACAAAGCAAGGCAGAGATGATTTAAAGGATAAGGTAGCAACATGACTAACAGAATTTAGCAGAAAAAGCAGAGTATATTCTTGCTGTTCACTACTTGCATCATGAAATGCCAGATGGTAGGTTTCAAAGAGGGATTTTAGAGAAGTAGCAATTCAACAGATTCCGACATGGAGCTTTTCCCATGTGTGGGGGATGGCCTGGTAGAAAGGAAGGAGATGCCTGATGAAGAAGCAGACACAGAGCCATTGAGGTTGCTGTCACTGGCAAAGTGAAGGTGGAGGTTGACAGCTTGATAAACTAGTAGATGTGATAGGTAGAGGGAAGCTAAACAGTGTAAGACTGTAAGTGACAATAGAGGTTGATGTGGGGAAAAGGACTTACCATACATGAGAGTTAAAGGCAAGGGTGATGCAGCTGGAGCGGTGAGGATCTCGCTAGTGAGCCTCATTAAGCATAAAGACTAGAGAAAGCTGATTTACAGCACTATTGGCCCGAAACCCTCATCAGTCTGAAGCAGCAACAAAGATAAAACAATAACAAACAGTGATGGTCAGGAGCACAAGAGAGTTTGTCCTGGATCAGGTCAAAGATCTGTGGTGCTCGGTAACCTGTCTTCTGTCAGGTGCTGTCATAGATGCCCTGGGAGGAGTGTAAGAACAGTGTGGGCATAAAATAATGCCATCCCTTAAAACTATCTTCTGAACTTCCACTGTCTGCAGTTCAGGCAGGGGCAGTCCAGAGATGGAAGTAGTTTCTGAGTGCTTAGTGACTATCAAGAGATTTCTCTTCCATGAACTTGCCCAGTTTGAATGTGAACTCCTCAAAAGATTAGCTTTCTCCATCTTTGGAAATTCAGATTGACCCTTTCCTGTATAGATACTAGTCACAGCTATTGCTGTGAGCACCCAGAAGGTATAAGCCCTTATTGAAGAGATCATGTTCAGTTGTGGAGCTAAATGTCAGTGCTGTCACTGGTTTCATGCTGCCCATTCTTTTATGCGAATCGTCAATATTCATACGCTTTATTAATGACTGTTGTTGCTCAGAAATGGGATTGTTTCATTTCATTCTTGTTCTTAGCATTCTCATAATACTAAGTTTGCAGTATGCGATACCCACCATTAACGTGTTCCCTACAAACAAAAAGCACTCCAGCGAAAGCGTTGTGGTTTTGCAGACACAGATGGCATTACCAGACACAAATGTCTGTCTTGGCTCCTGCACGTCAAGTTCCGTGCTGGGAGTGAAGTTAGAGAACGCTCCATCTGCTGTGCTGCTTCGGTTACCAGGAGCACTACACGCGCTGGAGACCGCCCTGGCTTTCACTTGGACTTGCACCATTAACTTTTTCAAAAAATTCTGGGTAATGAGGTTATTTTTCTGTCTGTAAGTAAATGACTACTTACCTAATAGGAGCCTTAGAGGAATGAATTAAGTGGGGAAATGGTTTATGTCAAAAAATGTGTAAAACTTCCCAAGTACTACCTCTTACGTAAGACAACATGAGAAATTAAGGGGATGGCTAGCCGAGATTGTAGTATGACAAACTTCAAACTGGTATAAGTTGGCATTGCCCCTGAAAAAAACCAGTCTCATGCCCATGTTGTCCCATCCTCATTGCTAGTACATGCTGTGGTGCAGCTGCAGAGTAATCTGGACTGGAGACTGGTCTGGCTGAAAACTGGCTCAGAAATGAAGAAAAACTGGTTACTTTTCAGGCCGTCCAAACCACCACCACATGGCTGCATAAATGCTTGCACCAACCAAAGGGCAGTGCAGACGTGTGAAAAAACCATAGCAGTGGGATCAACAAACCCCTTCTGCAGTTCACACAAGGTGCAGGGCCACAGGACTCTGGGTGAGCAAAGCGAGCAGCTCATTGCAACCGAGGAAGCCTGCTCCTGCCTCTCCCCCTCTTTCACATCCCTGGGTGTGAGTTCTGTGAAGGGCCTCACAAACAGGAGCCTGGCTAAGAGTGAGCAGCATGCTGTGTAACCGGGAGGCAGGGCAGGAGGAAAAGGCAGTGCTGCTGTAATATCAGCTTTTAGGGGCAGAAGTTTGTTATTAGCACCTCGGATGCCTGTGGTACTGCAAATCCTAAGGGTACGAAACTGTGACAAAAGGAAACTGAACTGGGCTCAGAACTGCTGCTTTTCGTCATGGTGCACCATGACCATTTTCAGGTAGCTCAAAACAAGCTCAGGTTTAGGTTTCTGTTTAAATTCAACTAGGACTGAAGCAATCTGGATACAGCTGAACCTGAACCAACCAAAAAAAAAAGGTAGTAATTTGATTTCTTGTTTATCAAAACAGCCCTGATGAAATTACTCTCCTCTTTATTAGGTTTTGTTTTTAGCCTGGCAAGATTATTTGCAAACCAGTGGCAGTGAAACAGCTACTGTGCCAGGTCATGACGGCCATAGAAATAGTAACAGGAACTTCTAAGAACTTGGTAATGTTTGTGCTACAGCACAAATGAAAATGAAAGCCTCAGCCACTACAACACCCTTTTTGCCTTCAAAATTCTTCCTATTACTTAAAATATCTAAGCACTGCTATAATAGGTCTTTATATTGCTGCTGGCTTTCAATTAAGGAAGTGGTATCTTGTATGAAGCATCTAGCTGTTCACAGAAGGATGCTGCTCTGTTACCATGTACTTAGCCCTGTTTTCCCTCTCCTAGGCTGTTATTCAGACATCCATTCCTTTCTATTCATTCCTTTACTAAGTAGGGATGGATTTAAACAGATGCTAAAATGCTCTGCTGAGCTGTGGTCTAATTAGAAGCTGAGGGTGTGCCCCTGGAGACAGAGATTGCCCTTTGAATTGAGGGAGCTTGCAGGTCCCGTAACGCAACCTGGCACTGCTTTATGCATGTGGGATATTCGTATGCACTTGGTATGCCATTTGTGAATTGCTTTTGATACAAAACCGCTCTATAAAAATAATTAAGTACAAGAAAATTAGACGAATATGCACAAGTTCCCATTAAAACTTTCCAAGCTAGCAAAGTAAATAAAAGGTGATGTCTTTAAGTCAGTGCGTTAGTCTCAAATCCTCCTTTGGGCAGAGCTTGGAGGACTTGGTTTGTGGTGAGCCTGGAGCTGAACAGCCATGTCACAAGGAGGAGAGAGGAGTTGCGTTCTCACAGATACCAAAATGCTGTTCCAGGGGCAGGCGCACTGTGAATTAGCAGCTTGATTCTTTTCCTTGCAGTGGTGGGTGCCTTCTCAGAAATTGAAGCTTCCAATCAAAAAAATCCACAAACACCAAACCCCAAAACCAAAACAACCCCCTCAAAATAACAAAACACCAAAAAAACTCTCACCAAAACAGAGGCCTCTTCATTCCTAAAGCTCAGAAGCAATCTCCCCAGTGCAGCAGGCTTGTGTCGGGCTGGGAGGGCCGCTGGGTGCACGCTGCTGCTCCAGGTGGGCTGTGGGTGCCTGGGTTTGCTGGCCAGCACCCGGCATTGCCCCCACGGGTGGTGGTGGCATGGGTGGTGGGGACACTGTCCACATGGGTGGCATGGGGAAAGCGTGGCCGCTGGCTTTGGGCCCGGTGTGATCTGTGAGAGGCACTTGCAGTCGCTTTATGAAACCTCTGGAGCATGGTGGAAAATAGGCGAGCTTTTACCTCGGGTGGTGTGTTTTGTCTGATGGCTCAGCCCGTAACCCACTCCAGGCAGGAACCGGAGTTTTGAAGTGCCTGGTTCATGCACGTTGTGTAATAATTAGTGACTACTTAGTTTTGGTAGGCTGTCTGCTTGTACTTAAAATGACCAGAGCCGGGTTGCCCCGCTCTCCTGAGTGGGGAACGGGGCCGAGTGCGCTGGTGCCGTGGGGCGGCTGCGGGGCCGGCGGCCGGAGCACGGGCCCGCCCGGCCGGGGCGCTGGAGGGGCCCAAGGTGGGCAGCGCCGGCCTCGGCAGCTGGAGGTGGGTGCTGCAGGGGCCCTCCCCGAGGAGAAGCCCGGGATCTTCCCTGAGGGGGTAGCCAGGGTACTGAGGAGAAGCCGGGGCTCTTCCCCAGGGGGTGAGCTGGGACCCTCCCTGAGGAGAAGCCCAGGTGCAACCCTGAGGGGGCAGCTGGGATCCTAAGGAGAAGCTGGGCTTTTCCCTGAGGAGAAGCCGGGGCTCTTCCCTGAAGGGGGGAACAGGGGCCTTCCCTGAGGAGAAGCCCGGGCTCATCCCTGAGGGGGCAGCCAGGAACCTGAGGAGAAGCCGGGGCTCTTCCCCGAAGGGGTAACCGGGGCCCTCCCTGAGGAGAAGCCCGGGCTCATCCCTGAGGGGGCAGCTGGGGTCCTGAGGAGGAGCCGGGGCTCCTCCCCGAAGGGGGGGTACCGGGGCTTTTCCCTGAGGGGAAAACCGGGGCCCTCCCTGAGGAGAAGCCGGGGCTCTTCCCCGCAGAGGAGGGGCCGGTGGCTGCCGGCGGGAGCCCCGCGGCGGGGGGCCGCTGGCTGCGGGGGCCGGGGTGGCCGAGCGGGGCGGGGGTGGAGCGGTAGACGGGCCGGGCGGGCTGGCCCCGTGTCTCCCGGGTGACAATGGTTTCTTTTGTCTTGCGGCGTAATTTGTGGCTTTCAGTTACAGGGCCCCAGTGTGGGAGTGTTGCTCGGTGCGGGTCAGGCCGTTAGCGTGCGGAGTCGCCCAAAGGTAGCTATTGTTTCCTGCTGCGTCCTTCCAGCTCCCGCTTCCAGATGCCGTGAGGCGAGGCCTGGGAGAGGGGGGACCCCGGGGTGCCGGCATGCTGGCAGGGACGGGCGCAGCCTCCCTCGCTCGACCCCTGGGAGCACCCCTCCCGCCTGGGGAGAGGAGAGAGCGATGCACAGAGCGGGGCCTGCTCCTTTTCCCCGGTTTGGCACTTGCAGTTGGCTCATGGGTTTGTGGTATTCGGTTTCAGGCTTAGGGATTTCAACCAGCCGGCGCTGCTCCTGGGAGGAAGGAAGAGTGAGCTATACTTTTCTCATTGGCCCGAACAAAAAACAGAAGCCTCTGCTGGGGTTTGGGAGTGGTTTATGGGCTGAGCTCAGTGGCAGGGGAGCCCTCGCAATGCCAGAGGGAATAGAGCCGTATGGTGCGCTGTACCTATTGCGAGAGAAAAGGAGCTAAGCTCAGGGTAATGCTGCCTCTGCGTGTGCTCGCGCGTCTCCCCCGAGTTCATGTGCATGTACGTTGCGCCTCTGCGTTCCCCTGCCCGTGTGTGTGTGCCTGCGCGTGTGTGCGTTCGCATCCCGGCGTGTCTGTCGCTGTCTTTGTTTCTCTGTTTGCTTGCGGGTTTGTAGCTATGCGTGGCGAGTGCATTGTGGGTTTGCCTGGGAGTGTGGTATCTGCGCTGGCTTTTGGAGCGGTGTCTCTGTGTTGTTTCTATGTTCTCAGCTATTCTGTGTTCGCTTAGTGGTTTAGCTTCATTTGTATCATCTCTCTTTTTTGGAGATCTCTGTGTTTGTTCTTCCCTGTGAGTTTGCAGGTTACTCCATATTTCTTCGCATCGTTTCTCTACAAATTTCCCCATATTTCTGGGGGGAAAGTTCCCCTTCCCCCCACACTGCAAACCCTTTCTCCAAAATAATGATACATTAACTCAAACAATTTCAGGCTTGTGAAGAGCATAAAACAAACTCTTCAGTGGGGAAGGGAAGGTCCCCCACAACAGATTACAAGCAGCTGCATGTTTTAAAACCCTAACTGAGGCTGTGCAGGGAGATAAAGTGGAGTATGCAGGGATTGGATTGGTAGCAGTTGTGAAAAAAGATTAAAGTTGGGGCATCTTTTGCGTTGCCTGGTTTTTTAGTGTCTAACTCTATAGTTAGATTGTCTTCCCATGCCTGACTTGGGACTGTGTTCCTGTAAGCCACTTTACCTGCTCTGGCCCAGAGCGCTGAAGGCAGAAAGCTGGGACCAGAGCATGCAGTGGGATGTAGTTTATAGATTTCTTTCAACATGGATGCTGTGTTATGGCTCTTCCTGTGTGTCCCCCGTGTCCCCCCCCCCTTTTTTTTTTTTTTTTTGTTTTGTTATGGAAAAAACTGAAAAGTTGACTCGTTCCCCAAATTAGCAGCTGTTAGTGATGAGAAGCTGCTTGCTGAGGTTGGAGCTGAGCGGTGTATAAGATTAGCTGTGGCATGGAGCTGTGCTGGGACCATGTGACTGCGGTGTACATTGGAAGAGGAAGCTGTAGAGGTCAATGCAAAGGCATTGTGCCAGACTCTGGCAACAAGGGAGATTACTATATGGCGGAAGATCGCTTTTTCAGGCTCCTGAGCCTTTCGGTAGCTGTTGGGGTTGGACAAAAGCAGGCCTGTAAGATTAACAGCAGAAATTAAATGGCATAGCTCATTTGTGGATGGAAAGAAAAACTGGTTTTTTTTCCAAGTGCTTTGTAGGTTTTTATTAATCACCATATGTGGCTCTTTCACTAAAACCACCTTTATTGGAATGGAAATTGTGGTGTTTAGAGGAGTTTCGAGAAAATGGGGAAAAACAAGTAAGAAAAAGAGTTGCATGTTCAGTTATATCTGCCTTGGTGTTTTCTCACAAAATTAAATTTTAAGCACTTTGATTTGACAGAGAATCCTGTTTCCTTTCCGAACACAAACAGATCAACAGCTTCGAGTTTAGATTATTGACTACTTGAGGAATAAATAAAACCGGCTAATGCTCAGGCCATTTATGTTCTTTCAGAATTTCTTAATATGAATGGGTAACTGTTGGTGGGCAGCACTGTCTTAGAAAATTTTTGTTAGTGTGATGTATTTTATATCTGACCTTTTGGAAACTGAAAATAATTGATTCCATAAGGATTTGAATTTTCTGACTTTAAAATAACATGAACCTCTACTATTCAACACTGCCCACAAACTGAGAATTTCCATGTTTTGTTGTGTGGTGTTTTTTGGGGTTTTTTTATGAGCAATTATTCAATCTGTGACTTTTTGCAGTTTGGCTGGAAGAAAGGCAACTTCCTTTCTGGGCTTCTTTTATTGTTTTTAAATTCTATCTGACTTGTAATCAACAACATCTTGGTAGAGAAAACATAAAAGGAGAAATAAAAAAAAAAAGTGTTTGGGAGGGAAGGACTTATATTTTGAAATGGAGCATATTGAGAGTCTAGACAGCTTCTTGGCTAGCTGTGATTTTTGAAGCATCTGAAATACCCCAGGGGCAGAAAAAGCTCTCTTCCTGCTTCTGAAGGATTAAAAAAAATAATAATTCCAGAGTGGGCAAGAGCAGAGACGTGTAATTGCACAAGGAGAGGTTTTAATTGTGAGATGAAGGCATAGGACCTTTTTTTGAAGCCCACAAATGGACTGTCTTCATGACAGCATTGCGTATCATTCTGTCAACTCCAGCTCGGGATGTGGTTGCTAGGCAGCGGGCTCTTATGTACCTATAGTCTCTCTGATTTGCCAGCCTTCTGCAGACACATGGTAAGGTCCTTTCCAGCCTATCATCTAGAGGGACTTTTGCACGCCGTCTGCATACTGCTGAGATTCTCTACCTGAATGTGATGAGAAAAAGATACAGTTAAACGAAACCTTTTTTATTTTTTTTTGCAAATCCCGTTCTGGTACTGTTTCCGTAACCCCCCTCCAAAAAAAAAAAAAAAAAAAAAAAAAAAAAAAAAAAAAGCCATGAAACGGAGACCGGAACAAGGAAAAGAGGTTAGTGGGTTAAGTGGTGTGTGTTTCCTGCGTTTGCAAAGGTGCCTATAGTGAGAAGGGCGGCTGTAATTCGGCCATTAGTTACAGATGGTGGCTGGAGGCTTGAGATTCATGCAGTGAGATGAGAGCTCTTGTATCTCTTTCCAGCGATGCCGACTTTAAACTGCTTTGAATATCTAAATCAAGACGGCATAAAAAATAGTGGATTTGATACTTAATGATGCTGCCGGCTGGTTCCTTTATGTATTTTGTTGCAGAAATGCCTAGAAATGTGAACAAAAAGGAGTTAATTTGCCAAATGAGGTTTCTGTCCCCCAATCCTTGCAAAAATGGCATTAGTGGCAAGTAGGTAAAGAACATTCAGGAGAATTTATAAGCAAATTAGATTTTTCAAAACTTTGCGCTTTGAAACAATTTGTGTACAACTTCTGGTGAAGGTTATGAATCTCAAGTGGTGAAGGAGAGCATTAAACATCACCCCAGGGATTGGCAGTGGCATAAGAAATATTTTTGAACAGCATAACTTTTAATGTTTTTCCATTCCTTAACTCTGAAAGCTTTCATTCCGTTTGTATGAATAGCAAACTCAAACATTTTTCAGCAGAAACCTAGTTATAGTTACTTCATGAGACAAATCCCAGTACTATAAATGCAGAGACTTAATTGGTGGAAACAGTATCACACTCTGCAAATTAAATACTGTTTCAGCCTGATTCATTTTTGCCCTTCACTCTGCTTACAGGTACTGTTTGATGAGTGTGAAAGGATGCTTCACTGATTTTCATATTGATTTTGGTGGCACTTCAGTGTGGTATCACGTTTTCCGTGGGGGAAAGGTAGGTGAACCTTGTTTCATGTTTGTTTTTATGTCTTTGTGTCTCTTACGGAAGGAAGGGGTTACTTTCTTTTTATTTTTCTCTCTTACTGTGGGGTGGTGGTTTTTTTTTGGAGGAGGGGGGCAGCTAGGCAGTGATTAGTCTGTTTTGGCTAGCTTTGTTGATGTACATTTGCTGAACTAGGAGGACACCATTCACCTTTGTGAAACAAATGAGTGATTTATTTGAAATATCAAATGTGTTATTTGCTGTTGGTGGTGCTTTTAGGCGTGATGTTGCTGCATGGTTTAGAAGTGTCTTGCAGTGAGTATGTGGCTGTGTGTACCCTTGTTGTGTCAGAGTGCCCTCACAAGTCTCCTTCTGTAGCTGGGGCTTCTGTTTCCTTTTAGAGATTCCTTGTTCCTTTAGTGTGCACATGCACGCTATGTCAGAACTAAAATATCACAGGATACAGAAGCATTAAAATACACAGCATTATGGCTACATTCTCATCTTTACTGTTGTAGGTTGCTTTTCCCACTTGTAGTATAGGCAGCCTATGGTGGGAACTGAAATAAATACAGCAGATTGAACATCTTTGTGGTACGAATACTGTTCATCTGTATAGTCCAATGAAGTTGTACTATACCAATGCACTGTTTTGAACTGAAAGTAAACTGCAGACATCTTCTGAGTAAGATGTTTCATGGAAGAGAGATGGCAACTGGCAGTTATCTTGCCTCTTCCAGTACATGGACTAATTGCTGCTGCTGTTTGCTTCTGTGTGCAACACCTGGAAAACACGTGTTTTATGCAGAAAGCAGGCTTGGTGTTACACGTTCATTTGTTTAACACATGATAACCTTGTTGGAATCTCTCAGCTATTTGTTTTTGTTTACTGTTGATGATAGTTAAATCTTTTTTTTATTTTTAGATCTTCTGGCTGATTCCGCCTACTCTGCAGAATCTAGAACTTTATGAAGAATGGGTTCTCTCAGGAAAGCAAAGTGATATCTTTCTGGGAGACAGGGTGGAACGATGCCAAAGAATTGAGCTGAAACAAGGCTATACATTCTTCATTCCTTCAGGTATTGCCTGTTAACTAACTGGTTTTGGAATCACTGGAATTGTGTTTGACTAACAGTTCTCTGCAAAACAATTTTTCACATATAAACCCTGTAGTGACCTCTTTATTTGCTGTGGTGAAAGAAAGGCTAGGCACTGAACGCGCCTAATTTTCCAGAAATTGACCCATCCCAGACTGATGAAAAATGTACTGTGAGGAAGCGTGTGCAGTGATTATTTGTGCTATACCAGGGAAAAAGAAAGAGGACTTGGTTCTCTGGGGCTGTCAGTCCACCACATCTCATCAGAGTCATACTTACTTTTGTGATTGTTAGCTTTCTTGGAAAAATATTTTACTGGTTTTGTGAACTGTGCTGGCAGGTTTTATCTGCAGTTCAGTAACCTGCTTCTTTGCCTCTGTAGCCAGAGGTGGGTCTCGGTTCCCTGATGGAGCTCAATGGAAATTCTAGTACATGGAAGAGCAGGTGCTGTGCTCCCTCAGGGTTGCTTCTTGGGGAAATAAGTTTATTTTACTGCCGTAACTCTTCAGAATTTCTGCTGATGGAGATTGTGCTAAACCTGGACATCTTCCAGTAGCCCAGCCACACTTAATTTTTACACTACTGCCTACCTCAATAGCTGTGTTGCATGATTCAGGCTCTTCTTGCAAATCAACCAAACAGTTGCTGCTTTGCAGGCTGGTGGCTTCAGCCCTTTCTGCTCATACCTAAATTGGGTTAAGGATGGTGCAATTTGTAACACTCCTCATTTAAGATGATATGAGACTTTGCTTTCTTTGACTGTTGTGGGACTATAAGTTTGTTTATAATGATATAACACATTGTCTAGTGGATCTTACCAAGGAAATAAATATAAGTAGCATTTCTACATGACAGAAAGACAGATTGGTGGTTTGTCAGCTCTAGAATTACTATGTGGAGATGATATTATTATTTTTTTTAGCCCTGGAGACAGAGAGAATGCAGGTGATGTGAAGACAGTGACAGTGTCCTTGCCAACTAGGGAGCATTGTTGGTATCAGGTGAAGGCAAAAAATTTGCACATTTTTAAGTATTTGGTAAGAATCAGCCTGGGAGGTGACAGGCAAAATGACTTTGAGAGTGGAGGAGTTAATCCATTAAAGGAATTAGGTCTTCCCTTGAAACAGGTCAGAATGTGCTGTTACTGTTTGAACTGGGTGTTTGAATGTGCCTGCGCTGTTTGCTTAGATCCTGTTACTGCATCTTTGTATTTATCTTCATTCCCCTGTGAACAGCCTCCTATGAATAAGACTTTCTGTATGTTAGTTTAGTCATGATCGGCAGTTGGAATACAGCAAGTTGTGGGAGCTTGTACAGGACACAGCTGCAACATGGTGGCTGAAGTGAAGTGATGCCAAATGTGGTTTTTGACTGTAGTTTCTGTTTTCTTAGGAAAGCCCAAAGTACAGAAACACCAGTACCTCAGACATTTGAGGCTCTATGCAATATTTGAAAGGCATATATGAATAATTTCTCTGTAAGCACCTCATGGATTCAAGGTGTTTTCCTCTGCTCTGTGTTGTTTAGAAAACTTATTTGCAAATCTCTTATTTATGTGAAAGGGTGCTATTTCTGTGTTTGTTTTGGAAGTATAGGAATGCCTAATTGAAAGCTGTTCTAGGTCAGCGAATTGAGCATAGCTGTGTAGAACAGGTCAGTTCCTGTGACCTATTTGCCCTGGTTTGTGCGCATATCACATTAGTTACTGTTTGAATGTGTTTTGTATGTATTTTACAAGTGTTCATAATGTTTAGGTTCTGGTAATGGGTGTGTCCCATACTTTCAACTGAGCCTGATAAACTCTTGACCAACCCCAATTCATCCATGAGGAAAATTAACTTAATTACAGGTCTGGTCACATAAGCGTAGAGTGATACAGCTAGTGTTTAGCTGGATTGTGAATGGAGAACATTTCAGCAAAGGGCCTTTTCCATAAAATATCCTTCTCTGCTCCTGTTTTCAAGTAATTTTGGGGGTTGGTCCTACAAATGTAATTATACCATAGCAGTGTAAGGGTGAACTAGGTAGAGAAGACTGTTAAAAGACACATGAGGGAGTGAGATCATAGGCTTGTGGGAGAATGAAGGTTTCTCTGACAATCCAGGATCAGCAGTCGATCCAGTAAATCCCTGAAACTACAGACCACTTGGACAAGAGTGGGAATTACTCTTACAGAAGGCATAATTATAGTGCTCACCAGGGCCTCAGGGTATTTTCCTCTCCATCACTGCCATCATCCTTTCAGGATTAAGTTTAAACCAGTTAATTTCTACCTGTGCCTCTAATCCTGCAACGTACTGAGAGGCATGATCACAGCTGTGGTATCAAAAAGAAATTGAGCAAAGTATTGTCTGCATAGTGAGTCATTCTGTATGGGCCAAGGTGCATCTTGCAGCATTTTAGGATTGCCTCCAAAGGATGGAGTGGGGGGAGGTTTGCTGGGATGCTGAGGGATAGTGGGGGGGGGGGGGTCTTGTGTAGGAGCCAGGCTGTACTCCTGATGGCCCCATAAGACTTCTCCAAACAACCGATGCACTGTTACAAGTTCTCACCTCCCACTTTACTGGTTCCCACTGATGAGTCAAGGATGATCAAATCTGGTAAAGTCTGCAGTAAAATGAGAAAATCAACTAGGAACCTGGCCTTTTCCATTAATATAATTGTTTAAACTTAGGTCAGCATAATTGTTGATTGAGAAATATACCACATTGTGCCATGATGAGGTTTATGGCCAGGTGTAGATTCAAGATGTTTAAACAGCTGAAGGTTCAAGAGGGGAGGAAGCTATAGTTGCTACCTGTGTCAGCAGATTATTCCCTCTGACCCCCCTGTAGAAATCTGACTGTTGTTTTCCCAGCATGGGAGACAACTTGTCCTTATGCAGGAAGACATTAGTAAAGAGTGGCCCTGGGGTGTTTGCACTGTGTGTGTTACTATCAGCAATGTTTAATCTTTCATATGGTTAAGTGTTCAACACAGATGAAATCTGGTCAAGGTAACGCATCTTACTCTGGTATAGTGGACAGTGGATGCTGCATATCTGACCCGTATGCCAAATGGAAGGGAAATTCTTTATAGAGTGTGCTGCTAGCTTCTTTCCTGAATAGACCGTGATGATCTGGAAGAGGAAAAGCATAATCTCAGTGCTCGGTTACTGTCTCAGTAGGGAAACAACAAAATTTAATCAGTCACAATCAAATCTAGAGGTTCAGTATTATTTGCGCTGTAGCTTTCTTCTGTACTGTGTGTGTATCCAGTGATGACTTGCAGGGAGGATGTGTGAAGTGAACTGCTGGGAATCCATTCTGGTGGTGTTATGGAGAAGTAGTTTAGATATGTCTGATCACTGCACTAGGAACACACAGAACCCGTGTTTGGGCAGCATCCCTCAGATTCTACAGCTCAGGATTACTGTAGGCACATGTTTCTGGCTTGTATGCAGCCACTTGTTCTGTTATGTCCTGATTGCTCCCCTACAGCCTGTATGAAGTACAGCTCACTACGTTAATGCCAACGTGTTACCCAGTTTTTAAATATCTTTAGTGCTTCTCCTTTTAAGATTGTCCCACCTGCCCTTCTAGTCTCAAAACAGAGACCACCAGTGGGTGCTGGAGATAACAGTAACCAACAACTTGTCAGCAGAGGTGCTGGAGGGAGTGAAATGTTCACTTCTTTAGAAAACCGGTGAAAGCAAGACTATTGGAGTTGATTGTCAGTGTTGAAGATGCTCAAAGAGGTGGTTTTTGCAACTGGTGTATGAAAATGTAGTACATCCTTCTACATCACTGCATAACTTCACTGGAACCTTTTATCTCTCCTTGTTTGCCCTTCACCTGCCACTCCAGTCTTTATGCTCTGTAAACCATCTTTTACTTCTATCCTTGCACTTGTTTTTCTTCAAGTGGTGCATTATGCATTGAATTCCCTTCAGTCTTGATTCTCTGAACACCATGTTAGTTTCTCTTGTGTACTCCTAAATATCACTGTTGTTACCTAAACCAAAGCTTAAAACTAAACATAGACAAAATGAAAACTTCATCCTTTTCCAATCCACTTGCTTTTTTGAGTCTTTTAGTCCTGCTGAGTATGTAATTTTGATTGTAAGTGATGGAGCTCTGACGTGTCCTTCCCCTCCTTCCCTGTTGTCCTCTACAAACAAGATCTTGCAGTAGTTTGAAATATGTTAAGCTTGTTTATTTTTTTTCTCAATTTCCTGCCAGATATCTTTTTCAAAAAAAATTACCTTTTCTTTCATGCATGTGTATATGTGCTTGATGTAGACACTTGCACTTCAAATTCAAGAGTTTGCACATGCAAAATTGGGACATACAAAAGCAGGCCAACTAGTAATCTCTTGTGGAAAGTTTGTCTTGCAGTATTTGTCTCTGTTAGTGTTGTGAAGTAAAAGTGTAATCATGTGTCTTGAAAAGTCAAACTTGAGCCTGTTCTGGATTATTACTGCCACAACATGGCTAAACTTGGATTTTTTTCTATTTTTTTTGTGAAGACCAATTTTTCTGACCTCCCAGGAAGTTGCCACGCTCACAGTGGATACAATGTGATTCCAGGGTTTGCAGTGTGGTGTGTCTAAAAAAGTGTTCAAACATACGGGTTTTGGTTCCTTTGGCCTAAGAGGGCTAATACCACCAAGGGTTACTGTCATCATCCTGTTTCTTACAGTCTTTTTCCAATCCTTTGCTGCCAGTCAGAGGCAGTAGACACATGAGCAGGTATGTCTTTGGGCTGACTCTGCATGGGCGTTTTTACTGTAGGCTTTCCAAATATGTAGCTTTAATGTGAGGATACTGAAGAGACGGGGTGATGTGCTCTGTGTGAACTGGCAGTTTAGAGAGCTATGTTTGTGGGGGAGCACAAATCCTCAAGTAGCCAGGTCATTTTGAGTGGCTTTTGTCTATTTGTTAAATCTGACTGTAATGGTCTCAATAACAGACCACTACATGGTCTATAAAATAATGGGCCAAGAAGTCACTGTGCATTTATTATTTTTGAAAATTGAATAATGGACAGCCATTAGATATTGTAGAATACTTTTGCAGTGCTGATTTATTAGACATTCTCATGATCAAAATCCAGACAGGGTAGCTTACTGTCAGCTGGGCATGGTGTTTCTTTCTGGATCCTTCAAACTTCTCGCTACTGTTGCTGCGTGCTGTTTTATAACAGTTGTGTTTCAGCTTGGAGTTGGCCCTGTTCCACTGAGGAGTAAGCTGTTTGTTTTGCTTAATTTTTCTTATGTTCTTTATAATGCACTTTGGGCCTTTGACATGGAAACATGCCATTATAGTCTCTCTTAATTTCTTGAGAGCTGAAGAATGAGCCACAGTCTTAACAAAATATTCTTGCTGATCTGTGGTGATTATGGTAACATGAGAGTCCTCCAAAGTACTTTGTTTCCAGTCAAATGCAAAGAAATAATGACTTTTCTTAGGTGACTGTTTTTAGGAAGGCAAGTGGACAGAAAGAGATGTTCTATGCTAGACAGTAGGCAGCTATTTGCAAGGATTCAAAGTGCTTCAAATATTGTATTGGTGGTTATCAGTAGGATTCTGCCTATTATGAGTGTGCGGTCTTAGGTCACCTCTGCTATGCCAGTCAGTATTTGATGAATTATTATGTGATGGGGCCAGAAGGTAGCATATAGTCTTTATATGAAGGAGAATGACAGGCTATTAAAATCTGACTGGTAAATTTTTTGCACGGAGTTGTGCTAGGGCTGCATAGCTGCCTGGCTATTTTTGGTTGCTGTTAGCTTTTCACATTTTGGGAGTTTCCACTGACATTAATGGAAGCTCCATGCTGGAACCTTTAGGGACCAAGTGATGAAGATCAACGAAGAGGATCAGAGAGGAGAGCTTTTTGCCTTGAGTGTCTGCTTTCAGATAGAAGATGACAGCATAATGTCGGATTTTTAGTCCTATTCCTCTGCAGTGCTCTACCTAATTGTTATCAAATGATGTAAGATTGAGAGTTGCTGTATTACTTGTACTACCAGGGCAAAATTAGTAATTTTTTGTTTTGTTTTAAAATGTAAACATGATGTTTCCTTGGTATATTTGGTTGTGGGCACTACTATGATGTCATCATTCTTCTTTTGAGGTGAGAGAAATAACGTTTCATTTACTAGCAGTGCCTACTCTAAGGTTATCTCTTCAGTCACTTTTTATTTTTGAGACGTATATATTTCACCTTTTCTGCCCCAAGTTGCTGTAGCATTGCAGGAAAATATGTATGCCTTCTATATCACATAGCAAAATATCTGCTCAGTTACTAATGAAAACAGACGTACCATGGTTTTGGCTTGGAGCTTGTAGTCTGTTTGCATCTTAGCTTTATAAGTTAATACTCTTCTATTATTCTCAGATGGATGATTGCATCCTTGAAGATACAGTAGGAATTTGCAGGCCCCTGAAATCTTCTAACAAGTTTGCAATGTTTAATAATACTTGTTTTATAAAATTCAAAAGATAATGAGATTGTATCTTTCTTTTAACTGTTCAGAAAAGCTTTTGTTACTGTTAATTTTACCTTCTTGATTTACTAGAGATGATAACATCTAAATATTGAAGTGCATCTTAGGAGTGGTGGAATAATTTGTAACTGTAATTCAGCTGAGGGTATTTCTGAGCCTCCTGAACAGAATTCCTGCTCAGTGTTGGCTTGCCTTCAGAAACTAGGATTGTGTTGGGGGAAAATACTCATAAATCACCAAGAACTGAAATAAAACCCATAAGTGAACGGACAGTCGTCTTGTTGAGGCTTGAAATGAGGGTTGTGAACAGTGACTATACAGTGTCTGTACTCCCAAAGCCATCTGTCCCCATTTAGCTGAGCTTGTTGCTGGTGTGTGGTCTGAAGTACTGTGCTCACGGGGCAGGACCGTGCAGTGGCCGTTGTGTTGCACTGAGGGTGTGCTGTAGCCGTGAGCTGTAAGACCAGCCTGCGAAGGAAGGGCAGGCTGGTTCCACGTTCACTCAGTCATTACCACTGCCAGCACAGGCTGGTTTGAAACTGGTCACCCATGAGGAAGAGTTTTCTAGTTCGTGACTAATCCTTGAAGCCACACAGGGTATGTCTTTCTTTCATCTAGAGGATTTAATTGTAGCCTTAGAGAATATTTAGCAGGTGCTTTTGTTTGTGTCTTTCAGCCAAAAATGAACAATATTTTATTCCACTGACTTTTGACTTTTTCAGTCCTTAATCCATTTGTTCTGATGTTATTCCAGTGCTTCATTAAGGATAAAATTAAAGTTATAGCATTTTATTCTGTGTTGCCTTTTTTTTTTTAAAGAATATTACAGTTTTTGAGAGTATTACCAAGGGGAGAGATGTTATCTCCTGTCTTGGACTAACCCATGAACCATACAGGGTTGTGCAGTAGTACCAGGGTTTATGTAAATAGTAGAAAGCGGTCACTGAAGAGAGAATTGATGACACTTGTTTCAGAGGTGTCTGTATTGGTAGCTATGTGGCAAGTTTTTGCTGTGAGAGCTGAAAAATGCAGACATGCGTGAGCAGACATGACGGGCTGTCCAGCATAGTGACATGATCGTGCATGTCAACAGCCTGTCAATTCATCTGGAAAAAAGTAACGGCATAGCTGAAGGTGGGGCAGATGGGACATGTTGGTGTGGATGATGTTAAAGCAGTCCCCTTGGCCATCCTTTTTGTTTTATGCATACAGGCAGCTTGCTTCTGTTCTGGAGGTCTATCTTCCTCTTTAAAAACCTTTGTAATTGGGAAGCTTAGGAGGTGGGTGTTCTTATTTGCAAATGGTCACAATGAACATTTATCCTCCTCAGTTTATTTCTGAGTCGTGCTTGTATCTAAGCTGTGGGAATGAATTGAATGAGCCATCCAAGCTTATCTGTTCCCAGAGCTCATTTCCACAATATATTACCCTCATGGAAACAGTTTCCTGTTTTCTGCTCATCTCTTGTTTCTTCCTATTTCTACTTTTCTGGTGCTGGCCTCTTCAGTTTTTCTCTGTACACAGCCTTGTTAATATTAGAACAGGAGATTCTTATTTTTTTTCCTTTGTAATGTCTATGCCAATCTTCCTCTGGTTTTCTACCTTGTCAATTCTCCATCTTGTTTTGTCTAATCTTGCCCATAGTGTCCTACGTCCTTGGAATACACCTCTTGGTGCTTATGTCTCTGCAGTTTCAATATTGCGCGTATGTTCCTCAGGCAAGTTGAAACTATTTTGGGATGCAGTGTGACTGAAAAACGCTATATAGCTGAGTGGCCCGTATCTATCTTAGGAGCAGGTGACTCCTCTGACAGGGCTGTGTCCTGTAGCTGGTAGTGAGGCTGTGAGCTGGATCCTGCACATGGGACCACATGAACTGCTGGAGATCTGAGGATTCCTTGGGGCTTAGCTGTGTGCCTAGCTCAGCACTATTCAACAGTGAAGGGATGGTACCTACAGACATCATCCTTGACCATCTTTGAGCTATACCTGGAAATCCTCCTATACCCTTCTTTGGCTAGGGGTAGGAACTTTACTCCCAATCATTTTACAGTTAGTGACTTCCTGTTTGTTGCTTGGTCTCTAGTTTGTTTTTATTTTCCCAGGCCTGATGGGTTTTAGTGCTTCATTATTGCAAGGTTTTGTTATTGAGGACTGTGTCATAAAAAGCAGTATTTTCCATCTTGTTGTTAGAAATGTGTGCATCTTGAAGGACCTAATGTTTAGTTAGTCAGAAGGTAGGAGTTGAAAGTACTAATTGTTTGTAAGATGAGTTTAGGCCTGGGTTATAAATTTAAGTAGGGAATTATATACATTATCCGCAAAACCAGAGGTTGTCTCAGATACTTTACAGAGGACTTTCAGTTTGTACCTCCAGCTCTTCAACAATACAGGATCAAAACTATATTCATGTTTGTTAATATTTCTATTGAGGGTTTGTCATGTCTGAGATGGCATTTTTTGGAGCATTGGCTCAAGCCTGTGATAGATCCTTTCACATTTCTCCCCAAAATATTCGGACTGCTATCACAGAAATGTAGCAGTTATTAACACAAAGACCCTTGGCATCTAGTGGGGGCAGAGTCAAGAGGACAGGGAAAGTGTGATGGGAGTGAAAACCCAGAGAGCAAGAAACAATGAAACCAACTGCACTCCACTGTGAAATTTTCACTGAGAAAATACAGTTTGTAGGAGGCAGCTACTGTGTGGTTGTAGTAAAAGCATACACTTGAGCAACACCTGCATTGATGGGTTTTCATTTTATTTCTTATACATATTTTTATACCTTTCATATAGGACTAGAAAGCCGGGTTTTAGCTCCATTACTCATTCTACTGAAGTTGTAAATACTCAATAACAAATTGTATTTAGAATTACATTGATCATCCCATTAAAATAACTTGATGCATCTGCCAGCTCCAGTATGTTTGTACATTGACTGATCTGTGCTGAGAGAACTGCAGTGGGATGTAGCAGTGAGGACTCTTCGATGTTCTGCTGATAACTGGCTGTTTCTGACCTGTCTTCTGCCACCACTCAGTCGTGTGGCCATGGACGAGTCATTTCACTTTTTCAAGTTTCATATTTTTCATCTCTCAAACCAACAATTAAAGTGAATTGTCACACAAATTGACCTTCTGTTTCAGCACCTGTCCTGTAGGTTGGTTTTGGGGACCCAGCAACAGATTTGCTTCAGCATGTGGTTTCCGTTCTTTCCCCCAACCACATAAATCTTTGATTACTTAATGGAAGCAGTGGCCCCAACTTCATTGACCTTAGATCTTTTTTCCTTCCCAGAGACTAGGATCAGGAAAATTATTTATTTTTCCAATAGTTTGCTCTTAGTACAGACTGATCTATTTCATGTGAGGTGGTGAACTGTTTCAACCATAAAGAGTTCTTACAGTGTTGATGTATATAGCTGCCGTTCTACCTCTACATGAAAAAAGAATTCCTCTCTAATTTGTTGTTCTTGATTTGGAAGTAATAAACAGGCTGGATTATTGTGAGTGAGACTCTAACTGAAATGATACTAACTGGAGCAGGAAACATGCAATAATGCTGAAAGCATCCAGAGCTATGAGCCACCTGCTTTTTTATATGTGTCACATTTATCATGTGGAATCAGACCCGTAAACTGACTGAGCTGAAACAGGTTGCCCAGAGGGGTTGTGGAGTCTCCATCCTAGGAGATACTGCAAAGCCATCTGGATGTCATTCTGGGCAGCTAGCTCTAGGTGGTCCTGTGCAAGCAGAGGAGTTGAGCTTCCAGAGGTCCCTTCCAACCTCAACTGTTCTGTGATTCTGAAATTCAGAAAAATATATCCAGAGTGGTGAGCTTGTGTTTCCAGGGAGAAAACTGTAGTGCTTTCCTTTCTTTTCCTTTCTGCTCTCTCCTACTAATATGCCCTTAAATAAAAGGCTCAGTTCTGTGGCTCAAGGACTTCTCAGATACAGCTTTGCAGGCTTTTACAGTGTAAAGATTGTTGTGGAGGAGAGCTTTCGTGGCTGATAGCTGGAGAACCCTTTAGGCTGAACAGCATTTTCCTGCTCCCTCACTGATCTTGAAGTGAAGGAGAGCTGCCACAGCTTTAATGGAAAGTACTGCACAGTTAGGAGAAAATTGACTGCCCCCTATGTTGCTTTGCTGTCTGCTGGTTTATAAATTGTAATGCTTTTCATTAAAAAAGAAGAAAAAAAAAAAAGTGTCAGGTCTCTGTGGGTCCCAGATCATTAGCAAGATCAATTCCTTTTTCACTGCAGAGATCAGAGGCTACAGTCTTGCATAGCCAGTCCTTCAGCTGCTGACATACCAAGCAAACAATACAGAAGCAGAAGAGCTGGTGTGTGGCTGCCTGAATTGCTATGCTTGGATTTTCATTGTGAGAGAAAATTCTTCCCTTGCTTTGGAGCCTGTGAAATGAGTTCAGTCCCTTGCAGGATTGGGTTGGAAGTCTTGTCAGCTCCAGTACTAGAAATGTTAAATCCCTTAACTTGAGGCTTGCAGTGAAAAAGATTTTTCTGTTGCTTCAGGAAGTTGATAATAGGATATGAAACTTTAACCTCTGAAGGAGGCCTGGTAATAATTTGAAATTGTTGACATCTGAACATGTGTGCTTTGGTGCTGGTGTGAAAGAAGTTTGATGTGACTCAGTCCAGTTCCACAGCCCTAGCCCACCACCGCTGCTAACATGATTTGCAACCCTACTGGAGGTGCCAGTAGATACATATGAGAGCTAAGTGTATTGCACAGACTGAATTTACTTCTTAGTCACGGATATGGTTGAGTCACAAGCTTGCGTGTTCTCAGTAAACACTGTAACTGTTCTGTGAATAAACAGAAGAACCCAATTTACAGAGGGTTATAAGACTGTACATCATAAAATGCCATTCTTCTGCTATGACTAGTCTTAAAAGTGTGGCTATGAGCATAGCATTTAACCTTTCACTGCTTTAACCTCTCGTCCCCTCGCAGAACGGGATTCAGGGTGTTGTTAAAATTTGATTATAAATTGCTTTGTAATACTACATAGCATGAGGCATTCTCAGTTCTTTGCTTTCCCTCTCTAGGGTGGATACATGCGGTTTATACTCCAGTAGATTCTCTGGTGTTTGGTGGAAATATCCTGCATAGCTTTAATGTTCCCATGCAGCTTCGCATCTATGAAATTGAGGACAGAACAAGGGTAAGGATACTTGATTCTCTTTTTAACTGAACAGTTCTTTGTGACTATGATCTGTCATAGTTGCTCCCTCGTATTCCCTTCTGACAAACAAGAACTGATGGGATCTCCGTGTCAGTTGTTGAAACGAGGTAAATGTGAAGTCATGAGACTTTCAAATGCTGGCTATTTTTAGTGGGTTTTATTCATCTGTTTTTCCCTACTTCCCACGGACTTGTCCCTTCTGTGTCTTTTGCCTGCCTGTTAAACTTCCATAAAACACCTTCCTTCCCTTTTGCACAAAAACATACTGCGCTTTACACACCTTTGTACCAGTACTTCTGGTAACCCCCTGCCTATCTCTGTGCACACCTGGAATGGATACCTGAACCTGGAGAGCTAGTGGGACTGGGATGGTTCTGCTGTCCACAGCTGAACTGACAAAGCTGCACAGAAGTTGTGTGTGAAACGACATCTTCTGTACTTTGCAGGATTTTCTTCTGCAGTGATTTAATACGATGCAAGAATTTCTTGAAACAGAATCTGGGGTGGGACATCAATCTGAACATTGTGATGTTCATCTAGCTGTAGCATCTACCTGATGGAAAGAGTGTTAACATCTTGGAGGAGTTTGCTGTGTGGCCTCTTTGTTGGCAATGAAAACTTTATCCTTGATTAATAAACAGGAGACCTAGTCGTCCCTACTCATCGTGTACTTTGCAGTTTCATGAAACAGCAGAATCTGAAGGAAGCGCCACTGTTTTAATAGGCTATTAAATAAACTATGCAAGGCAATCACAGCTTTCTGATGCAAAAATGGACCATGGTATGTGCCAATTCAGATGGGGATGTTTTGTGGCTGACTGTTCTAGAGGTGTTTTTTTGAGACAGTGCTGGTAAACCACTGGCACAGGTGTCAGCTGTGGTGTTAATGGAGATTTGGGCTGGCAAAATGTCAGTAAGTTGCAATTGTTCACTAAAAAGTCTTAAAATGGTATGTCTTGGACATCGATATGGTTCACTGTTGTTCGCCTCTGAGAGGGTACAATTCTGGCTCTAAGTGGTTTTTTACCCCAAATTGCTTTCTTTGCAGTGAGAGTGCATAGGCTTGAAGCAAATACATGTTGTTTGGAAATATTGCTTTGACTCAGGGAGAGGAAGGGTGTCCTTCCCTCAGTGTCCCTTACTTTGCAGGGGGTACAAGGTAAATCTTCACATTGCAGAACAGTGGTAGGAGCAGTTGGTTTCCTGGAGTGATTTTAATGAAGAGAAGGAATATTAAGCAGAAAAATGAGTTCTTAGTGGAAGAGAGATGAAGACAAAAGCTGAAATTGTGGAAGTTAGAACAGAGGGAATGTAGCAGAGAGCAGAAGTGAAGGTCAAGACCAGAGCGAAGTTCAGCCTGGTTTTGAATAGGTGTCCCAAGGCTAGAATGTCAAGTGTCTCTAAGTAAGCATAAAGGAACATGGACAGGAAAAAATTAAGATGGCAGAAGCATGAAGGGGTCCACTGTGGCTAGACAGAGGTGCTAGGCGTGGGAAGGTTTTCAGAGTGAGTGTAGAGACGAATTAGCAATATATGCCGGATATGTATGCTGCAGGTGTATAAGGGGAGGGTGTGTTGTTGCTGGGAAGGATGCTAGCACAGGCAACTTGCATGGAGAATGGGGAAGAGGAGACTGAGAGGAAGGATCTGTGCCAGCAACAAGTAATCTTCCCCACAGACATCAATGGAAATGGGAAGGAAACAAGTTTTTTCCTGAAGTTGCATAAAATCTGAGCGTTTGTTCCCACAGGACTTGAGCAACCTGAGATCACATACCTTGGGTTGTAAACTGCTCAGTAGTGATTCATGTCAGGCCCTTCTCCTTGGGAAGCTGGGTACAGCTTTGATCTCCTAAGCTTTTATACCAGGAGGCAGAATTCCCCATAACAGTCAGATATGTTGGTAACTTTTAGGAACTTACCAGCCAGTTACATTGAAATGCCTTTTAAAATTCACTAGCCCCCTGATCCTGTGGGGAGGTTCTGGGAGCTGGGTATCTGCCTCTTTGAAAATGTCCTGTCACCTTTTTTTTTGGAAAGGGATACTACAACTTTTGGAAGTCTGAAATCAGACCTGTACTCTTGTCAGTTTTGGTTTAGATTTTCTTCAAAGTCTGTGTAGTTCTTTATCATTTCCCCTCCAAAAATATTTAAGTGTTTAAAAAAACCCCACACTAATTAAAGCCAACAGCCCAGAAGTTCCACAACTTCATAGAAATAATTTCAGTGCTTGTATGTTGCTGTGTGCTAGCAACGTGTTATGCACAGCCTGTACCTGTGTTCGCAAGCTTGTGCTTGTAGGCAGCCATAAAATCACAAAATTGTGTGAACAGTTGAATAGCAGGAATTTCTAGACAGAAACAAAATATAAGCCGTGCAACTAAGGCATACCGAAGTTTGATAAAAGGCAGGAAAGTCAATACTGTTATTTAGAAATAACAACACCCACCACCACCACCTAAAAATATCATGCAGGAATCTTGAAGGACTAAATGTTTTCAAAATAGGATTCTACTGTGTACTACTTCATTTGCTTTGCCAATCAAATTTTGTAACTACTTTGTACAAATAATTCTATTCATACACTAGCTAGTGTAGCAGACTCAGTACAGTATGTAGTTCACACAAATTTGCCAGTGTGAACATACTGCAAATGAGTTTCTCATCAGTATCGATCTTTCCATTGTGTATAGTACAGAAGTAAATTACATGATGTGATTGACGAAGTAATTTGCCACACTCAAATCAAAGTGTAATACAGGTGTGTTTCCCCTTTTCATTTTGCACAGAGCAATTTTATGGAGGTTTCACTGTGTTTAAACCTGCTATATAATGCTTAATCATCTTTGATTGCTGATATTCAAAGTCATTTTTATGCTAGGTGTAGTTGTTATTGTCTTAGCAGCTAAGACAAGAATAAATACATGGTTGAAACTGCAATGCTGATTTACAGCCTGATAAAATTACCTAGTTTATATACTTGTCATGCTTATTCTAGCTTAATTTCTTATATCCCTGGGAGACTTTTTAAGAGCGTTATAGCCATTTAAAAATAGTTTTAAGGAGTAATAAAAAACATGTCTATTGTTGGAAACAGCTCCTAATGTGCAATTGAGGTAAACAAATATTCTCCAGCCTTACAGTTTGTAGAGACTCTCATTTTGCAGTCTGGCTTTCCTAGAGGCCAATTAACAGCTAGTCAAATAGGCCAAGCTGTTTAGTGCTCTGCTAGACCAGCTTGAATAACTGCAAAGCTGGCTGCCATGCAGAGATTCATCATCTTGGCATAGGGATGTTAAGCTCTGTATTACTGAAGAGGAAGAATGTGTCAAACTTACTCCCAACTCATCTAAATTTAACTGCGTTAAAAAATTTCTGTGGGGACAGGGACAAAAGCGCTCAAAATATATACGTAAGGTGGTCACTCACAGATGATGGTGTTTGCTACTGATTTTGTTTGCTGGAATGTAAGATAATGTATTAAAGTTTTTGTAAATAATCATAAATTGGTTTTCAGTGTTGTGATTAGATTGATTAAACACAAGTGGAGTTTGTAATGATTTTAATGGCCATTGTGGAAGAGACTAATACTTTCTTAAGGAAGATGTGTGCCTTACTTAGGGGTTTTTGTTTTGTTTTTGGAGGGGGTTATAAGCCTCTCAAATAATTTCACTTTGAACTGAAGAAATGGATCGTATTCCAGAGAGGATTTTTCTCACTGTACAGGAATAATTAAAAAATTTATTCAGTGGATTGTAAATTATTAATCACAGAAGTTAGAGCTGGAAATGCCTATTAGATGATCTAGTGTATTTCCCTGCTGGTGGGGAGTTTAGTCCTCTGGCAGTGTCTGTATCAGATATTACACTTTAAATTCATCACAGAACATTTTTAATTTCTTTCTTTCTTTCTTTTATTCCTCCCCCCTCCCTGTAAGAGTTCATTTAACCATAAGTATACAATGGAAGAAGTATGGGCGTGTACATAACGCAGTTCCCATCCATTATAATTAATAAATGTCCAAGGATGTCATAAAGAATGTACTCCTCTATACTTTTCCATAAGGCAAACTTTAGAAGATTTTTAAAGGATTGTTAGACTTGCTTTACTGGCAAAAGGCACTGTAGATCTTTGCACAGTATCTCTTGCTACATACGGTAGCTCTTCTGAAGGTTTGTAAAAGCAGAGCCTTCTCAGGCAAATAGTGAATTACAGAGGCATGGAGGGATTTGCTGTGGGTTGGAACATTGATAGTGAGGCAATTAGGAACTCAAATTGAATATTAAAGATTGATATACATAATGGGAGCACTGCATGCATTACTGCCTTGTCTTTCACATTGAATTAACATTGGTAACAACTAAATTTGGTGAAGCTCAGAATCTGTCAACAAATGTTGAGCAATGATGTCTTTAATATTCCCAGGCATGTGGCTGAAAACCTTTTGAAGGCTGAGGGGTGGAAGGCGGCTTCCTGTTTGTAAGTCAATTCTTTGCAAATTTTGTTTCCTGCAGTGCTCTCTTGGAAAAATTTGAGTTCCTTTATTAGCGTATATTTTAGCATGGCTAATTTCCCCTGTGTTCCATAATAGTGATAAGTGACTTGATCTCTTCTTTATGACAAATAACTAAACCAAAGGAAAAATCTTCTCCCGATGCAGAAAGGCCCTGGGGTTAAATGTTATCACATTTAGGGGGATGTTGGTTGGTTGGTTTTTGCCTTCTTTCGTTTTTGTTTTTCTTCTTTTTGGTATGTGTGCTTTGTAATGACACAGGGAAACATTTGAAAAGGTGCGGCATGGCTGGATGCATGACCCATAGCAACATACAGTTCAGATTTGCCAGCTACATTTGTGTTGAATTTAAGAGATCTTAACTTTCAGGAATTGCCATGGAGTATTTAAATTGTACACTGTGATATGTTTAGTGGGGCAATACAGTATATTTTCCCTTTGTTACATTTTGTTTTACTGCTAAAAGCATTTGCATTTCCTGTGCCCTGGAAACACAGGCAAGTTCTTTGACTGTCCACCTTGGGGACAGTTTTCAAATACAGGCATTCTAGTAAGTCACTGCTGTGCTCAAGTGGATGCTTTTATCATCACACATGTTTCGACAGTGCCTGCTTTGCAGAGCTGAATCTGAGTTTTCAGGTGCTGGGTTAGCAGTTCTGTTTAGACTTTGGGGGTTTGAGTGATCTGAGGTGGGGTGAGCTTTTGTTTTTTTCAAAATGAGCTTCCTAAGATAATGCTCCTTTCTGATGCAGTTCAGTTTTTCATTAAAAGTGGGTGGACACCTCTTGGCTAGGTGAGCTGTTAATATGCATAGAATGTCTTAAAGCAGTTCCTATAATCCCAGTGCAATGCATGCATGCAAGCCTGCAAAATGCAAATTTCTGTGCCACCAGGAGAAAGAAGTGTACAGTGTAAGTACAAGTGCATGCAAGATGCGTGGCATCCATTTTTACAAATCAGAATAAAAATACATGCGTTCCTGCATTTTAGGAGCTTCCCAGATTCTTCTTTGGTAACCTCCAGTAACCTCCCATAGATAGAAAACTATGCTGAAAAGGAAGGAAACCCACTTTGTTTTCTTTTGAATCTGAAATAATCACACAAATAGTGTTGGAGCGTAAGCTTTTTGTGTGAGAACAACAGGTCTGAGATGTAAGAAAAAGTAACAGCTTGACAGGATCTTTTGTCAAAATCCTGCTTTTCTGTTCTGTTTGTGGCAAAAGCTAACTTGCTACCAAAATACTAAGTGTAAACCACATGAGGGGTTTTTACTTTTAACATGTAATTATCAATAATTAAGAATTTGTGTGTTCATTTGTTTAATCAAATTGTTGTGAAGACCATAATTGAAAAAGTTGCATTTTCTGCTTGACTCATTTTAGGTAATATTGCCATTTTGAGAAAAAAATAGTGTTTAGGAAATAAAATAAAAAATAAATAAAAATAAAAAAACCCCACCTTTATTTTAACTTGAGTTTTAGTGACTAACATCTGTATGTGACCACCCTATGTTTATACAGTAGGTAAATAATACCGTAGGGGCCATCCATCAGTTTCATGATTTCACAAGAACACAAACCCTTTCCTCTCCCACCACCCCAAGAGGATACAAATTAGTGAACCAAGAAATGATGCTATCATGGCAGGCAGGCAGGCAGTCTCCTCATTTTGTATGCTGAAGGCATACATCTCACTCGGCTCCCACCCTCTCTCCCCTCCCCCTCCTGCATACTGTTTGTGCTCTTGATAACATGATGAGAATGATGACTGGCCCTTGTGCTGCAAACTTCTTTTCTTTCCCCATGGACTGACAGTCTTGATCTTGCTTTCAGGTGCATGCCAAATTCCGTTATCCTTTCTACTATGAAATGTGCTGGTATGTTCTGGAGAGATACGTGTCCTGTGTGACCCAGCGCTGCCACCTCAGCAAAGAGTACCAGAAAGAATCAATGTTAATTGGTGAGTGAATCCTTTGAGTGCATATTCAGAACTGATGCTAGCACCTTAGGCTATTTACTGCTTTGGTTTCTACAAAGCGGGTTATAAATTGATTTGGAGAACTGTAGACATTCTAATGAACTGTTTCTTTATTTTGGGGTGGGGAATGTTTTGACTCTTAAGCATTTCCATGAAGTACCAGCCTACTTCAAATTATATTTATTGAGTGTTCCCTTAGCGAGTGGATCCCAGAAAAATAATTTTTGATGCGTTTGTTCCTTGGTTTCAGTAATGTTTCTGTTGAGGTGATCTGCCAAACAGTTGAGGATTTACTGCTGTGTTTGGCACAGTACCTTAGTAGCCAGAAATGTGTGCGTTGCAACGTTGCTCTGGTGAGATGGATATTTAGTCCTTTTATGGACCGTCTCCTCTACAGAATGCGTTATGGTCACTAAACCTGGCTTCTTTCTCTTTTTTTCTTTAATCTCTACTTTAGTTCTCTCTGGTGACTGACTTCTGGTTCTGCAGAATAACAAAACCAAGTAAACATCTACACAAATCTACATGATCTATAACCTAAGTGTAGGGAGGTCAAAGAAACCTTTACAATAGCTGAAAATGGACCATAGCAGAGACAAATAGATGTGCCTGAAGCAGGAAGGTGTTACCTTGGCACTGATATGAGCTTTACATCAGTGTGTGAGGATTCCAGTTGTTTTGCTGAACCGTCCTCTGTTTTCCCCCCTTTAATGGGACAAGACAGCAGGCCATGTTACCTCCCTGCTTTTAAGCGCAGAATGGCTGAAAGTAGCACAAGCACCAGCTAAATCTGAACATGTTAAGTTGGAGGAGGAGCAAGGTCTGTGCCTCCTGCTCCCTGAGTTGGCACTTGGAGTGAACCTGGCATGGTTGGAACTGCCCTGGGTTCTGGACAGAGCAGGGAAATGATCACCTACTAGCATAATTTTAGTAGAAGGGATTGAAGAAGTTATGGGCAGGTGTCACTCTCCAGTGAGTTTTACTGACCAAGAATAACTCGAGGAAGCTAATTGTGTAGTGAGGCCAGGGAAATTTTTTGGAGTCACTGGGAATTTGGGTGCTTCACATTTTGTGTCTCTTCTTAGCTCTGTGAGACCCTGATCAGAAGGGTTAGTTAAGCAGGAACTCTGTGTGGAGGAATTTTTCTCATTATGTAAGATTGTCCTAGAGGAAAGGACAAGTTAGCCCTTTGGATCAACTCTTTGTAAAGCAGTGACAACATTCTGATAACTAGAAAATAAGGAACAACCTCCTGTTGTCTGAACCACTGGCATGAAAGAGGCTTGTTCTGTGGGCAGGGTGGGGGTGCCCAGATTGCTGAGGTGTGGTTTTGGAACAAATTAGGTGTGGAGAGTGGATGGTTCAGGATATTGAGATGGGACTTTTTCCCGCTAAACCACCAGTGTGAATTCCCGCCCAACTCAGTCATTACTGATAATGGTTTGGTGATCCCCACAAAATGTGCCTCAGTCCAATTACTAGCTGAGAGATACTCACATCATATAGAAGCACACTGGGAACATAGATGTCCGTTGTCTAAAGGGAAGAGGATTGTTTTGCATGCCCAAAGAGTGCCAGCTACAAAGGCATCAGGAAAAGGAGCCTAGCTGTTTGGAAAGTGGTTTGGTGGTGACATGGTCAGGGTCTTGTCTCCTGTGGTGGCTTCAGTTGCTGGCCTAGTGGAAAGTGAATATGAAACTGCTTTGCTGTTGTTTGGGCATGGTCTTAAGTTCTTTCCAAATTACTGTGAGAAACATGCTGCTTTCAGAAGACTATTCTGTTTCATGGACTCTAGATGTTGTGCAGCTGCCCTGTGAGCTGAATCAGTTCAGTGATCTGACTGAAAATTAACCCTATGGAAAAATGAATATATTTGTTATCGGTAGGATTGAGCTGATCTGACTTGCAGCCCTACTGCATGGCTGCGGGTGCCAAGTTGAGGTAGGTGCTGGGAGTGTCTGGCTGGGCAGATCTGGAGCTGTTGTAACTATCTTGAATGGCTTGGTACTTTCAGCTTACCAAAGTGATATCTACTGACAGTGTGTAGTTCATCCACCTGCCTGCTATCTCTTGACTTCAGAGTATTAGCATGTTGATAAAATCTCTGACACTGACATGCAGGGCCTTTCTCTCCAGGAGAAACAGATGTATACTTTTTTTTTTTTTTGTCAGAAACTTGCTTTTTATTTCTTGGCAGAATCTTAACCTTAAAATAATTATTTAGCTGGAGATTGTGGTTCAGAAGCCAAGATCTACTGTATCTACTGGATCTTTCACTTTGGCATTTGCTAAGTTCAAAGGAGTAAAGGTACATTATTTCCCTTTACAAAGCTGTTCTGCTTTGTTCTGCATAATACTGTTTCAAATACTTCCTCGTCTTTTCTTTTAACTGGTCTTAGCGTCCAGCCTCTTGACTCACATCTCTACAAAATGTAATCCTTGAATTACACTTGTTTGTTCTGCGTTGTCCATATTTTAATATCATTCACCTGATGTGGGATAGGATATCCAAATGAGGGCAGTGTTTCAAAACCCCACCATTTTGTTTTTAAGCTTTTCTTCAGAACTGCTAAGGTCCTTAAATTGTCTCATCCTTAGAGACTTCTCTATCTGGAAGCAATTTCTTGATTTCCCATGAGTGTCCCTTGACATAGTAATTTCCCATTATTCTCCTTAAAGAGTAATGAAACAAAGTACTTAACTTCTCTGCAGACCCCTCAATACATTTGTTTTCTGTCCTTGATTTAAGAAAAAAATTCTTCATATCCTTGTATTCGTTTTCAGAAATTTATCTTGAATAATCTTCATATTTTTGTAAAATAATCTCTTTGATGTGATTTGTTCTAAAAGTTTACTTTCCTTTTGGGTGCTAGGATTTGCTATTTTTCATCCTTGAGTTGTGTGGCTTTCTTGCATGCCTTCTAAGACAGTGGTCTTACTGGCTCTCAGAAGCAGAGAAGCCACAATTGATTATTAGCCAAGGAGGACATCACCAGAGAGAGCACAGGACACTGCTTGTGGTCTCTGGGTTTCACAAGGTGGTAGTTCTCACAGGATTAGTAGAGATTCTGTTCTGTGCAAAACAGGGAGATGACTGTGGTGATCTAGAACATCTTTGGAGAACACAGAAAGCGGAGTTCATCAGCAATTGTGTTTTTAAGGATGTCTTTAGACTTCTCATTAGTCTCTAGACTACCAAGTTTTGATTACATAGTATTTATTTGCTTTTATGTGAAGGTCGCTAGATTCAGAGTACATTGCCTACTCATGAAAATGTATTGCTGTGGTTGTGTTGCGATACCTCTGTCCCAATAGTTGTATGCTAGTATAGCAGCTTACGTTGTTCTTTGTATTTCTGTTTTCTAAGTAGCTCAAGTAACAGAACTTCACCCACCTCAGTGTAGGCAAGACTAAAACCTTGAGTCTTCCCGCTACCTAAATAAAAATGTCTGCACTTCTAAATGAGTTGGAAGATGATGACCGTGGCTTCCTTTCCCATTCTTCACGCCCAGAATGAGTTTTCAGGCAGTTGCCTCCTAGTTAGTGTGTAAGACTGTTCTTTCTCAGATCTCTTCTGCAGAAGGGCAAACACTCAGGGGAATGATGACATGACAGTAATCACAGGCTGCTGTAAAAGCACACAAGCTCTCTTTCTTCCCACCCGCACCCACCCCCCCCGCGCCTTTCCTTGTCCCTCTCAACTGTGACATTTGTCCTGCCAGCTGAAATCAGAAAGGGATCCTATTTGGGTTTCCTACTAGATTTGAACATGCATGGTTTTGGGATGGATGTGTCTTCATTATTTTCACTCTTATCATGAATGAGTCTGTACTGGATGTTTTCAACCACAGTTGACCTTCAGTGAGATATGTATCTTGAGAGTGAGCTGACAAAGAGTAATTGGGAGAAGATACTGGGCTATCAGAAATACGCTTTCTCTGTAGCCTGCAGCTTTTTAAGATTCCCTTTGCTAAAATTTTAACAGGATGGCTCTAACTGGTATGTTAAGCCTGATGGGTGAAGAAGATACATGCCCTCTGGCATGGTGAAGGAGCCATGTATCCCCGTCTCTGCCCCCCTCCCCCCCCCCACTTCTTCTCAGGGGACAGATAGATTTGCTTATGATAGACAGACACTAGACTGTACGGAGTGATTTCTGTGTGGGGTGCTCTGTGCAATGATACAATTCCAGTATGCTCAGGTTTTTTGCTGCTAATAAAAATGACATTGCTGTCTTTAGCAGACCAATAGCAATTGCTACTGCCAAGTTACAGTGTCAGGGTTTGGAGCTGGGAATGGCAAATAGATATTACATGCTGGACTGTTCAAAAGAGTTTAGAAAGATTTCATAATTATACCTCGCCCCCTTCCCTTTCTTTTAAGTTCTGTAATACAGCAACTTTGTTTTCGGCAAGGAAAGAAGCTGTGTATAATTATCCTTCTTGTACAAGTGGCTAACTGTGGGGAGAGTTAAGCGATTTACCCAGAACCACAGGGAACTGCTATAGAAAAAAGGATATTTCTAGCTTTGTCCTGTGGTCAAGCCTGTGCTGCTGCTCCTTTTCATGGAGTTACATCACTGACTGGTTTGATTGAGCTGGTTTTATTTGCTTTGAGATGGAGACAGGGTTGAAGGTGTTTTTTCACTAATTCATTCATATGGGAGCCCAGACTGGATAACCACTCTGAAACTGGAGTTGTAACCTGGTGTTGGCTGGTGCATTGACTCGGAAGAAGAAACCACAGTTGCACTTAGCAGGAGCTCTTTTCCATGGAGAGACTTTATAAACCAAAGACATCAAAAGTCAGTGGAACCCTGGTAACACAGTGCTTAAAATGCACTTCTTGACAAAGTACATGCAGGTTACGTTTATGAGGGCCTCAACTCACCACATAGTAACTCTGTCAGATACTGTTTTCATTAAAATGAATAAATAAAAATCATGAGAAGTTGCATTACAACAAACACTTGAAAACACAAAATTGAACCTTCCTCACCTTGAAGTTGCACTTCCATTATTGATTCTCTTGGCCGCTTTTTTTTTTTTTAATTAGCAGCAGTAGCATACAGTTTTTTGAAAGCAGTCTGCTCTTAATCTGATGGTGCAACAGTACTGTAATCCCCTAGTGCTCCAGAACAGACTGATACACTTGAGCTTAACGGCAAGCCCTGTCCCCAAAGGTAAAGTTAAGCAAGGCATCCTGTAACTGCCAGGCTTGCAGAGAACAGGCCACAGGGCACTTGTTTTGTGATGGTTCATTTTGAGGTTAGATTTGGATTGGGTTTTGTCTGTCCATACCCAGGTGTAGCTGGCACAGCAGGGTCTTTCTTGTGCAGACAGCTGGTGGTAGGGAGGAGGTGGCAGCTGGCAGAACAGAGTTGCTGGCCTCCCATGTGCTTGTTTCTGATGGGAATAGGCCCCCACTATGCTGTGGTGTTCCACTGCTCTCTTGCCTTTTGTTTCTGTAGGTTAGAGCAAGAGACAAAAAGTGGAGATCTCTCTGGAAGGCTGTTTTCTCTTGGCACCACCAGAGTGTTACTTGGAGTAAATAATTCACACCTCCATAATGTGATATCTCTCTTTTTCTTTAGGCCTTATCTACGCTTGTGATTTGCCCCAGTTACAGCCATTAGTTCCTGTTCAGCAGAGTCACAGCATAGGAAGACAGAAACATAATTTTCTTCATGTGGATTTATACCAATTTCTGTTAATGGTGCTGTCCTGGCAGCTTAGGGATGTGTACCTTCTTGTTTTATCACTGGCATCTTCTCCCATCTGGGTCAGGCTTTTATGCTTCAGTCAGTGTAACATAGCTCATCCAGACAGTGTGGCTTAGAGAAGGGGCTCTAGCCCTGGATCCAAGAGCCTGGATTCTGATTCCTGGTTTTTCCCTAGATGGGTGTGTGACATCGAGCAAATCATGCTTTCTCCCAAGCATCTGTTTCCTCGGCTGTAAAATGGGAGAATGACATAAGCTGATTATATAGCCCTTTGAGGTGGGTAAGTGTGCTAGCTACTGTGGACAAAGGAAAAAAACAGTATTAAAGAAAAACTGGATAACCTGGTGGTTTTTAAATGTTCTGGTTAAGATATTTTCTAATCCTGTTTGTTTTTCTAAGAGAAGTATGGGGGTGTATTAGCACAGACCAGAGAGGAGGAGCTGCTTTGGAGCGTTGCATGCCACCACCTCGGCACACAAAATAAACTGCGCTCTACTTCTTCACGGTGAAGCTTCTTTGGAGGGGTGCAGGGAGGAGGTTACCCTGCGCTGTGGCTGGAGCTGGATTTGTCTGTGACCAGCCTTGCTGGTAGCTGGTACTTTTTGTGACTGCCATCTTTTCACAGGCATTTCAGCTTAAATGTGTCTTTAAGGAGTAATTTTATGGCCATTTTGGTTCTGAGGAAGAATGCAAATATGGCTGAAGGAGTAGGCTGGACAGACATACTTTGTTTTTTGCAGACACTACAGCAACAGCACACTTGCCCTGAGAAGTATAAAGTGGCCAAGTGGTATCTCTTGGACACTTAACACGCAGAGGTGCATGCGGCCTTACAGAGGTTTTATTTGAAACTGCAAAGCTAAGCAGCTAGACAAGCTGCCCTCAGACAGTTACTCTGCCACTGCCTGTTGCATCTTTGTTACCTAGCTAAAAAGTAATATGTATATTTTACAAGAAGATGGTATAAGACGATGCAAGAGACAAGGAGCTTCACTGTGATAAGGGTGAATTTGCCAGCTTGGAACTGGGTTTCACCATTTGTTTTGAACCACGCTGTTAAACAACCGGATGCTGAGCTTTTTCGCTAATGTCCGTTTAATCCTTCCTTAAGCATGATTCACATTGTCCTAATCCAAAGCTACTGCACTGCAAGCATGAAAGCTGTGAAAGGAACTTTTCATTAATTGTTCACCCGCTTTTTCTGTATGACTTCTGTTTCCTTCGCAAAGTGTTTTTGTTTGCAGCTTGATCTCATACCCGTTTCAGCCAGTATTAAAATTCACATTGACTGAACCGGGTGTTGCCAGCGTTAACCGTATTTTCCACAGACATTCCTGCTGTTGCTAGCCTGCTTTCAATCTTGTTCACTTAGTAAAGGAAATTGTGTCTAATAAATAAGAAAAGATGTGTGCTTTAGGGAACCTTGGCCACTAGTATTCTTACATTACTTTCACTGCTTGATTGCATGGAGTTGGGTAACAGGGTTTTTAGGGAGAAACTTAATATAAAACTAAGATTAGTAGTCCTTCAGACTCAGAAACTTGCCTTTAAGTTTTCCTGAGGAGTACCTAGAATGTATTAGGGATGGCATTAAGAAAAACAGTATCATGTAACTCTGTGGCAGTCCCTGCATTTCTCAGTGTGTTTAGGCTTCTTGTCTATAAAATAAGCATAATAGTAATCCACTGTCTAAGGAGAGCAATGAGATTCATGCAGTAACAAGTGGGGGTTCCTGTTTTCCCAACACTGCTTGCAAAGAGGAAAAGTATTAAGAAGTTGATTTTATGCTGTGCAGAATTTCTGGAAGAATGATGATGTACAGCATTTTAATGTGCTTTCTCCCATCATTTTTCCCCTCTTCTTTCTGCGCTAACTCTCCTCTTAAAGCTGTAGGGCTGCTGAATCTGGTCTCTTTTGGATTTGTGGGAAAATTAATTGTGTGTGACTTAAGAGCTCTGCCTACTCTTAATTGAAGGCATAGAGGACTGAAGCTTTGAAGAAAGCATAATTTTTCCCTAAATGTTTCCCAGTCATTTGAACGAGTAGATGTTAATGAAAACCAGTGTTATAACAAACAAACAACCCCCCCAAATTAAAAATCAGCTGAATAAAGCCCATTCCTGTCATTTACTCACTAGGCATTATCCAGTGCGCTTTTAAATAGGCAGCATGTAGCCCCAGTGGTAGAGAGATGTTTAAGAGTTACATTGGGTAAAACTTTCGCATTCTTTTTTCTAACTTTCAGATGCAAAAAGAAAACGCAGCACAGACAGCTATTCCTCAGATTCGTGGTTAGACATGGATGAAGAATCTTGTGATGCCCATATCCAGGAGGAGAAGGATGACAGCTTGGATAAGAACTCCAAATCCTTGGTGGATGGCTCCTCCTCACCCAACAGCACACACTCAGAAGGGAAAGAAGGTGCAGGAAGAAAACAAAAAGCCACAGTAATGAGGTACCTAAAAAGAACTTTGTCAAATGAGTCGGATGACAGTGTAAAATCAACGACCCCCACGGACTATCCCAAAACACCAACGGGGTCTCCAGCTACGGAAGTTTCAACCAAATGGACTCACCTCACGGAATTTGAACTGAAGGGTTTAAAAGCCCTGGTGGAAAAGCTTGAATCTCTCCCAGAGAACAAGAAGTGTGTTCCAGAAGGCATTGAAGATCCGCAGGCTCTCCTAGAGGACATGAAGGTGGGTGTGATAGCTTGTTGATCCACACAAACTGTATTCTGTGGGCACAGAAGACAGCAGGAAATCATAAAGCAAAGCTCTGCAGCAGAGGGATGGCAGCTTGTGTGTAGTGACCAGTTCATATCAGCCTGGTATGCCACAGAGAGGGAGATTATGCCTCTAACAAAAGCCATGTCTGCTCTGAGGAGGTGGCTGTTTGCAGTCTGATTTAATTGATGCAATCCTATCTGACTGTAGCAGTAGTGGCCAAAAGTTTAAATCCTCTCATAGTTCCGCACCTGTTATGTCCTAGTGTAAATATTGTGCCTCAAAAAGTCTGTTTATAGTCTTAATCTGCCCTTTTTGTGGTCTAGTGTCTTTCTGGAGTATACCTTATTAAGTGACACAAACAAAATGTAAATACTTGATTGTAATTTAGAAGATGTATTGTCTGATGTTTTCAGTTGGTTTTTTTTTTTTTCTTTCACCTTCTTCATTTTCCTTTCCTCCATTGCCCTCTATAGGTTGATAATTATTCTCCGCTGGTACAATACACTGTTTTTGGAGATGGTGTGAGGAGTGAACATTCAGTAGTGACAGAAGTTCTCTTTATATGTTTAGTATACTGGAAGTGGTACCCCATCTGACTTGGGGATAAATTCCTCCTGAAGACCAGTATGACCTTGTTGCTTCTAGTTTCAGCCCTGCCTCTGATCTGTAGTATCCCTTTCGACTACTGGCTTAGCTCTTCTGTGTCTTGTTTTCACATTGTATAAACCAGGCATATTAATTATTTTGTTTAACAAAGCTGAGAGCAGCATACTCTTGCAATTTTGCTGGAATTTTTCAAACAAGGCTAAAATTGTCACCCCGTCCTCCATGTCCGGTACTATGGCAATTTGGCCTGATTTGGAACTGTGAGTACTGATTCATGGTCTTGTGTTTGGACTACTGGTTTTGTGCTGTTTCTGTGTACAGTGTGATTCTTCAGCTACATATGCTCTTTACACAAGAGCTGTGTAAGCAACAGTCTGAGGGGAAAAATACATGTTTATATGGTAAAAGGGGAGCCTTTATTTTTTAGGGTAAGTAGTGTAACAGCTGCTTAGAAAAGGCTTCAAAGCCAGTTAAAGAAGTCTGAACATATGCAGTGCGCAGTGGAACCATATTCCACAATCTTGGAGCCTGGAAGTGTGATACACGGCACTCATTTTGGTAAACCACAAGAGCTCAGAAAGTCTCTTCTTGCAAAATCAGCCACTCTGTATATGAAAGTGGACGCATATGCCCAAAGTTGTGGCTGTAGATTCACTGGCTTGCTTTGTGATCAGTTGTCTTCTAATCAGAAATCAAAATGAAGCTTCAAGACCAGGAGTTGAATTTGTGGTAAAGAAGAAGGAATGGTAGCATTACTTTTCCAAGCTTGATGCACAGACCAGTTGTCACTTAGAAATAAAATAGCCCTTCTTGAAATGCCAGAAAGGGGTGCAATGCATAATAAACAGTGCAGATGTTTAGAATATGATCGTGCATGCTCTTTTGATGACATACTCCAGTGCACCGTGAGACATCTTAGTAGAACGTGGCAAGATACCATATGTGAATCTGGTTTAAAGCACCGTGTAGGAGTATGTTTTTATATTCCTCTCCAGAGCAGTGGATTCACTAACTACAGAGATGGAGAACTGCAAACAGACATTTAAGAAAAAGGCACAAGCCATGCCCTTTTCAGTGATACTGTGCTTTAATTGGTATTAGTGGGCATCTGCCAGTTTATTTTGTGCATCTTGCAGAGTTGCAGTCTTGATGTTCCGTCTCCCTTGATAACTGCCTGCCTCCAGACTTTCTTTCCTTGCCAGCACACACTGTAACCATCAAGATGTAGCCCAACATCTGGATATTTATGGTTCCCTGCTGGTTAAAGACCCCATGACCACATCTAAACATCATGCATGCTACAGAATTGTTTTCTCTGGAATCACCTCTGTATGTTTGGTGAGCCTGTGACTGATTAGTCAGAGCAAGACCTTCTAAAAGGTTTCCTTTTCTTGAACAATGTCTAA